>NC_140914.1:22008220-22608220 GCF_045865225.1 Trachurus japonicus | reverse complement strand
GCGATGCCGAAGTTGAGCCTGCACGGTGTGTTTCTCGTACCACATCTTGCTGTCAATGCGAATGTCCCAGTGCTTGTCCACCACGATGTAGTCATCGCTCTGGTGCAGCACATGCAGGCTCTCCAGGCTGGCAGGCTCGGTGGCCATCATGTGCTGCGATGGATTAACACAACTCATGCAGCTCTGTGGAGGGAAGGTGGACGACCATGTGCTTAGGGATGTACTCTTATTAGTGTATTTTATGCAAAAATTTGTGCTTTAGGTATCCTCAGTAGGCCTATATACCACACTGAATGAGGCATTTCTGGTGTTATACTGTGTTTCTTTTCTTTTCTTTTTTGTTACCGTTGCTTTAATGAGCAGCAACATTTGTTTTAGAGCTGGTTGGAGACATCTTCAATAACCTCTAAATACAACATATCAAGTGGAGTCAAAATATAATACCCCATGCCTCTAATGTCACATGAATATAAACTAGCGACCTCAACAGGTTAAGTGCCTCAGATCAGTAGCCTACTCACAGTATCTGTAGATCAAGGGGTGGTTGTGTAGAAATTGGCAACGACTGAGTGAAAACTGTCACTGACAAACTGGTCGTTAACGTTACAACCACAGCATTTTGACACGTGGAAGACTTTGCTCTAGTGTAGGAGACACTTTTGTAGCGTCGACCAACTGTGTAGCTACTTTCTGTGTCATCAGGGTGAAGCAGCAGGGACACCGCCCCGTCGGTCATCTACTGTAGCTGCTGTATGCTAACAGCACAAGAAAACTAATTACCTGTGAGTCATAACAGTGCCACCGTCTGTACAACTACCTCGGAGAAATATCCACGACTCACGTGTGTTATATGTTTTTCGCCATAACGAATCTACGCGGACATTTACGTGGAAACACGGATGTAAACAAAGCTACAAGTAGAGCAGCAGCGGGCTCGTGGAGGCTGATGCGTAGCCCGGTTCCTCTACTTCGCTGTCTGTGATGACGGACAACAAACCACCGTCGCAGGTGTGTAGCGCCACCTGGTGTTGGAGTGTGGCTGCACGTCTTCATTCATACAACTTGGTTGATAATTATTCCAAGTCAAAAACAGTTCTTTTCCCAAACAACAACGCAGGACAAGGGTTATAATATTGGTAGAAACAATGAGGTTGAATTATATGCATAGGAGTATACAGATTAATAGACTGGATACAAGGATTTTAAAAAAATAATCAAGTGAAAAAAGAACGGGGACTGTGACTGTTGTGTGCAGAAAATACACTGTATAATACATCTCTGTAAATCTGCAAATCTGTGAAAGTCGGGATGGACATTCTTGATGCATTTCTGCCCATCAATTAATTGTCCAAGTAGCCTACAGTAGCCTATATTAACCTGCAAAGTAAATATTCCCCATCTTTACAGAGGCAATTGTGTTTATTAAATTTGTTTTATCTAATTCTGCTCTCTAAGCAGGTACTGCTACATTTCACTAAGCCATGTCCATAATCTCTCACCTCAACCTCACCTCCACACTTCTACCTGGTGGGGGTCAATGGCTCTGATGACACGCTTGATCCAGTGTTGTCAGCATGTGACATCTGAGATAATAAAATGCTATTTTGTGAATGTATTCTGTCAGATGTTGCTGTTCTCTGTTCTTCAGGGCCTCAGTGCCTTCTTATATATATATTATATAGACACTGCAGGTTAAGTGGTCCAGGGGCTGGGTCAGACGAACGAGGCCAGTTTATTTGACAGCAGTCTTTACAGACATAGCTACGTCAAAAATGCAAAACTGAATATGACTATGCCGGTGTGATTCATCATGTGAATATAGCCTACCCAATGTATGCAAAACATGTACTATATGAGAATAAAAAGATATAAGCATTATATATAAATACATAAATCACATTATAGATTGGAACTATTTTATATATGTCCAACCCAATATGTATGTCTGTATTGTAGACATACAAAAAAGATATAAGCATTGTCACTTTATAGATTGGAACTATTTTATAGACATATATGTCCAACCCAATATGTATATTGTAGACACACTTTACACATAGGCTATTGATCCCAAATTTGTTTTTTTGTGAGACCACTTTCCCAGAATGGGAAGATCGGAATGTTTGAAATAATACAAAATTATAATAACAAATTAATTATATAATGTATATAAGCATGTAAAACACTGTGTATGTATGTTGTTTTAAATATGTTTTATATAACTGTACTGTATATTATTGACATTTGTCTTTGGAACATATGTTCTTCCTTTGCTTAGTGCTTATGGGTATTTGAAGTCACAAATTGTGGCTGTTTATGTTATGTTATGTTTATTTATTTGATATGGACATCACAAATACATTAAGACTGTTCCAGTGGACAGACCAGATGCTTTGCTTGAGTGTGTTTAGCACAAGTGCTAATTTTCAACACCAGTCCATAGGCGGCTAATCTAAAAATACAGAACATAAGGGCGTTTATGGGCGTTTATGGGCGTTTATGCCTATTAATTCTTATTAGAGCATCTAAAATGTAATATTAGAGCAACAGCCCCTGTTGAGCTCTTCTAATGCTTCCTGGGTTCCTACAGTGCAACATGGATCTTCTCTCTGCGATGTCACTGGTAATGGAAAATTTGTCACCATCTGCAGGTTCAGAGGAAACCTCTTCAAGCACTCCCTCAGGGAATGATTGTTTGGGACATACTGTGCTGAAACACTCTGGTTCACTAAAAAGCAGGGTCTTCCAGTAATCCCCGAACACAGCCAGGTATGAATGTGTTTGCAGCTAAGCAGATCAGTTGTTATATA
This sequence comes from Trachurus japonicus, assembly GCF_045865225.1. Lineage (NCBI taxonomy): Eukaryota > Metazoa > Chordata > Actinopteri > Carangiformes > Carangidae > Trachurus > Trachurus japonicus. The sequence goes on along the minus strand of NC_140914.1, from coordinate 22,605,410 downwards.
ATTATAATTAAATAATCTGTTTCTCCTCATGTGTGTGTGTGTGTGTGTGTGTGTGTGTTTGATGGCACAGGTGTTACTACAGATGGAAAGTCAAACGTGGCATTAAGTCTCTGTGGTTGGGTTTCTAGTTATTGTTGCATAACATTAGAAAGCATATAATCTCACAGGACTGAGTGGCAGGTTGGCATGTTTACCTGGGCACGCACCATGACCAAAAAGGATCACACACACACACATACACGGATGCACGTGGCAGTGTTTCGTCACAAACATTTAAGTCAGACGACAGAGAGAGCTGACAGACAGACAGTCACGATGATCCCTTTCAACAACAAGGACTTCACGCCGCTCATTGATTAAAAACTCGGCATCCTTTTGTTAGTTACAAGATCTTAACGAGAAATATTACCACATTTGAGATTAATTGCATGTTCGGAGAAAAGAGGAGGTTTTTTTCCCCATCTTTTGGTTTGGGCTCTGTGAATGGAGACTTACCAAACCTTGTGTTTCGCTGGTTTTAACTGACTGCATGTGACCTGCTCCATCTTGGATTTATCTTTTTTTTGCACTGTGGATCTTTTCAGGAATCGAAATCGAAATTATAGTGCAAGACTGGAATCAGGGAAACAGTGAACCTGGTTTCCTCTTCTGGATGCAGTGTGTAGCTACACGGTGAAATATGTCCAATTAAGGGAGAAAAATCACCTAAACAAACTTAAATTGATGTAAATTGATGAAGTTTACAGAACACAGATTATATAAACAACAACAGCAAAGTATTTTAATTTGATGTATTTTGGGAGAGAGGAGATGCTGTGGGGAGAGGTGTGAATCTTCAATCTCAAACCAAAGCTTCTCTGGTCTTTCTGTTACTTCCTTCACCTTTTCTCTTGCACCTCAGCACAGCACCAGTGCTGTGAACTCTCCGTGCACCATGCAGAACAAGTCCTTTCTGCAGGCTCGCTGCGATGAGCCCATCATGACCTCAGACTGGGGCGTCATGCTGGTGCTGGCTCTGGTGCTGCTGGCTCTGCTCTACTTCTTCCTTTATCTACCAGCCACAGCCCAGAGAGCCCTGCTGGAGCAGGCGCTCAGCAGCAACAACACCACCACCGCAGTACCCACACCTGCCAAGGAGGACTGACTCACAGATGGATAAGACAGATGGAGGAGAGCTTCTTCAATGTTCACGCAGACATGTGACAGTAATGCAGTGATAGACACTGTCCTTGAGAAGATGATGTGGATTATCCGGCTCTCCAGCGTGATTTGTATCGTCCCGTAGGACAAACTTATCATAAGAAGCAGATTGTTTTGGTGGCTGTGCAGGTCTAACCCACTCAGTGGTAACCTTGGCATGTGTAGAGCTCTGTTTCTTAAACCACACTCCCAACTATCCCTGTGCCAGTATTTTCAACTACTATGCAAATGAAACAACAGATGTTCTAAATTTTTATTCATCCCCCAAAAATAAGCTTTTTCAGAGGTAACTACTTCAACTGAGGATTTAGAGAGATTACCGGAAAAACCCCACCTGAAACTGTCCTGTTGTTTTACGCTGCTCTAATAGACAAATATTAGTGTACAAATACATATTTAACATTTTCACATAAAAAACATGCTTGTTTGCTCCCTTGGCAAAGGTAGGGCGGACATGGTATTTCAATGACATGACAGTGGTGTCATCTTTTTCTAACTCACTGGACTTGATGATGTGATTATAAGTTTTGTTGAATATATACAAAAAAATGTAATTTCTTATAAATAATCATTTTTGATGCTGTAATACTGCAGAAGTTTATCAAAGACTAATACATAACAATACATATTAACAGTAACTTGAATTTGGTCTCATTATGAGCTGATTCCAACATCATCATTTGAAGAGAGACTTGGGTGGACTGGCTAATGATTATTTTCATTATTTCATTCATGTAACATGCTGTTTTTTCAAAAAGTATCAAGATTTTATTTGTCCTGGTTTTGTTTTGTGGGCAAAACAAACAGTGATTGATATTTGCTGAATATCTCACTCTTTATTCAAAGTCTTCCCACAAATTCACCTTGAATTAAAACCTGGCAAGGAAACAGAGAGAGATTATAAGTGTTGTATAACTCTGGTGATAATAACCTTTGTTATGTCAGACTGCGACATGGAGGAAGCACATTGAATCATTGAAACACCCCAGTGTTTCAGACAATGACATTTGTATTGTCAAGTTAAGAGAGAGGGACGTTGACTCCTTTAATGCCTTGGTGAGACAATTACAAAAACTTTGGAAAAGAAAATGTTATAATGCAAATCCTCACCCAGCACATTTCTGTGTGTAACATTTCACTTTATACACTTGTACACTGCAGTTTCATATGCATTGTGACCATAGTACAACATGCTAATAATATACTGTAATAAAACACAGCCAGTAAGAAGACTGATCTCTCTTATTTCTTTTCTGTTATGTGTTTCTTTGAAATTACAGAGAAAATCCACAGTTTTTAAGGTTGATTTTTTTCTCTCTTTGGTAATCAAGGGACAAATACTTCAAAGGAGGCATCCAGCTGGTTGTTTGAACTGCCTTTATTAAAAGATACAGGATACTAGACTTGACACCAATATTTGAAGATGCAGCACTTGATTGTTACAGGCTCGAGGCATTAGACACAGACAGATTTTTCCAGCTATCTGTGCCTTTAAAAATATCCCTGTAAATACTGTATCTGCAGTATCTGGCAACCATTGACATCTGGATATTGCGTCAGTATCTTTTTCTTTGTTTTTGTTTTTTTCTTTAATCACATTAAATTTTACAATAAAGTTGTAAAAAAGGAAGAGAGAATCTTGTTAAACCATGCAACACCCAACAAGCCAACATTTACAGTTAGTCTTAGATCACAACGATTTCAAATGGTATTTCAATGTTCAATATGCTCAGCAACAATGACAATATCATATCCAAAGACTTAACACAATAATTATATATTTTTTCTTTTTTCAGGGGAATCAATTTATCCCTTGATATACTTCTCTGACAGTACTCTGTTGTCTTCCAGCTACCATCTTAAAAGGTTTCAATAAAATCAAAATGGATTTTTATTCACATCTTGTATCCCTGGTATATGAGAGAGAGAGGTTTAGAAAGGGCTAATTTTGTTTATTTTTACTGAGTGAATAGTATTAAATCCTAACGGACATACATGCATCTCTTTCTACAGTATACACAGTTCAGTTACAGTCTTTAATTAGTCTGCTCTTTCAAAAAGCTCCACAAAGACTGAAGAAAACTGGCGCTTTGTAAGCAAAGGAGAAAATAAAATTGGACTAAACACACAAAAACCCCAAGATCACCTTATGCATGTAGTGCACATTGGGAGAAGAGGTGAATCTGACCTGTTTCAAAATTGTATTTGAATAAAAAAATATCTATGTGTGTTTTATTTGTTTACTGCAATAAAAGGAAGAGTCATGGGGGAAAAAACAAACCAAAAAAAATCATCAGAACATATGAAAATAAGAGAAAACTTCATCAATCATTCATTATGCTGTGGCATGGAATAAATAAATATATCGTAAATAAAGAAACACATAAAGAAAATACATGACTTTACCAACACCAAACCTATTTTCTCTTCCTTTTATATTCTTAATCGGGATTTTCAGAGTATTTATGACACTATGGGCTCCACCAAGTGGATTTTTATGTGGGGGATCATCATGCTCTAAGTTTTGGAACAACAGCGACTACAACTACAGGAGCATCTTTTTTTATCCTACAATTTGTAAGTGGCTCTATGGACATTATTCACGATAAATATCAGAGAGCGTGATATCTCTGGGAAGTGTACCTCATATTTGACTCAGTTATGACTCAGACAAAGAGCACGATTTTTGATGCAAATTGCGGCAGTCGGGTGCTAAAAGTCCCTGAAATGCCTCCATGAGCCGTGTCGCAGACTCTGCTGCGGCTTCACATGATCCAGACTACAAGAACCAACTTCTCATTGTTTTCAGAAAACCTCCTCACATCGTGTCTCTGGCTCTATGGCCCCCTGTTCAGCTCTGTTACTGGTAAAGCTTTCATTAAATGTTCCTGCTGAGTATCATAATGCCCTCTGTTCATATATATCATCTCTTCTTTCTGGGAAAGTCTATTAGGGAAAGTTTCTAAGCGCATCGCACACAGTTCAGGGCATGTTGTGTCAGTAAACTGAACAGTGTTGCAGTAAATCATGACTCTACGATCCTGATAATAATGTAGGAATCTTACAGGCTGCTGAAAACAGCTACAACAGCAGCTATTTAAGCTGTTACAAGTCATTAGGACTTTTTGCTGTCTTGTATTTTTCCCTTTGTGCCTCAAGTGACTTCCTTTAATTGCTGCTTTTCAGACCATCCACTGCTGCTGTTTGAAATTATGGATATATGACAGGATGAGAAGGACAGAAGGAGGAGAGGGAGACTGAAAATAAAAGGGAAAGGGAGACTTCATCGTGTGGATGAGGATATGTCTGTAGATATAATGCAGGGATAAGAGACAGAGAGATGGGGAGACCCTCTCTTCTAAAAGTCCCAGTTGCTCTCAGGTTTCAGGAGAGCTGCATTAAACAGGCAGGGAGGAAAATGTAGAAGAACAAAAAGTGGAAGGAGAGGAAGGAGAGGGGGAGGAGGAGGAGGAGGAGGAGGAGAAGGAGGAGGTGAGAGCCTCCTGTTTTGGCCAGTGCAAAGGCTGCTCTCACTAGACAACGTGGAGGTGGGTAAAAGAGGGGAAAGAAGAGAGGGAGGTGAAGAAGAGGAAGTGAAAGAAGGGAAGAGAGTAGCATCAACCCTCTATGTTTCTCTCTACCTCTACTCATTCCAGTCCTTCTTGATGTCCAGGTTCCACTCCCAGGCCAAGTAGATGTTCTTGTCGTCGTCGATGAAGCCAGATTTGATCTGATAGTGGCCGCGTGACATCACGCCTTTGGGAGCCTCGTCACACGGGCTCACAAACTCGTGCTCCTCCGCCCTCGGACCGTAGCTTCCCACCATGTACGTCACCTTTTCCACTGCAGGGACATACAAGACACTTATCAGTAACCAGTGTTGGGGAAGCTACTTTGCAAGCGTAGCTGGTGAAATTAGCAGTAGTGTGAACAAACTACATCTGGATAAATGCAGTTTGTAAAACTAAAAAAAGTAGCTTAAGCAACTAGGCTTACTTATACTCATAGTCATTTAACTCAGTGTTAAATAAATCAACATGAGGTGTATATGAAACAAAATATAATATAACATATAATATGCCTCTCAGTTTTATTTTTTAAAGAAGAAAAGCTGACATTTTTGGTCAACATACTGTAGGTTCACCATAGACATGTTGGGTAATATAAAGAGAAAATGAAAATCCTACCCCATACCCACTTGTAAATCAGAAATGTAAATCAGTCAACAAAAAATGTAATAAAAAATACAAAGAGGTAGACATATTCTAGATTGGTGCGTCTCGAACAACAATGTTTAAAACCATGACAGGAACGCCAGGGCCAGCTAATCAGAGGCAGCGTTGGCTTTTTTCAAAGAGAGTTCTGGAACACAATAATGATAAAATAAAATGTATATCATATAGGTCTCTTTTTTTTTTATAATAAAAAAAAATATTTCATGTTATTGGCCAAAATAGTAGTTTGTAAATTGAGTAGTTAAACTACAAAAAATTACCCCAAAAATAGTTGAAATACTGGATAAAGCACAAAATATGAATGTAGTTAAACTACTAGCAAGTTACTTCAAATTGTAGTTAAGCTATGTAGTTCAACTAGTTTAAGTCTCCCCAACACTGTCAGTAACCTGGGGCCACATCTGCATGGATGGATACAGTGTGTGTGAGTATATACTATATATATTTACAATTGCTACAATTACTGCAGCTCTGCAGCAATGGCGTTGAAATCAGTTTTATTTATTTAATTCAGATGGTGTTTATATAATTTATTCTTAAAGAGTAGCCCACTTTAGGTTTGATGAGGGGCCTAATTATGATAAATGGCTGAGATATTCCAAGTTAATCAACCTTGCAAACAGCATTTTTCCAGTTTTTCTTTTTTTTCCCCTCACAGTAGCAGAGTAGTAAAAACTTTCAGTGCCAGTGTTATTGCTATGTTTCGATTTCGATTGTTTTAATGAGGCTCGTTGCCAACAGCAGCTGAGATTGTCTCAGAGACTAAGGAATGCTGCAACAACCAACTACCACACTTAACTTCCAGATGTTCCCGTTTTAGCTGATCACTACATTCTTATTTTTTAATACTTTTGTTACTGTTGAGGTTTTTATTATTGTTTTACTTAGTCCTCTCCACTCACTGGTTATTTCTGCTTCTCATAAGTTTCTTCTGCTTCATAAACCTGTCTTAATTCAACAAAGACATTTTTACTCCTTGATTGCCCAACTGTCATTTATTGAGGAACAGATGAATATAGGCAGGGATTTATTGAGGTTCATATACACTTTCCTGTTGAAAGGTATAAGACACAGAAGCTAAATGTGCACTCATCTGCAGGATAAATGGCATATTTTGAGGTATAAATGGTTAAATTGTAGGTGATAAAACATTTCTAAAAACTTATGGGCAGCTCATGCAGTAAATGCCAAAGATGTCGATGATTAATCAGGGTAGGCGTAACTCTTGATCTCAAATGGTAGCCTATATTAAATGAGAGAACTTACCTCTCATTCCTTTCCTGTAGGTCACATGATGGTACCTCAAGCCAGCGACGATTTCTCTTTTCACCTGCAGGACACACTCAGTTTCATCAAATCTTGGCATGGATGTTTTACAAAATCACACTTTACAGACAATTTTCCATTCTCCGGTTCACAGTCTAGGTGACTGTAAGTGGGAGGAAATTGGAGCAGGCAAGGTAAACCCACACAGACACATTTTAGAAGCTCCACATAAAAGAAAGGTTCAAGCCAGCCGACAGTATCAGCCCTAATTATAAATTCAATAACTGAATAAGTGAATACATTTTTCAATTACAGATAACAAGGTATCCAGAAATGAACAACACATTTCATTTGTTTGTTGTTTACAAACACCACATATTGAGGAAAAGACAGCCATTACAAAATCATTGTATCAATTCACACACAAAGTAAGTTTATGTCTTCTGATTAACCCTAATTAACCTTTTTATTTGACTGCTTTTAACACCTAAAACATGATTAACATCATATTTGTAGCTTGATACTTGGGAACAAACATATTTTTTTAAATCATTACTTTTTTTCTAAGACCTCTGCTCTGTTTCTATGGTTGTGTTGACAGTGGCTCTTACTCCACTGAAACCCCACATAAAATATGTTCATGTTTCTTTTATTGAAGTTGAACATTTATTCCTAGCAGGGTGTTGTCCCTCACCATGTAGAATATATATAGCAAGCATAGATTGCATTACAAATATCCACATACATATATCACTGTATGTATAGCTCACAGAACTTGTGAAACTGAAACATTCATTTGTTAACATATAAGTTGCAATTAGGTGGGAAGAAATGACAAAAAAAATTAAAATAATAAAAAAAATAGGGTGATGGAAGTAAATCAAATGTCTGCGAAACAGTAGGGCTAAGCTGATGGTAGTGAAGCTCTTTGTCCAGCAGGTGTCCTCACAGCAGAGCAGTGTGCTGCTGCCTCTGAGTCATTAGGTCATTCTCAGCACATCTCCCCTTCCCTTCAGGGCCAAGTCCTCGGAGGACTGCCTCCAGTCGACTCACAGACATGAACACAAACACTCACAGCTATACAGTCTCTTCATTTCAAAAAACAGTCTGTATTTTATGGAGGAGATTGGTCGTCACTTGCTTATTTTTGGGCCCTGTAAATGTTGTTGACTGGCTCATTAAATGACTGACCGATGATCCATCACCGGTCAGTGGTGTGCTGTGTTGCACTTTGGTTTCCTGGCTGCTGCTTCCAATGCACTGAGACCCGCCTCTAATGCCATGTTACTTTCACTGCATGCATCATTGTTACTAAAGGAAGCAGAGGAACAACTAAACATAAGATATGCTGATAAGAGACAGAAGTCAGCATTAACAGGATCACTACAACCAATTATACACAGTTCAAAATGAAGACCTGCTTCTTATAAAAAATCTGTTATGGCCTGGTGTTGAAGTATAATACAGGCCAAACTATCACAGATCCTGGACCAGGGCTGTGAGCTCCGTCAGAATCAAAACAACAAAGACAGTCTGTTTGTGACCCTGGTGGAGTCAGAGCTAATTGGGCTTTTAGTCCTTGACCTGATGTGGCAGGTTCAAACCCAGCCTGTGGTCTTTTGCTGTGTATCAGCCTCTCTCTCTCCCTCCCTCCATCTCTCTATCTCCACCCCAATCTGTTCAAATTGTATTTTTTGCAGTTTTCACAGAGATGTTAACGTCATATCCAGTACAAAAATATTTCCCATTATCAGATGTAGATGAGCTGTGTTGAAGTAGCCTATCTCCATTGAATGTTAGAGATATACAAGAATTACAGCCACTACTAAATCATTAAGTTCTCAAGGACATTATAACCCGAAGCACCTCTAAAGTAGAAAACACTGGCCACTGGTGATGCAGTTTGCATTCCGGGTGGATATTGTTGTTGTATTTTTCTAATTCCAGTGGCTAATTAGACAAATGTAGAAATATTTATGGGTTCTTAACAATATCATTGTCACATAAACATCCTTTCTGGCCTCATTGGCACACTCAGTATGTCTGAATATCCTTTCAAAAATAGCCTATGTCATTCCCCACTGACTGTGTTTATTTATTGGATATATGAGGGTGCATCTTGGGAAAAAAGCGGTGATGTGTTTACATGAGAGTTAAGTGGTTTATTTGTGACAGAGAAAGGAAGGAAGGGAAACAGGGTGATGAGAAAATGATGATGTGGGAGAGAGATGAAGAAAGAGAAAGACATAAAAAGGCCATGCTAGGCTGGGGACAATGGCATGAGAGGATAATGGAACATTTTGAATGTGTTGTCAGTTTTGGGACAGAGTTTTGCCATCACAAAGGTGAAGTGGAGGGACAAAGGGCAGTTACCTGGTGAGCCATTTGGGCAAAAAGGAAGCACATAGGGCAACAAACGCTTTTGGTAGGAGGCAGCTAACAAGACTAGAGTGTGATTATCACATTCTTCCCCTCTGGGCACCATGTGTGGCTGTATGAAGTATAGTGGCAATACATGCGACACTTCATAAGATATTTCAACACGTCAACCTACAGGGGTCTGAGATACTTGAGTCTGAACTTAGGGGGTGAGCAGCTGACTGACTGATAGCTGCTGCCAATGGAGTCAAAAATGCCAATGAAACTTAAAAGCAGCCTAATGACTTTGTAATTTTAGAAATGTAAAGAAAATCATTGCCAGACTTGAGAGACAGATGTATTGACCTTAAGTTGCTTCTCTTGCATTGATGATTACTGGCACTTTAAGATGAAACAGCACTAAAAAGACTCATCAAATATGATAATGGTCTCGTTTGATATTGTGGTTTAATTGTATAGTACATGGAAGCTTACTCAGCACGGTCTCATTCCCCCTTTTATCTCTACACCACTTAGCTACAGTAAATACCTGATTGTCTGTTTGTTCATTCACGTCCACATACACACACAATAATCCTTCACAATAAATCTCTCCACCCTTAACACAGCTCTGTGACTGCATCTCTTCTTACCTTGAAGTGTATCTTTAGTCTGTATTTGGCTCCTTCCTGTAAGGAGAAGTTCTTCTCCTTCAGAGCGTTCAGGTCTCCTGAGCACACACAAAAATAAAACAACAGTTACACTTTACTCAAGGTCAACATGACACATGACATCACCTGTGACCGCATCTCTGCAGACGTGTGCGGCTCATGATGATAACAACATGCAGAATGACTCATTGTATGATCACACTGCTGCTGATTTCAGTGGCAGGCATACTAAAAAAAAAAATAGAAAAAAAGCACAAATCCATATTGTACATAGTTGAAAAAACATATTTCTACTTCTATTGGACATTTTTAAGAGTTATTAGTAGTTGTTTTTTTCATGACTTTCTAATTTATTGAATCTCCACATAACAAACAGTAGGCCAAGATTTATTATTAGTAGGCTGTTACATTTTTAAAAAGATATCGTCATCTTTAGGTTTAATATGGTAGCTGTTGAAAAGGTGCAGCACAGCTTGTTTGCTTAGTGGTGTATGATATGATAATTGTGGCTAAAAATGACTGAAATATAAAATTAAATCAGGGATTTGGCTCGTTTAGATGGATGGATGTCATACTTGAAGGTGTGATGCCTTCAGCAGAACTCCGACACACACACACACACACACACACACACACACACACACACACACACACACACACTGGGGATTTAGTGTTACTGGTAACACAGAATGGCTTCTTTGCAATATAAAATCGTCTTTGCCATGCTGTGGAGTTGAATGGGTTCATATCAAGAGGAAAAAAGCATCCTGGGCCATTGTAAAAGCACATAGCAATCAGAAATGCATCCACCGCCTAATCACTTTATATCTCAATTTAAACCCAACCATCAGTCCTGAGTGCTTCCTAATGGACAGAGGGAGCGAGGAGATGAAGGAGAGATAGAGGAAACGGGATGAATAAAAACAGACAGCAGTGATGTGAGGAGGAAGAGAGGGAGAGAGAGGAAGAGGACAGATAGAAAAAGAAAGAAAGTGACCAACAGATAAGATATGCACACACACACACACACACACACACACACACACACACACACACACACACAGTGCAGGCAGTACAACACCCGCTCAGAAATGCCGTGTTTGGTGTTAGAGGTTTGATTCCCACTGGTGTTACCCATATTAAATATATATGTGCTTGTGGCACATTTAGGCACTTCACATAAAAGCCTCCAACAAACAGCATATTGCATTTGAAAATCTCTTAACACTGCTTATGTTGACTGTCGTGTTTTGACTGAAATTCTACACGTCCTCTTGTGATTTGGAGCCGTATACCATCACCACATAAAAGGCTCTAAATTCCCCATTAGATAAAATCAAAAGTGTATGTCATCGAACTAATAAAGCTGTTCCTCAGTAGCTGACATTTAGAGATTTTTCACTGCTCCATCTGTGTCTATGTCTCATTCCATTCGATATATCTCCCACTACTAACTCTCCCCTCTCCTCCTTCCACTTCCTCTCCCCGTCCTTTTTTCCTCCTGTCTCTGGAGACGTAGAGGAGAGAAAAGATGCTGGCCTCCCTGGGGAGCGTCTGACAGAGAAAATAGGTCAGTGTGGAGAGCTGTCTACCTGTTCTCCTAAGACACACACACACACACACACACACACACATGGGTATGTACTCGTGCAAGTACGCACGCAAGGATGCGCGTGCAGGCAGATCCACACACTGATGCTCTGAAGCTCACGTTTGGGAAACATTGTACTGGAGCAAGAAATATTAGAGAGCAAGTGAACTGAAAATCCCCCTTACACCATCTTAAATATGTTTGTTTTTTTCATTAAAACCTGTCACTGCAAGTTAATTCAGTATTTATCAGGTTTGTACTGTTTCATGTTTTGTCTCAGCAGAACTCACTTTAAAATAAACTAAATAAAATGAGAGACATAATAGGTATAATATTTTTCATGGGTTGATTTTTTTCTCTCTCTCTTTTGAAATAGAGTAAAGCAGAGAGATATCACATGAGCTTTGTGCTACAGGGAAAACTACCTCACTACATTAATCCGCCAGCTACAGTTGCCTTTCAGAATAAAACTAAGCAATTATTCAAAATACATCATCAGATCATAAAATGTGATAGCCTATTATTGTAGATTAAACTCAACAGTATGCGATCACTAAAAGCTCCACCTTGACCGTAACAATATACACAAAGCATCAGATAGATACTGTAGCTACATGTGGCTCTGTGAGGCTGGACCAAGCTACAGACACGGGTGTGCCTTGGTTTTAAATTCAAACATCGCTATGCTAAGGTCAGCATAGCTCATCATGTTATTCAATAGAAACACTTAGCCTGTTAGCATGATAGGCCTACAGTACATTTGCTTTAGCATTTAGCATTAAACATAAATTAAAGCAGAGGCTGATGGGAGTAGGTATAAAACTGTAATGAACTGCTGGACAAACAAACAACAGATATTTTAGTGGACATTAAAACAGTTGGTCCAGCTGACATCACTGTCCACAGCCAGGGCTTTAGCCAAAACTGCAGCCTACATATTAGTGACAGTCATACCAATCCAGTATGATAACTGAACTCTCTATAGCTACAGGACCTTTCTGTACAATAAGGACTCTGATACATCAGTGTACTTTTAATCATAATCATTTTTATGTAAACAATTTTTAATGCATGATGTTTACTTGTACTGGACTATATAGTTGATATTCTACTTTATATAAATGATCTGAATACTTCATCAGACTGTGGGAGTCAGGATCAGACAGAGCAGTCTGATGATGAGTTTAATTTAGTGTCAGATGGGAAGCTGAACCTTCAGTGCTGCAGTTGTGGAGTGATGATAGATAAAAAACAAAGTGAACCTATTTATCAAGACTTTTGCAAATAGGTTTAGGAGAGACAGCCCTCATTAAATTAGGCCATGAGAAAGATTAGAAATTGGCCTGTAGTCAAAACATTAATCCTCTTCCTCTTTCTTCTTTTCTTGCACATTAGGGAGGTTTCCTGTGCTGCTAACACAGCGAAGGGGACAGAGGAAAGTCTCCCAGTTTTGCCAGTCTTTTCAATTAATTTCACTTTCAATAGATCCCCTCCATCATTATTTGAATTTCACAAATGAAATATCCTGACCGTGATCACATATTACTGACATAACTCTGGACACGCAACCCAGAATAAGCCAGTCACACAGTGAGGTAAAGATGAGGCTGCTCAGTGTGAGTGAGTTAATGTGTAGCAGCAGCGTGTAGCGTGCTCAGCAAAACAACCCTGGGAGCATGAAAGTTTAACAAAGCCGGTGCTGCTCGCATTTAGGACACCAGAGCACTGAAAAGTCACTGTCAAGGATATCGCTTTGTGTAGTGTGATTTGGCAGAGTATTGGATATATATATTTATATGTGCAGTGTTAAACTCTACAGCTTAGAAATATGGTTGTACTGTACCTTATTAGCTGAGAAATAGATTTCAAAAATCGAATATGGCTCAAGATGAAGATAAATCTTTGATATTATGTGAACTCATTTCATTGTGCTATTGTTGTGAAATTGCCTCACATTAATAAAAATGCTTTACAGCAAATATTTTGTAGTAAAACGTTACAATTTTGATGTGTACCATTCACACACAAGCCAAACTAGGTCACTGTTTTGTTTCTAGTTTTCTTTTTTTCTTTCTTTTTTCACATTTGGCAGGGGTCATCTTATTGCTGTATCCACACAGACACAGAAGTACAAGTTGTTTTTGTGCTGCCACTGTCGCCTGATAAAAAAAACATTTTTCATATCACAGTAAACATTGAGGCCAGCGGTCGAAACACTGGCAGCAGTAAAAGCTGGAATAGTGTCAGTTCCTGTGGAGGATTAACCTGAAAGCAAAATGACCTAAAGTCCAATAGCAAAGGGCCTGCGCTCTCGTAACATTAAAGAGGTGCTGATAAGACGGAAGGGATGTAATAAAGGACATCTAACACAGAAATTAAGTCTCAAAATGAGGAGGAGAATGTGTCCAGTAAATTGACTGAATGAATCTCATAATTTAATATCTCATTCGATCAATTCAATTATTCAAACCCATCAAATTCTGTAATTTTGCAGTGAATAATCCAGAGAAAAAAAATGATCCTGGCAGGCTGTGTTTTCACTGGCTGACTGTGCTTAAGTTAAAGATACACAAAGGTTTCTTCCATTCACATTCCTGCTTACATGCTACAGGGCATAGAATGATTAATGAGTGAAGGTCCCCTCTTGCACATTGTGCCTATTTCTTATTTAGAGATTAACCAGGTCCACTTTGTGCCACTCAGTAAAAGAGGATTGTGAATTACAGGAAACTGCAGCAAGAGAGTTGATGACAGACCGCTTGCTGTCATATTTTTGTGGTTTGCCTATCATTTATATTGGTCATAAATAAAATGCACTCGCCAGAGTCTAGACTTGGGAGGCAAAGGTCACACGATCAGAGCCTGTAAACAAACTGTATACACAAATAATCCCCAATAGTGAATCAAACATGACCTGGACCCGGGACATACAATTGGACGATTGGAAAATGGAAAATGTGCCACTGTAGCTAATAGTGGTGACAGTGTTTGCTACAGGTCTGGTAGCTCCATGTAAAAAGGACTGAGCCCCCTAACCCTATAACCTTTACCCACTGCATCAAAGTTCACTGTCAAAACATGCCACTTTTGATTCCTGGAAAGATAAATAAATTGATGAATTAATAAATGTCATGGCATTTAGCTTTTTGAGACAACTTTTGAAAAGCCTATTCTACTCTCAAATCTCTGTAACTATCTGTAAACATTGCTGGGATGGAATAGGAACGAGGGCCCAGTTTAAAAGAATAAAACCAAATAAACTGAAATTATCCTTTAACCTCAAGGTTTTGGGATAGATTCTCATTTATCAAATCTGTGACTGGAGTTCCTGAATGTGTTTACTGAAACCTAATTGAGTAAATATATGCACAAATGCATGCTTATATGAAATGCCGAAGAGGAAAACAATTTACATTATAAACTGAAGACCAGTCCTATTAAACAGGCCGCCCAACATCTGGCCAAATAAAACAATCATTCAATTCCAAATACATTTTTTGCTGCAGTAAATATAAATTCGAGATGGCTGTTTAATATGATGTTTCTGTGACCACCCACAACACAAAATAAAGTTTTGAAAAACTGTTTACTGTCATGATATTTATAATGAGCATGGTTTAAAGGAGCCACGGTAGCCTATAAGAACATGAAATCATTCTAGAAAGCAAACTCAGTGTCCCAGTTAAAGGCGCTCAGGTAGACGATTTTGAAGTAAGCTAATAGTAATCCAGTAAGTATTCAGAATACATTACTTCACTTGAGTAATCCAAATACATTACAGATTACATTTTAGGACATATAATCAGTAATCTGTAGGGGAATACATTTTAAAAGTAACCCTCCCAACACTGCCTATAATATATAATGAGGTCTCTAATGCATTCAGCCACCAATGGAAAGTCCATTTCACATCCAGTCTGGTGCCGGCTCGGCTATCTGACTGTAAAGTGATACACCAGCAAGAGTGATTATTACACTGCTGCTTACTCTACAGATTTATGATGGAGATGCTTTTCTCTCACACAACATGAAGCTATTTCTCTTTTTTCTCTCTACAACACTCACACACATGATCATTCCCAATTAAACCAAATAAATCCAGTCATTATTTGAGCTGTTTTCTCAGGGAAAATACGCATAAGTGTTTCAGTATTTTCAACAACTGGATGGAAACACAATTTGCCTGTGACATTACATTTAAATCAAATAAATCTAAACCATTGGCCAGTGTCACAGAGCATTTCCTGTGCTGCGATCAGGGCTCTGTCTGTTAAGGAAGCAGGAGGAGCAGACACTAACACTGGAAGTCAGACAATACAAAACATCACATTACTCTCCCAAAAGCTTTAGCATTCCCAATCTAATCATCAGCGGTCTGTATCACTCAAGCATTTTTCAAGCAGCGGTTACGTGTAGACTCATACTGTAGCAGCATCATGTTTCACAAATGGTCATTCCTCACAAATCGAGATAAAACATATGAGCCCACCAGGGATCTCGCAAGCTCCTAGAAGAGTACGTAGTTTGCTTTCAGTACCATGGATAGCACCAGTTGGACAGTTATGCAAAAACACTTATTTATAAATGTCAGTATTATTTAATGGAAAATAATCTCTGAGCTAAAACCAGTAAAATCCTGGTGGGCTGCCACATCGGTGGGTCGGTCAAATCAGAAATGCAAACAATTAGAAATGAGACAATACACTTACTGCACTGGGCATGGTAGCAAAAGGACTATAACGAAAAAAAGGGTACTTATGTCTGCTAAAGTTTTGAAGGGCTTTTAATTTGAAAATGTTACAGTGGGTGTGTATTTACACAACCTCAAATAAAGGCCTGTTAGTTTCTGCAGATGAGGTAAATGAAGTCCTGTGGTACTATTTGAGGAAACAAGGTAGTTGCGAATCAGCAGTGAGCGCCTCGTGACTGATGTAACACAAAACAGTTGTGACGAGCTCAACAGCCAATGGGAGGAGTTGAACACATTGTCACATGGCCAGTGGTTAGTCTGTAAAATTCCACATTAGATGTAGTCTGGGGCCGTTTAGTGGCTTTGGTCAAAGCAACCGGAACCAGGGTGAGAGGGACAGGCCTTTCCGTCAAAATAAAAGCACCAAGCTAAGAATATAATTTACAAGAAAATCCCCAGCCATTAACCTTTTTCTTGTATTGTATTTAACTGGATTACAAGTTACTGTATATTTTATTTTGGTAAACACTTTTTACTTTGGTGAATTTGGTGAATTCCGGATCAGAATCCAGACAAAATTCAGAGTGAACGGATACCAGGCTTCTTCTCCTCTCTGTATGAAGAGCCTGATGACGCGAGGCTACATTAGATGTAGACCGATCAGTTTGGTTGCCTTATTAATCACTCTATGGTTTGGCTGATTAACTGGCAGTGACATTTTTATAAACTATTGTTATCTGCAGTTTCACAGTATTAGTTCTGATAGAGGTTGATGGCTGCCCAGATCTCCGCACAGAGGGTGTGGGGTACTGGAATAATTTACATCATTTACTTGACATGAACACTTGCCTGCTAAACTAAATACAAAATAACCTGCCTCCAGTATTGCTCTCTACGTTGGCATAGTCTTTTCAACAGTAGACAGCTTGGGAAAAAAAGGGGTTATTGTGTTGTGTCACTTAAGTGCTTATTGCCCTGGCTGGTGACCAAACGTTATGTTCATGTAGTGTTTTTCATTCGACCCTCCCTGCCTGGTTAACAACAGCGATTCTTAAACGCTACACCTGCAGTTATCAATGCAATGCAGGCTCCCTGTTAAGAAATTCAAGTCTCAGCCCTTTGCTGAGACAACTGTGATGACATCACTTTGACATCATCAGACATGACACAGCTCGTCCAGAGCCACAGAGGACATGCAACCACTTCCACAGACTGAGTAGTAGTACTCCTCAAGAAGAGTAAACTGGACTTCAGGTGTAGCCTATGATCAGTATTAATTTGTGCCTAAGCCCAGCGCCAGATCTCTCAAGTGATTTCCCATCTGCCTTTCATTTCCTGTATCCTGTATAACTGAGAACAAATTTGAAAAATGATATTTCTACAGTGTCCTCTCCTAATACACTCTGAAACCAAATTAAAGCCTGCAAGGAAGTTTCTATCTCTCAGAGCAAACGGCATTGTATGAAGTCGGCATTGCCTAGCAACCAGGTGACCTCTGTTATTAGTCTTAGCGCTCTGTGATTGAGTCTTTTTGAGTGTGAGTGTGCATACAGTGGGAATGTATAATTCTGTGTGTGACAAGCAGGAAAATCCTCAGACAAGGATGAATCAAAGCAAACCATGCATGCAGCCAAATCAGCTGATAAACGTCGGTGACGGGTAAACCTACACACACACACACACACACACACACACAGATTGACATTTTTCTCAACTTTGTCCCCTGTAGGTAATGACATAATCTCTTTGCAGACACCTGATTACCATGTGCTGCAGACTCACACACATGCACATACATAAACTTACAGACCCCCTCATTTCCCCTTCCCCGCCTGTCGCTCCCGCCTGCACCCAGGGGAAAATGTCAATACTGCCCACTAAGCAAACATTTAGCTGTCTCTCCTCTCTCAAGCATGGACACACCCACTGCAGTCTTTCTGCACATAAACTGCAGCACAGTGGGGTGGGATGCCTTGCTCCAGAGCATATCAGTATGAGAGAGAGTACAGCAGCACCTCACCACATCCACAACAAAAGAAAATGCTGGCTAGAGTGATGATAGGGAAGTGTTGCGTACCTGACAGGTCCATGGTGATTGGTCCAGGAGCGTCATCGCACAGCAGAGTCAACCTGGTTACGCAGACATTAGGTCCAGAGATGTCTGGAAAATACAAAAAACATTTGTTCTGCAACACCTTCATCTTCACACACATCAATACACAAAATAAATGAAGTATGAACATAAAGAAAATTTCAAAATTGGAAAGAGAAAAATATTAAGAGTACATAGGAGGTGAATATTGGCTTCAAAAACCAACCGTTTATCACAGTGGTATTGTACAGGAGGTGTAGATCACCTAGGTTCATCACCTATTCGATATAGAAATCCAAATCTATAGCCATAGCAGTTTTGTGAAGCTGTACATATGAACACTTGTGTTTTGAGCTAAAAATACACATGTTTGAGAGAGTTTAGTTTGTTTTCATGCTAACGCTTGTTGCTGTCTAGCACTGTTTGCAAACTGCAGCTTAAGCTGATGGGCAATTAGGTGAATAAATAAATCCTCATTCCATACCTGGGGTTGCACATAGTGGGTATAACGATACAAAAAGTTTAGACCGTGTACATGTAAAGTGTCCAGGTATAAATTACTGTAATGTTGTGGGGGTATAGTAGTGTGTAGTATTCAGGACTGACACATTAAAAGATAAAATCCCTCTGTATAGTGATAAATCGTCCCCTCTCTGCTTTTCCCACTGTATTTGCTGTATGAAAAGCTGTAGATGTGGTGGTGTAGAGTTACAGCAGAGCTATTCTACTGATATCAGCTGTCATGGCCGGGCTGCTGGATTAGAGGTGCTGAGGCAAGCAGGTCTGCTCCTGTGTGTGTGTGTGTGTGTGTGTGTGTGTGTGTGTGTTTGATCAGAAGTTGATGACTCCAAGGAACTATATACCAAGTCGTTATATTGAGTGAATGCTATTATTAAAGTTGCAGTAACAATGGGAACCACTGTGAATCACCGGCCCATCTGTCACCTCAGGTAATCAATAACCACACATACACACACACACACACAATACACACACACAAACCTGCTGTCACTGGAGCCGTCCCCAGCAGGGTCTGCTTGTACTTGACCAGACTCTCGTCATCTTTATCCAGTTCCTGAATCTCTTGCAAAGACTTCAGAGCCGGAGGATTGTAGTTGAGGTTTCTCTCATCCTCTTCCTCCTCAATGGGCAAATCCTTCTTGTCAGCCATCAGACCTTCCAGAGAAAAGGGAGCAGACTATTAAATATAAACCCCTCCATGTTGCAGTTTTAAATGCTTCTCTAGACCTGTGTTTTCTGTCTGCTGTAGCCACACACTTAGTTTCACTAAAAACACCTTTAATATTAATCTGCCTGTTCATTCACTGGAAATTCAACTGGGAAAAGACTGTTAGCTAATTGTATAGCCTACCATTTGGATAATTGGGGGGCAACCACCAGTCCGACATAGGCCTCTAATTGTCTAAATGGCAACAC
Source organism: Trachurus japonicus (assembly GCF_045865225.1). NCBI lineage: Eukaryota > Metazoa > Chordata > Actinopteri > Carangiformes > Carangidae > Trachurus > Trachurus japonicus. The sequence goes on along the minus strand of NC_140914.1, from coordinate 22,585,870 downwards.
TTAATTTTCTATCAAGCGTCCCATCATTCCAACAATTTTTGCCTCCTATGGTCGGACTGACGGTATTTTTTTCTTTTTTTAATCATCCTGCCTTTCCGACAATTCCGTATTTGTTTCCACAAAAGATTTTGCACTCGTTGGGCTTAGGCAATGATGAAAGGAGTTGGTTAAGTTTAGTAAAAAGACCAGGTAGAGGCTAGACAGACATTATTCATATTAACTTTCAATCATGTTGTGACTTATTTAGCATATCTTTTACTTATTATTGTCAATTGTTTAACCACTGTCAAACTCTTTCACCTTTTTATCCATTATTGTTTCTAGTTAGCTTCCTCTTATTTAAATATAGGCTAGTTCTATGTAGGCTACAACATTACTTTAACTTACACTTTTTAACAGTGTACAGTAAATATTACTAGTTCTTTCAGCTCTTTATCCATTAAATACTGTAAGCTAACAATTACTTTTACCTCCCCTTCTTCTAACCATTTTAATCAAGGGGGGGTAAATAAAACAAACACCTTCCAAAAGCACCACAGTTCAACATCACCATCAAATACACCTCCCGTAAAATGAGGTGTTCAAAACAATTTTAACAAAAATGTTTCATCATAACCTTCAAAAAGGTAGACCCGCTATAGCCAGACAGTTGTATCCTATCCTTAGACCTTCTTGCAATAGAAATAACCTTGGTTGGTGGCCATTAGAATAAATTGTTGTTTATTTGGTTGTCACCTGTCTCAAAACAGGGAGGACACATGGGCACTTTATGGCATTATAACTTTATATGAAAACTATAAATGAAATAGTAGATGATGACATCTGTCTGATGAGGCAAGCAGCATTTAAAGCAGGAAACATTTTCAGCAGAGCTCATCAGAAGTAATATATTTCTGTTACATTTCAGACTGAAAACTCAACCAGCACAGAGGAGATTGCTTACTGTCTGGGATAAGATATATAACTCTATGTAGGCCACCTCCAGCCAATCCGGGATTTGATTTCATCAGGGATTTTGATTCAATATTGAGTTTTCTATAATGTGATAATATGTGTTCTGCAAGCTGAAATTTAATTTTAGGACATCCCCCTCATCTGCACCGCCGAAAAGTGAATATGTGCAGACTTGAATAGTTGGAATAACTTGGATCAACTGTGGTTACAACTTTTGAAAAACTGTCACTATATCAACATTTATACCAGAGGTAGAAAGTACAGTGGAAAAGCCACTGGTAAAACAATACCAGAACAGAAATACAAATTATGCCACAGGGGAAGTGAGCAGCTGTGCGTCAATATGATTGGTCCTTATTGCTGATCGACAATAATTGCTGGCAGATTGACTATTATGAATGGGAGAGTTTTGGAGGAGTTTGAAAAGTAGGTGAAGTGTGATTATGTGTTGGGGTTACTCATCAGCAATGTTGTTCAACGTGAAAAATCTTCACATGTATGTACTCTGCCATCCAACATTGGGCTATTAACAATGACTAACCTATGTCACTTGGGGTAATGTTGGTAAATCAGATGAATGTAATGTGGTTACTTTTGTATTCTTGTTGTGACTTTTCCATTCGTGTTTCGTATTTGTGTTGTTGTTGTTGTGTATTTGTGTGATCACATGCCCACATCAATGCAGACATGAGGTTAAATTGATACAGATCATTTTCACAATACAATGTTATATGGTTATGATCACAAATCTACAATGCGCACCTCAAGACTCTAGAGCAACACACAAACACAGATACATACACAGACACACACACATGCACACACACACACAGACTTCGTTGTAGATGTGTGTTTACTGTGCTGTAACAGCCTTGTGTAATAGCCTCTGGTTCTGTTTTTACTGTTCATAATGAGACAGCTCAGTGTATATCAGCTCAGAGCTGTGTGTGGAGGTAATTGGATGACACAGAGAGTACACAAACATGCGCACACACGCAAATCTAGTCACAAACACACCTACTGAGTGCATAAATGCGCACAGCTGCAGTGTGTTAGATTGTGTGTGTGAGTGGAAATCAAATGTGTTAATGAGGGACGTGATGACCCGAAGCAAGTCTCAACACACATGCACGCATATAGCCGTGCAGGCTTCTGTGTTTATAGCAGGACCCCACCCAGTCAGGGCCAAACACCGCTGCCTTTGCCCGTCACCATGGCAACCCTTTCAACTCCCCCTGCATTGACATCACCTTTGCTGTGGACCTGTTTTATGTGACTGAATATACACAGCGGAACATTTATTTTCACTTGCAGCAGGAGAGATTCACAGTATACCAGTTTTAATACACTTTACCACACACACACACACACACACACACACACACACACACACACACACACACACACACACACACAGACAGACACACACACATTACCATGAATCTATATTTAATGGGAAGGTTTCCTTCTTTCTGGTTATGATCCCTTGGTGGCAGTTTTTCTAGCGCACATGGTTTTTATAACACACAGTAGGCTTTTTAAAACATGAAAGTCTAATTTCAGATATGAGGCTCGTTGTCTACCATAATTCACAAATTGCATGGTAAACAGTGTAGAGCTCTGAAGCTAATGATAATCTAGGGTCGATACATGGATAATTATGTCATAGGTTATAATCACTCAACAGGTGACACTTTAAATATCATTACATTTATGGATTATTTATGGGTTCATATCAATGAGTGTCCCAGATTTTATCCAAAGTACCAAAACATCTGAATGTAGTCTGTATAGGCTACCTTCTTGTTTTCTTTCTAACTTTTATATTATAATCAACAAGGGACAGTGAGTTAGCTATGACAGATTAGACATCATGTCTGTCACTGTTTTCACTGATTGATTACAACGGCCATCAATTCCTTTAACTACAGTATTCACATTATAGGGGAAAATGTTGAGAAAGCTGTTTCTGTTCAACTCAACAACTTCTAAGATGTAACTGAACAATTTTAGCCTGGCTTGAAGCCACATCGCAGCACTGAGATTGCAACACTGCAAGACTGATTTAGGTGAAACATCAGCGCTGGTGCTGCTTGATCTTTCAGTCTTTATCTACTGTCACAGTAGATACAACAGTCACATCAAGGCAACAAATAAACACGCATTTCAAACAAGCAGCGAGAATTAGAGGTCAAGAAAAACTAACAGCTTATCTAAAGCACTTTAAGTTGCCTAAGCACAACAAAAGAGTTGTACAAAGAGAGCAAAGCAGCAACAGAGCATCTGCTGCCATTGAGAATGAGACATATTAAAACATTTTAAGCACAATAAAAACTAATTAACCCTTTATTATTCTGATCTTACCAAATAGCCAACCTTCTTTAAATTTGCACATTACATATACTGACAACAGCTAATCTCAGGTAATGTTGTTTGTGCTTGTTTAAGGTCAGACATGGATGGGAAAAGTGTGCACAAAGTATGTTAAAATTGCAGACTTTTTTTTTAAAAAAAAAGAAGAAGATCAACAATTTCCAAGCTAAAATATGTATAATTAGTTAGAAATATCACACTGGAGATCTATTGCTGATTTCCCCCCTCTCTCTCTAGACACAAACATTAAACACTGTAGTATGTCAGATATGGATGTACAAGTCCTTATAAATGATTCATCCTCTGGTATTTACATATCAAACTCTGTAGCCCACCCCCACACGACGTGCGTGCACACACATGTACGCACACTGCAGCGTAAACGTGTTTCTGAGCTGCTCTTAAAACCGGGTTCCTCTTTGACATCCGAGAGTGCCTCTTTGATCTCCAGAACCTGTCACAGTAACTGAATCAATTAACATTCATTTCAAAAGGCAATGTTTGCTCCATGGAGAGACAGCAGCTTGTACAACGGTATACTTCATATTGATTTTCTTTTTTTTTTTCATGGTTGTAGGGGCAAAATTTCTGCTTTGTGCTTACCAGGTGAAATTACTTCAAGACTAGTTATGCTTATATTGTTTGAATTAAAAAGTAAAAAATGGCATTTAGCAGTATGACATTTAGTGGTGTAATTGTAATATTTGTTACTATGGAAGAATTTCAAGTTCCTTTGCTGCTGGCTGAAATATGAAAGAACATGCAGGGCTAAACCCCTCCATATTGTGTGAATCTGCCATTAGAAACAAGTTAACACTAACAGAAAGCCAGCAGTAGCCTATGTGTGTGTGTGTGTGTGTTTGCACGTGTGTGTACGTTGTTGTGCATGTGCGTGTGGTCCTCCAACCAGCTTCAGCCCCCATCTGTGATGTGATATTAACTGGTTGCATTTTCTTTGATGCCCGTAAAATCGTGTCACTAACCCAGCAGCTTCTCAAACCTCATTATTATCACAAGCATCATTACACACATGGCTGCTCTGAAATATGGAGAACAAGCATAAATCAGCCACACTGAAATTTAATATAATAACAAATACCTTTATTTACCTTTGAAAATCCATGCTAAAAGAAGCAGGCATGTGTCAGAAGAGAGATGCTGTTGGGGAAACAGAGTCCAAACAAAACAACAAAACAGTGGTGAAACCTAGTCACCTCAAAAAAAAAAAAAAAGAGAGACCTGCTGTGCCACTCTGGGAATATTTATTATTAATGTAGATCCGTAGGCCCCTTAGCGTGCCATGTAAGTGCAAAAACCTAATTGTCAAACAACTTGGGAATCATTTATCTTCATTATTTTCACTTCATTAAATACATAATTATGTATCCTCTTGAGCCCGTATGAAAACATTATATTTACCACGGTGTGATTGTTGTAAATGCTGTTTAACTGGATCAGAACTCTGACAGCGATCTAGGTTTTAATGCTATCGTCGAATCAAACCACATTTTACCATAAAATAAAAAATTAAATAAAAATGTTCACAGCTTTTACACTAAGACAGAGGATCTAGAGCCTGTATGGATGCATGTAGAGCCACAAGACACAGTCTCAATGTTCATCTGCTGCTATTTACAGCTAAACCAACATGCTAAGTGAAAATCAACACAACAGTCTGTTTGGCAGGGGAGCGGTAGCTTCAGGGGAGGAGGGATAAGAAGGATGCGAAGAGGACTGTTCACAGGAGGAGACCTCACACAAACACACACACAAACACGGTCCCATGTCTGTGACACGATGCATGCCCAAACAAATAAGAATGAATTAAATATTAGGCTATAAATTGATTAAGAGCTGAGATTGGATGTGCAGTAAACCCAGACTTGCAAATATGGTCAGTAAATCTGTTATATCCAACCACACTTCCTGTTATATTTTGAAATCACCGACTCTCCCTCTCACTTCCTGCCCTCGTGTGTTTTCCCACCACAGTTATCATCGGCCCCGCCCTCATCTGTTGCACCTGCTGCTCGCTGTCTTCCCTCTTGTATCCATTTGTCGAGGTCGCCCGGCCCTTTTTTCCTGGCACTGTTGGGTTTCTTGGCGTGTGACCACAGCTCAGTCTTCTGACCTCGCCCTCTGGATCAGTCTGCCTTGCATGTGCAGTATTGCTCTCCTGTGTACTGAGTGACCATAGTTGAATGAGTGAGGTTGATTTCTGGAGACCCTCGCCTGAGTTGTGCTTTTCAGTCCTTGAGTTGTGATGGTCTGTCCATGAAAACCACCGGTCAGCTTAGCATTAAAACAGTAGGAACCATGTAGGACGGCCATTTCCAAAGGTTAACGTGTATATCCTGTTGGTTTAATTATGTGTTGGATTTCTTTTTTATTCCCCTGTCTCTGCTGGTTACCTGGCAACAAGAAACAGTCTCACAAATGAGCATCTTTACACTACGAAACAAGATATATGAATGGTGGGTGAATGTTATCTTCTGGCTGACGTGCTAGCTGTTTCCTGCTGCTCTCAGTCTTTCAGCAAAGACATTGTAGCGTGATATTTAACTGACAAATGTCCCAAAATGTCAAACTACTCTTTTAAGACATTGTCATTGTGTGTGATTTTTGCGATCACCTGAACAATAGATAAAGGACTGTTTTATTATTTTATACACCTGAATGTATTCTTTGGACTGATATGGAGACTGTTTTTCTTTCGCCTCAATAATCTTTCTCAATCCTCCTGTTTTTATAATCACTTCCTGTCTGCCTCTTAACCCAGATAACTGTTCACTGTGTCAGGAAAACACCTTTTTTTCTTGTGTGTGTGTGTGTGTGTGTGTGTGTGTGTGTGTGTGTGTGTGTGTGTGTTTGCTGGTGTGTGTGATATAAGCTTTGATTTGCTCTTTTTTGTAGTCCTCTGAGGCCCACTGTCACCGCTCTGTTCTAATCCTATAACAAGACCTCTGGGACACTGAAACACACAAATACAGTGTATACAAAAAGTGGAGATAAAGAGGAATCTTTCCGGCCTCTGCAAGGCCAATAACAGCTTTTGCAATGAAGGGAAAGGCAGTAAAGGCGAAATGATCAACATAACAGCATCACTGAGGCCATGGGAGCAGGGTTATGCCTCCATCTCCGAGGGTGCTGCCGGTGCCTGGCCTCTTTTTTTTTTTTTTTGTTATAACACGATCAGAATCGATCTGCCACCTACAGTATTTCTGTGCGGTGCTGCAGACATCCTGTCAACACCGGAGACACTCATACCACTTCATCATGCCGACCAGACAGGTCATGGAAACCTCATTTCCCACATTTCCCCATAAAAGTCTTAGATAATAAACAAAAGATACCAGCTGTTGAGAGCAGTGATATCACCATATTCATGACTGGCACTGTATTTGTTTATACAGAATGTAGCATGCTGACTTCTGCAGACCCAACACACACACACACACCTTTTAATGTGTGTTAACTATAATGTTACAGTTGTCACTTGTGATTAGGGTGCGATCCAGCTGCTCAACTGAGATTCGCATGCGCTTTGCGATTCCAGATCATCCATATGTTGTCATACATACTGCTAAATCAATTTGCATTGATTTCTTTTCCTCGTTTTGTTTTTGTATTCAATCTTTGCACTCCCTTAACTGCGTTTATCATGCATTACCAAGCAAACCAAGCTTTTCTCTCTAAACTACAGGATATATTTTTAAGACTGAGGAATCATGGCTTGAGCAGGAAAATGTCAGCAATGAACCACCATCATCAGACCACACTGATATCTGGCATACTCAAAGACCAGCACTGGTATGGCAATGATACAATATTTGAGCCTATACTGAATTTTCAAGTTTAATTTCAACTTTGAAGTCTAGGGACTGGAAAAACTTTTTTTTTCATAACATAATGATGTGACATGGAAAATATTGTCATGACACTACCTAAACTTTAAAGATTTGTAATCAAGCTGAGTTTTTTCTGTTGGAGAAGCGGCAGACTGCAGTCCCATGCTGTGTGTCAGAGATATACACCAACAGTACAGTCAGTGAGTGTTCAGACCCTATCATCAATCTACTCTCAATAGCCCATGAAGACGAAGTGAAAACTGAAAATTACATGTTTCGCAGATATATTAAAAAGGAAAAACTGTCACATCACATTGACAGTATTCACTATTCAGCCTTTACTCTGTACCTATTGAAGAACCTTTGGCAGTGAGCACAACCTTAGGTCTTCTGAGATTCTCTTGTTGTTGTGGCTGTACTGTATGCTTAGAGACATTGTGCAGTTGGAGTATGAACTCCAACTCAGCCTCGACCGACGTCCTGAGTGCCCTGGACTACATTTTTAATTGGCTCTGTTTAGCTTTCCCTTAACCCTGTGCAGACTCTCTGTGCTGAGAAACTCATCGACACGCCTTTTGCAGCGAGGCTTCTGTCTTGCTTCTGGAAGTTTCTCTGATCCCCACACAGGATCTCTGAAGCTCAGCCATCAGTCCACCATCAGGCTCTTGGTCACCTCTCTTCCTAAGGTTGCTCTTACCCAGGAAGAGTCCTGGTTGCCCAAAACTTCCTCCATGTAAGAATAACCGAGGCCATTGTGATCTTGAGAATCTTCAATGCAGCAGAAATCTTCTTTTGTCTCCTAGATCTGTTCCTCGATACAGTCCTGCCTCTAAGCCCTGCAGGCTGTTCCTTCTGCCTCTGGCTTGATTTTTGCCCTGATATGCATTGTCAGCTGTGAGACCTTTTACAGTGCAGAAAGGCTTTTGTCTTTCCCAAATCGTGTCCGGTCAATGAAATCCGGCCAGTCACTGTGTAGAAACATCTCAAAGATGATCGTTAGATACAGGAGGCACCTCAGCTAAATATCAAGGCGTGTATCAAAATGTGGAAAAGGCTTCAGCTTGTCAACAAATACACGTGTACCACTGTCCATGAGTGGGGCGGGACTCACCATTTGTATTAACAACAGTACTATAAAAGAGAAGCACACTCCGCAACTGTACCCCAACTCTCCTGCAGGAGGCTGCAGGGGGCTTGAACCACCGTACATCACCAGATGTACGTGAATTGTCATCTTGTTATTACAGCTGGTGGAGACAGTGACCGCTCTTCAGCAAAAGTTTCAACACCCTCCTTCCCAAAATCATAAAACGCCATTATGAACCCTCACATCACCCCCTGCTGCCCTGTGCACTGTGGTGACTTTGACATTGCCTCATACAGTACACCAGGGCACACACACACACACACACACACACACACACAGTATTACAGCTGCTCCGTCAGCCCGGTGTGAGACAGCAGGTTGTCTAATTGACTGACTTGATTGGTCTCGTATGTGTCTGCTCACCCGAACAACCTCGTTTATCACTACTGGGACAGAAAAAAAAACACAGTACCACTCTCCCACTCCCATCTTTTAAAGTCAGGTACAGAGGTTGTGTTAGGGACAGTGGGACAAAGACAACAAGACACCCGAGGAGAAGAATGAGGAAGCAGGTATGGGAAATCAGGGAGGGAGCAGCTGGCAACGAGAAAGAAAGTAGAAAAGAAACAAAGATGGGGATGACTGTGCAAGTTAGAAAAACGCAGACGATCTTGTTCACAGCAGCCAGGAGGCCCAGGACACCTGTCAACATGCTGACATTCAAAACCCAAAGCACACAAGTACTCAGATCCCACGGGTCGGACCGGACCACACCCATCTTTCAACTCTTTGACTTCCCCTACGCGCTGTAAAGTTTCTGGCTGTATCTTGAACAGTCGGGACAAAACCTCTCCACAGACAGACTGGTGGTTCTGACTGAAGTGTTTCCAGGAGCACGGCACACACTCACAAGGTAAAAACAATACGGCCCCTACTGTTGTAGAGACGATAGAGAGACTGAAGAAAAGAGGAGGATAGAAAAGAGCATGATTTCAATTAGCCTATTTCAGCGTGTGCTGCTCACTGCCGGCACTGGTGTTTGCTGATTGACGGCTCATGAAGAGTGTTCTGCCAAATGGGCCTCACCCACACACACACACACACACACACACACACACACTTAGTAAAATATCCTGGGCTCCTGCTGACAGAACATCTCAATCTCAACCACCAGCGTCTCCCTTTGTTTCCTGTCTTTTGTTTACCCCCTCTACCCCTTCTTCCCCCCTCTTTTCCTGCTGCCTCTTCTGTTTCTCATCTTCCACCTACTCACTTTTCCTCCACTATCCATTTATCTTCTTCTCATCTCTCTCTTCCTCCTCTCCTGTTACCTTCCAGTTCACCTCCTCTCACTGCTCCTCTTTTCTTCTTTTCCCTCCTCAGCCTCCCACTTTCTCCGAACCTCTTAACCTCCGTGTTTCTCCCCCCTGCACCCCCCCCCACTTTGTCATTTTGCTCTATACTCTTGCCATTTATCTTCCACTCAGTCACCTCCCACGTTCCTATCAAAATTTCCTCCTCCTCGTTTTTCAAAATTCAACCGTAGCCAAGAGTTTTTGACAAGATTCAATGTGTTATGTCCACACAAAAAATTGCAGTTCCATTAAATTCCCCAAGTGCGGCTTTTATGTGTATCATACTGTAGCAGCTTTTTGACAAGAATGAAATAATGCAAATATATATTGCTGTGAGCATCTAGTGAATAAATGCTTGAAAGTGGCTTTAAACCTCAGAAACAAAATATCTCCAGTGAGTAAAACATCAGTCATGGTTGTGTGGACTAATGAGAGTTGACTGGCTACAAGGCGTCTGAGCAGTGACCCCAGTTTAAGAGAGGAAGCACAGTTGAACTTTACAGATCTGGAGCTGAAGCACTTCTGCAGCAGAAACAAACTAAGCAGCAACACAAAGGAATCCATGGATCCCCAATGGAGCAGGTGATCGGTTCATGCTGCTGAAAATCATAGTTATTGGTTGAGATCATTTCTGGCTTTAATTACATCGTAAATCTAATTTCACCTCCACTTTCAAAACCTTCAGTCCACTGCCTGTTTTCTCCCTCTCTGTGTTTCTGTGTCTCCTGTCAAATTACTTCACTCATCTTTTGATTTTTTTTTTTTTGCACTGCTTACTCTTTTTTCTCCTTTATCTCACAAAACACACACTCTTATACACACACACACCCGTGTGAGGGGAAACCCCAGGACTGTTCCACCATCTGTAAGTGTTCAGTAATACTGCAGTGTAGCGAACACACACAGACACACACACAAACACAAACACACAAACACTGACTATATGGTGCTGCTGCAAACACAAAAGCAAAAAATACCACGAGAAGTAACAGCAGACATTGGTGACATCATTTGACTCCTGTATACGCCTTGTCATCCCCACACACACACACACGCACACACACACACACACACACCTGCTCCCTACTGCTAACATCTCTCACACACTCTTTGAATGTGTGTTTATGTGCTTATATGTGACCAGAAACATAATTACAAAAGCTACACATAGACACAAGTGCAACTACACACACACACACACACACACACACACACACACACACACACACACACAGTGTAGCATGTGATCAATAGCTATTGATCTGCCACCTTTGGCTTGTCTTGGCAGCGCTTCATGTTAGACATAAAAATGTCCACACCCACCAGGATTGAGACATATGGCACGCACACATGCACACACACACACATGCACACACACACACACACACACACACACACACACACACATACATGACACACACTCCTCCAGTGCCTCACCTCTGTAGCACATAGTTAGCCACAGCAGCTCCAGCACCTGACCCCCAAACTCACAAACGTCCAATCCCAGCATGGTGCCTCTCCGTGGGGCTGCTCTCTGCGCGACGGCTGGCAGAAGTAGAACCAGACAACCAGGGAACCTCCACAGGTAGCAGCAAAGTAGCAGAGCAGGTCTGAATGGAACAGAGGAGCATCCACAAAAGTCTTGGATTGGGAAGAAGAAAAAAAAGGCGAGGTGAGGGTGCGGGGTGGGGTGGTGGGGGGGGGTCAGGCGAGCATCTCCACACCCCGGAGGAAAATACCAAAAAATGTAGGTGAGGGGTAGAGGGGGAAAGAGGAGAGGGAGTGGTGTGAGAGAGACGGAGGCGTAGATGCAGGGAGGGTATCCTTGGGTGTGGGTGTGGATGAGATGAGGATGTGTGTGAGCTAGAGAGAGAGAGGGAGAGGATGGTGGGAGGGAGGGAGGGAGGAAGAGGCAGCAGACACGAGCAGCCGGCTTTCTGCACTTCTTCTTCTTCTTCCTCTTCGTCTCTTTTGTGTACAGCTGTGATTTTTTTTTTTTTTTTTTTTTTTTTTTTCAAAAAAGGGAGAAATGTAGGAGGCTGGAATGTGACCTGTCAGCTGGTTCTCTTCCCTCTTTGCATGCGGTGAGGGAGCTGGAAGCTAACGGAGGCAGGCAGACGCTGGTTCAGCCGGCAGAGCTGCAGCAGCGTGTGTGTGTGTGTGTGTGTGTGTGTGTGTGTGTGTGTGTGTGTATGTGTGGTACTCAGACGCTGGCTATCGATTCGCAGACGAGCAGTGAACCCCTCCCTCCTGCACCCCCCCTCCCCCTCCCCCTCCCCCTCCCCCCCACCTCCTCGTGTCATCAACCCAGAGACTGCAATGAGCTCATCCTTTACCTCACTCCCTCCCTCTTTCTCTCTCTCTCTCTCCTCCCCTCCCTCGTGCACTCTCTCCCTTGCCTCCCCTCCTCTCTTTCTCCACACCTCATTCCTTCTCACGCCACCCCCCCCCCCCTTTCAACTCTTTCATGCGTCCCTCTTCATTTTTCATCACTTTCACGAATTCTCATGTGGTGTCCACTCTCTCCCTCCACCTATTCATCACTGTGTCATGCCATCTCTCTCTCTGTGTCTCTATTTATCTTATCCCCCCCCCCCCCCCCCCCTCCCACCTTTTCGTCTTCATCCTCCTCTTTATTTCCCTCTGTCTTCCAGTGACCACACCCTGTCAGCAGTATATGCTTCAATCATGACTGTGACTCTCATCTTTATTCCTCTCAGTTTTGGGCTTTTTCCCTTTTTCTCTCTTCTCTTTTTGCTTTCCTCTGCTCTCTTCTCATTCCCCTGGTGCAATGAGAGGCTGTAATACTGTAGAATACAAAAGGGGCTGCTTCTACCACTTGACAATCAGACTCTCTCCCTTTCACGCATCTGCATGCACACACACACACACACACACACACACCTTGTTTATCTGTCACTCACAGGTTGTACAGCTGTCATGTTCCATGCTATTGGAGACAACTTTTCTCTTCCTCAATCTCTCACAGACTCCAACAAATGTTTGCATGAGTTTATTTTACACCCAAACGTCTCATAATTATAAAAACATGCAGAAATCAAAATATAGGCTAGTTTTGTGGGGGTCCATTAAAAATGTAGTCACCACTGAGACTTGAACAAAAATCCACTACTGAATCTCTTATAATTACCCTCCCGAAACTGTTCTTGCAGTACTCCAACGAAAGTACTGTATAACACGATCTATCTGCCATAAGCTGAGCCACATTTGTTTTGTCACAATACAACTGATGTTTAAGTTCCAGACACAGGCCGACAGAGTGCAGGTTTTTATTATTGAAATGGGCCAGTTTGATAAATGAGGGACGTCGACTTGTGCGGTTGGAGAGAAAATGAGAGAGGAGGGAAGTGAGAGTGAGCAGAGATAAAAACACTGAGGAAGAGGAGAAAGATATGGAGTCACAGGAGTGCCACATAGAATAAATCTGTAAAAGAATAGGAAAAAAAATGTGGAAATAAAAAGGGAAATGAACAAAAGAATACATAAGTGAATGAAAATGTGGAAAGAAATAAAACCTATGATTGCTTTAATAACTATATATTTTTTGCTTTCATCATATATGTGAATCCATTTGGTTTTGGAGCCAGACTTAAGTGGTCATTCGAAGAAGTGCAGTTTTTTTGTTATTCTGTGATGATGTCATTTTTCTGCCACTTGGTCCCACTTGGTCAGTCCCAGTAGACTCGCATTTTGAAATAGCAAATTTTACAGCCGAAATAAAGAAGCTCACAGCCTGGTGCAAAAACACAGTTTTGATTTCTATAGCTAGTCAATGGTTGAAACATAGCAAACACAGTTTGAATGATAAAACATAGTGAGCACTAACAGAGGGCAGGGCACTGGTCACAGAATCGTACAACAATTGGTGGTGATGATGCTTTCAGGCCCCCAAATTGGGACTGGTACGTCTGCACATTTATGCATGTGCACGTTTGCATATGTGTTTCCATCATCCTAGGGGCAAAATATTTTCAATGCTTAGCATGCAGTTGGTGTCTGACCCAGAGAGTGTCTCACTGTAGCACACTTTGGATCTAATACGGTATTTTACACCTACGCTTTAGTGAAGTTTTATTTCAAAAATAAGCCAGCGATGTCAGCTGCCAGCCACGCTCAAACTACACCCTTAGGCTCAAACATTACTATGACAGCTAGAGGTCAATGTGAGGTTGAGGAGATATTACACATCTGTGCTTTTGCAGGTTTAACCTATTGATTACTGCTGACATTTCCCAAAGAAGAGTTTTTTTCACATTTTGAATACCTACCTGGCCACATTTATGTTTTGTCATAAAAATGGTCTGAATATATAGAATGACTGCAACTTGTCATATTTCCTTGGAAGTCTACGTTTATGTTTACTCCCTAATCCAAAATGTCAAAAATGTCAAGAGCAGTTTTTCTAGTTTTAGAGGGAAAAGAAAATGGAAAAAATAGAAGCACATTTCACAACATTAGGTATGTATCAGAAGTATAAGTCATTTGGTTGTCTGAAAAAGATCACTTAGGGCTGAGGAGATTCCCTCCATGAAGGAATCCCCTCAAACTAGCAAATACCTTAAGCCTTGATGTATAAATCCATCATTTTAATGACAGTAAAATCTGATTTAAAATCATTGTCGTGCCCTACCAATCACCTCTGTCAGTGTCAGCAGTGGGTCTCTCTCTTGTATGCCCTAAAGCAAGCAGTGCTATAAACCCATTATATTCATATTGCTTTATGGAAATATAAATCAGAAGCAGTGGTTCCCAGTGGGGTGGGGTGGGGTGGGGGGTGGCATCTATAAAATGTCTGCTTGAACAAGGCAGCCATGAATGGTGTCATAAAGAGTGTCTCAGTGTAAGGAGCCCCTAGGGTTTAGCCATACATAGCCACATTTCTTTTCCACAAACAGGAGGAAACTGATAAAATGCTCAGCAGGGGCAGGCCAAGGACCTGCGGTGCTGAGGCATTATCTTCATCGTTCAACCTCAGCTCAACTGAACCAGTCCATCACCCATCTATTCAGGTAAACACACAGATACTACTGAAGTCAATACAATGACTACAATTTGCGTATAGCTGAGTATAAATGGCCTACACTGAAGTAAGCTATAACTGAAGTCAGCTATAACTCAATAATCAACATGTCTTACAACCCAATATCTGCATGTATCACATCTCTAAGAACAAGGAAGTGTGACAAAAAGACAAATCCAGTGACCCATTCTAAACCTACTTTTGTCTAACCACTGAAAGGTTAATTCAATCCTCCTGGAAAAATTAAGGTTACACCATACACTGAAAGTCAAAGCTGCATGATGCACCTTTGTCGTGAGGAAAACAAATACCGTAGTCCAAATTCACCGTCAAATTTTCCAAACAGAAAATCCCCCCCATCATCTTGACAAGACATGTGGGTGCTGTTGGTGACCGGGGAAAAACAATTACCATACAGTATCACACCTCAAATTAAATTTATGCACTCATATCACATGGATTTGCAATTGTAATCTACATTTATTTGGAACGTTATTCTATTAAGCTTAGGGAACATGAGCTGTGGTAATTGCTTTCTCTCTCTTAAACACACACACACACACACACACACACACACAGTATTTAAGCTACACACTTGGGGTGCATGTATAAGCAGTGTCTAAATGGTTTTCCGACAGCTTACTGGGTGGGGAGCATTTATCGCTGCTCAGTGTGGAAAGAATAACCCGACTCGTGCGGAGGCTATTCATCCATAACTGCCTGATTTAGTCAGACCGAGAGTGACTGAATAAACCAGACACTAATTCTCTAAGCAGATGAATAATAATTTGATATACGGCAAAGGTATTTGCTGGGCAATGATGAATAAATACAAAAGGAGTGAATAAAATCAGGGACAGTAATCAGGTTTGTTTAAGGCTGAAAGAATGACTGAGACACAGCTTTTGTGAGGTGATGACTGAATATGTGGAAGTATTTGATTCAATTTATCAAAGGAAGGGGAAGCTAACAACAATTGCAACAACTGCCCGCAATACATCATGATAAAATGCACATGCTGAAGTTACACGCTCAACACAGGTATCCACATAATGTCAATGCCATAGCTTGTATTTAGCACTACTAATAACATGGTGTAGGAGTACAAGCATGATAAATTGCATTGCTATTCAACATATTTTTTGTTCATCAATTTCGATCCATTTATTCCACATAGTGTCATCACAACGGCTCGAGGTTGAGTCCTCAAATTGTTTGTGTCAAACATATTCAATGAATTTGTTCATGTAAATCAGTCTAAATCAATATCATTACATGTAATGATAGAGGGAAAACATAAGAAGGAAGGAGACAAGAAAAGAGTTGTCAAGTCCTGCATGAGAACCCTACCAAGAAAAATAAACAAGCCGCTTCTGTGATGCAGAATATGTGAGATAGTGATCCATTTAGCCAAAAAGTAGTATGATGACTAGTATGAGCACTGAAATAATTTGTATGTTTTTCTAACTCCACTCTACATGACTCTAAAAAATAGTCACTGATTAATTTAATTAATTTAAAAGATTTTGTTTTACCTTTTCAGATGAGGATGGGCTCTTTGCAGTCGTTATCCTAGCAGCAGATAACTTGCAGCTCATTGTTCACATTAACCAAAAACTTTGATACTCTGAAAGATGACTACAGGCCCGCCTTCTCTGGACTCGGATCAAACTTCCAGTTTGCTGTCTCTGCTGCAAAAAAATCAGACATTTTTGACTGAGAGGCTACACTGTGTTATATAAAGGCTACAGTAGCATATATACAAACCCAGACTGGAATAAAGTTCTAATTAGAGTAAATCAGCTGGCCCCGACCGACTTTTTTTTTTTTCTTTTCAATCCGTAGGCTAGCCTACCGCACAGTACGCCTGGCCTTTACGCGGCCGCATTTGCCCATATTGCCCTATGGCCAGTCCGTCACTGGAGATGAGATCCTACATTTTACACTTTTGTTGTCCCTCTTCACTTGTTTGTTCATCAAAGTGCTCAAAACCCTCAGACTGTCCTTAGCAGCTGTGTCTGTACCGTCTGTACCACTAGCAATGTAGGCTATTGATGCTGGGCCGGTCTATGGAGACATGTGGCTTGCTGTAAAACGTGCTGATTGCTTTTATTCAAACCAATGGAATATGGCTCACTTAAAACACAGAAGCCAATTTTATATATAAAAAAAGATCATTCACATGTATAAAGTTTTTTTAATTTTTTAATTTTGCTTGGACTTACTTACCTACTTACTTACCTACTTGTTACTTACTTAGCCGATAGATAGATAGATAGATAGATAGATAGATAGATAGATAGATAGATAGATAGATAGATAGATAGATAGATAGATAGGAATGAAGAAATTGGGTTTGATGCCTATGGATTTTTCAAATGGGCTCCAGTATTTTTAGGATTCTTCTGCTGTTTGGTATTCAGAGGTTCAGCTGTGGAGGGTTGGGTGCTTGTGGGCTCTGGAGTCGGCTTCTGTTTGATGTAGGTAGGTTCACCCCAGGTAACTTTCGACTGTGACTTCATAGTAACAGCAGGGTGATCTTGGGACTTGTTTTCACGAGCATTCTTTGCAGATGGATTGGAGGTATGTTGGGGATGGATGCTTTTAGCTGTTTGGTGTGTGGGCCCCGATTTCTTACGATTCTGCTGTTCAGTTTTCAGAGGTTCAACCGGGGAACTTCTAACCAGTGGCTTCCTTGTAACAGCAGAGAGATCACGGGACTTGCTCTTTGTCTCACTAACATTAGAAGTGCAACCTCTGGATGTAGTCTTTGCAGCGTTGGATGTTTTGATAATGGCTGAGAGGCGAGTTTGCCCCACACTGTGCCAGTTGTTGTCTGTTTCTTTTTTCCTAATTGGCTCCTTTTTTTCCTGAATGTTCTTCTGTCCCTGGCCACAGGTACGCAGAGACACTGTAGCAGGCTTTTTACAGACGACTTTGTCTTGACTACTTTTCTGTCCCTGGCCACAGGTTCTCTGAAGTGTTGTAGCAGTCTTTTTTTGGAGAACAGGTGGAGTGGGCTCAAAACATTTTCGGACGCTTTTTTGCTCTTCACAATTGGGCTCCATTGGAGAACTTTCCTCCTGTTGTGTCTTCTCCTGCTTTGCACGTTTAGCCTGTCTTCTAGCCAGTTCCCGATTAATTTCCCAGTCTTCCCACAGATCTATATGGACAAGAGGGGATGCTCCTACCATTGGGGCCCAAATATGATCATATGATTGACTGGATTCCTTATCGCGGGCATTTACGTCCTCGCTGCCATACTTGTTTTTACGCATCAGCCTTCTTCCCGTTCGTACCGTTTTGCCACCGAGTCTTAGGTTGCACCTCCTCTGACGTTCTATCTCTTTTTCTCTCTCCAGTCTCTGCTTTTCTTCCTCAATCATCCTCTTTTTCCTGTCATAAATGATCTTTTTCAGTATTTTCCGCAGTTCCTCGGGGGAGTTATCAAGTCTCTGGAGCAACATTGTAACTTTTTTCTCAATAACGGTTAGCTTCTCCAGGTCGCCGAGGTAGGTCCGGCGCCTGTCCACTATGGCCTTATAGAGCTTTCCCACCTTTTCACTAAGAACATTCAACATAAGATCCTCATCCGTATTCTCTGTCTCTAAAGAGGCATAAACCTGAAGCGCATGACTGTAATAGCGTTTGTTAGACTTCTCAAAGTCAAGGTCATGCCTCATCTTATCTATTTCTGATATTAGTTTGTCGCGCTCTGAGTTCACTTCCGTCATTGTGGCATTATATATTCGCCGGACTTTGCAGAATAAATCCCTTTTCTCTGTAGTACTTTTGAGCAGACGTGCGATTTTCTCTTTCAGAGACATCATTTCATCATAGAGATCCTGACAGTCACGCTGGATTTGCTGTTCCCTGTCTTTATTGGAGCTTTTATCATCTGCTCGAGGAGTAATGCCCATCACTTCGATTATAAAGTGTTTGTATCTTTTATATGTCTCCAACAATACCTCATCATTGGCTATTTCAGTTTTTAGGTTTTCTATTTCATCACGAATCTGCTCAGTCTCAGCATTCAACTCCTGTTTCAATGTGAGCTGCTTTTGGATGAGTGCATTAGCGTCTGCAGTTTTCTCTTCAGTCCTCTTGAGGCACCTTTCAGTAAGCTGACATTGTACCCTAATATTTTCCGTGAAGAATTTGACCTCTCGACCTTTTGCTACAATGGTCTTGTCGAGCCTCTTAACTGTTGATGTTTTCTTCTTCACATCCCTTTCAAACGCTTTCTGTGCTATCAAGTGTTCAAAGTTCCTTTTGTGGACAATCACAGGCATAGGTTGGGGAACGAAAGACATCTTCAGGTCAGGACTGATTTGTCAGCAAATGGCACAAAGAATTTGTACAATTTAAGACCAACTCTGGAACAAGCGGAATATTTCGTTGTTCAGCGTTCTGTCCAGTGTTCTGTCCAGTGTTCTGTCCAGTGTTCTGTCCAGTGTTCTGTCCAGTGTTCTGTCCAGTGTAGAGTGTTCTGCTGCTGTGACATCATCAAGTTCAAAACATCATTATGACATCATCACATGCCTTTGATCTTTTTTTTTTTTTCACATAACTGCTATGGAATGCTCGATGACGCCCAGGTCTGATTGGGTGACGTCAGAAGCACGGCCTCTGATTGGACGCCGGACTCAGCGCAAGGTATAAGGTGAGAATTGATGAATGATCACAGAATAAAGTTTTGAATCTACTATTTTTTTTTGTTTTTTTTCTTCTTCTGGACTACTACTATGTTTCATGTTTTAAGAATTGACGTGTGATAGTTCATTTATTCTAAAAACAGAGGAGCTTGAGTAGCCAAGGAAACACTTTTCCGTAATACATGCATGTTACAATGTTATTGTATCAAGGGCTCTTCAACATATAAAATACATGCACAAATACTATGTCTTTAGCCTACTGACTACTGATGGAAAGCTTTATTAAAAAAAAAAGAGTAAAATAGAAAAAGAAAAAATCTTGCCATGGTTAGAGAGTAAATCGCCAATAGACATTTATAATATGTTGTAGTATGTTATGAAGATCAATGTTTTATTATCAAAATGATTGTACCCAATGCATGGACAACAGCTAAACCATAAAAATTGTAGAAACCTAAAAAGCCGTAGATATTTTCCCTTGTATGTATATAATTTTTGCCCTACTTAAGTTAAAACAGCTGAGTAAACCTGTGGCTGACAAATAGAAAGGATCCTAGCATTTAAATGGCTGTGGGTCTCCCCACAGCACTGACTATTTTAGCAGACCTTTGATGACATCTAGTGGAGACAAAGGAAATGATTAGGGGGTTAATGCATATGTGAAATTATCGACTGTTCTCGTAAATTTCTCCTTTATTTTTCAGTAACACAATAGTGGCTTTACTGTATGATGATGCAAGACAAGAAATCTAATTTATTAATGGCTGCATTCAATAACAATGTTTAACAAATGCTTCAGGTGCTTAACTGGAAAAATGAATAGTCTGGCCATGAT
The DNA here is from genome assembly GCF_045865225.1 of Trachurus japonicus. Taxonomy (NCBI): domain Eukaryota; kingdom Metazoa; phylum Chordata; class Actinopteri; order Carangiformes; family Carangidae; genus Trachurus; species Trachurus japonicus. The sequence goes on along the minus strand of NC_140914.1, from coordinate 22,565,722 downwards.
TCATCAGACAAGTAGCCTACAACGTCTATTTTAGTTTTTAGCCAGGTAGCAAAATTTCCATCTGGTAAATGAATTGGTGTAGCAATTGATCTGTATTTTCAATATGACCCACCATATATCATTATTATTATTATTATTAACAATATTGAACAGACATGAAATGCGTAACAATAGATAAATTTCAATTTTATTACTTCACAAAAGGCTTATCCAGTGGTTATAAAATAGAGCATAGTCAATATTTTAACATCTAGGACTCTTCGACAAAGACCACAAAGGAGACAAAATCAAAGTGAAGAGCTAATGAAGTGCACAAATAAAACAATTAACATTAGCAATTGCAGAAATGTTAGATTTACGAACTGACAAAATAGATTTATTATAAATCTTAATATTTGTATGGCAGCCTGGTTGGGTAATGCAAGGATAAATTAATTAGTTTCAACAGAAGATGTATGGTAAACAACGTTTTACATTCACATAGGGACACTTCTCTAACTTTTGGACCCTACTGTATATGTGTGACTGTGCTCATTAAAGCTGATAAGGAAGATAAGGAAGAAGGAGGATCTGTATCTACAAATACTGAAGTGTCAGGTGGCCATTAAGTCTCCACTCCTCTCATGATTCATGTCTTATGTGAGGTGAAACCCAAACCTTCTACCCAGTCCTTCAACTCAAAACAAAAAAAAAGTAGTCGTCAACAATAAATAACAGCATTCTTTCAGTGCAAAACTACACAAAACATGGAAAATACCAAATTTGCAAACATTGGAAAAGGAAGCCTTAAAATGGTCAGTGAATTTCTGACTCCTGAACACGAAACCCACTCAACTTCAAATCATTCTCAACACAAACCAGTTTAAATGTCTTCATGTCAATAGCAAGGCAAAAAAAAGCATCCACCTGAATTATTTAAAAAATATCAGTTACCATGTAGTGAGTGAAATGATGGATCCAATGATTAATAATTTATCACTGCTTAATTACGACATTATTATATGAGGGAACTACCTGTTTGTGTAACAGATGTCTGCTGATGCTTTTATGAGTAAAACTAAGGAAAAGTTGTTTTTTTAAACCACTTAACACAGATCAAACTGACTTTTCTCACCTCAAATACATTATTATTATCAATTTGTATTATTCACCATTTTGATTCATTTTATTTTTATTATTGATTCACGGTCTCTTGGCCTTCAATGGTATCCTACCGGGCTGCAAAGCTGGTGGTCAACAGCTTTATGAGGCATCATGTGGTCAGAGTTCATGGGTTTCTGTGTGTGCGCGTGTGTGCGTCTGTCCGTCTGTGTGTGTGTGTGTACTATGTCTGGGCCAGCTGAAGTTCCTCCAGTCCATGTTTGCCCAGGTGATATCTGGCCAAGTCTTTCCTGGTCACCAGTCCAACCACCTGAACAGGGTTACAACCCAAAAACATAACATCAGATCAGCCATTATCACTGTCATTACCTCATTTAACGACAAGAACGTGGTTCATCATGATCGTCAACATAGAGACCAGTCCAGACAGGACATACAGTAATAACGTAGACAGAGACACACTCTTACCCTGTTATCTTCCACTACCACCAGGTGTCTGAGCCCCAGAGCTCGAAATAGCTTAAACACACGAGGAAGAGACGTTTCCTGCAAACAAATCACCTCATTTAAGTTCATCTTTACTGAGGCACAATTTTACCACAAAAAGAGAGAGTAGAAAAAGAAACCAAGAGAGTAAAAACCAAACTAGACTTTATGAGACCAAACATCACAGCAGCATAAAAAAAAAGAACAGAGCAGTGTGAGATCACAAGCCTGTCACTCTGCATTCTTTAACGATTTACACCAAAAAAAGGGTCAGTCAGGTTACAATATATCCAAGTCTGTCCAGACCTATTTGATTCAATATTTAATATTATGATATGATTATAATTTAATATGATGTTGTCACTTTGGTCTTTTGGATATATAATATCATCACCCCATATTAACCCTATTAGACAATTCACCAACACATTCTGTTTTGTGATGTCATAGTTTGACCTTTAACCACCAAATTCTTATCAGTTCATCCTCAAGTCTAAAGTGAGCTCTGCAAAGCGTTAGTGAGATCTCGCATTCACAACAGCTGTGGCTGCGTTATGTTTTTGTAGCTTCTTTCAATTATGATCGTCACAGAAAACTTGTAAAAATCTGCACTATTGTGTTTTACCTGTGGTACTGTGTAGGGTGTTGGGTTCATGAACTCGGTGAGGTCCATCATACACTCCCTCTCATCCTGGGAGACGTGGATGCTCTGGATTGGGGGGAAGCGGGGGTATGCATCCCTGAAGTCTTTCAACTGGAGCTTCCTGTGGGTCAGACGGGACTGGGCCAGCTCCACAAAAACCTGCCAGGGTGGAGCAGGAGTGAAAAGTGAGCATGTTTTCTTAAGAAGATATTGGTAAATGAGGCCCAATGTCCCCATCTTCCTCCTGTTGATGATGTTACCTTGTGTTTGAGAAGGACAATGAGCTGAGAGCGGAGGATGAGTCCACAGAGCTTTGACGGCTGAAGGGCAAGAACAAAGGAAGGTGGGATTACAGAAAGATAAACAGTTTCCGTTTGCGAAAAGCTCAGTTTTAAAATTAAACTCCTGTGAGATACACTATCATTAATCTGGGATGTTTGGTCTCGGGAACTGTCTTTGACTTATTGTGATCAGTCTACTGTTGTATTTCCAAATACAGTAATCTAGAGAATGGGAACTCATGAGTGAAGTGAACAGTAACAGTAACACACTCTGATCCGTTGATGGTGTAGATGCAGATATAAACCAAAATATATCAAACATTTGACCTGAAGCTGAACCTGAACCTGACCAATTATAACACCAGAGAAAACGTTGTGTGACTTTGTGTTTTGCACAGCCATCACCTTCACCATCACCACCACCACAAGTTCAACCCTGAAACTTTTGTACCAAATTTTGTGGAAGTTCACAACACAACCGTACCTCGTCACTACCAGGAACCTGCATGACGACAGGGAAGCCATTGTGATTGGTGGATGTGTTGCTAAGGGTGTCCACGATGGTTCCCACCTTCTCTATTACGTTTAAAGTGGTGACTGGAGAACTCATCACCTCTCTGCAGGAGGGAGACAAAGGGAGAGAGGAAGGTGGGGGGGGGGGTGACATGAAAAACCAGTGGTTACAAATGTGATGACAGCATTAGCAAAGCAAACTAACATAAACTCACAGCCCTGGCTGTTTCAAGTATAATCTGAGTTATCCAATCAAAATGTCTTTGATACAAACACCAGTCAAAAAGGAGCTTACCTGGCGGTCAACCAGTGGGAGGTGGCAGGAGCCTCCCAGTGTAGGAAGGGAACACTCTGCAGCTTTATGTGGATGTCATAGAGACCCTGAAGCAGGAAGAGAGGGTTACAGATACTGACTGTACAGATTATGCATTGCATACGATACATGTCTTTTTAGTTAAAACAGATTGTTTTATCAATTAATCTGATAATTGTTTTTCCTGATAAAAAGGATAATGTCACATTTAAGTAAACTGTATCAAAAATGTTTGGTAGTTTAGTTTGGAAAAAAAGAAACACCCTACTAAGTTATTAGGATAGATGTCAACTAATTGTTGCTGTACTACAAGCAATACAGACTGAAGAAATGCCACCATAAATGTGTGTGCTTTTGGACTGCTGTGACTTTAGAAGGATGTTTCCAATTACACTTCATGAAGAGAAAGAAAAATGTCTTGTCAGATTTATTTTTCAGTTTCCCACACTTTTTCTGAAGCCATTCAACTGCCTGCTACATGTATGACTGTCAAGCATCTTCTCCCCTGGCCAGAAACACCTGGCTTTGGCCACCATTGAAGTAGGGTTAAACCGGCATTCAGGGTTTTTATTGGCTGCCATTCTGATTGGCTCTGATCTTTGCCCATTTTCCTGCTGTTGTAAGCTTAAACCAGAAAGACTGTGAACACAGCTTCAAAATGAGATTTTAAAACACCAAGTCATTTAAAAACCTGTGCACATCCAGTCATTTCAGTGGAAGGTGGTATAGTATAAAAGTACCTCAGTCACAGCAACAGTGAAACAGTCAGCAGTAAAATCCAAAATCAAGCTTTCTGTAGCTGTGTTTTTCAACACATCTGTCACCTTTTATGAAGTGAACACACTCCTTTGCAAACCTACTGAGAATTGGTGTGACTTGGTGTGTGTGTGCGAAACAATACTGTTGTCTAGTGCTGTCGTGCACTATAATTTACGTGTCCTGCACATGAGAAGCTGTCTGTTCCTCCTCTGTGTTAAATATTACAAGACACACAGAGGGAGGCTGGAACAAAGTGTGAGTCTGCCTCTTTACTCACCTCTACAAAGTAGTCTCCCACTATCTTGGCAGTCATGAGGACGAGCATTATGGGAAAACCGTATGTGACGTTTCCTGTGGCCTCCACCATAATGACAGTCAGACTGAGCGTCATCCTCACGATGCCACCTGAGGAAAACATTGTATCATTACTGGCACTATGCTTTTATCTTAGACTGATATCTTCATTTTTATCAAGCATTTTAGAGAATGGATACAGATGATTTATAAAAGCTTAATATCATAGTTAGTGTGGTTATGATATGATCACAATAACACCATGACTCGATTTTTCCTTCTAAGCACTACAAACTAAATACACAACAAAAAAGACAACATTACAGTCACTCACCTAACTGAGCTGCAGCTCCAATTAAGGCATATTTACCAGGGTCAGCCCAGACCTAGCAGAGCACACATCAACAGTCAAACAGCAGGTTGTAACATCCTCAACACAGGATCAGTTCAAAAGCAAAGGCATCTGGGTAGAAGTGTCTGCATTTCCTTTCACTTCTACATCATGAGTACTCAGATATTGTAGTACAGTTTTGGTTCTTTGTGACACATTCCACTTATTATTAGTTAAATTTTTTTTTTTTTAAATTCATTCATTTTCTTTTGTAAAGGCATCACTGAGCTGTACAGAATGAAAGCTACCGGACACTGTAAACTTAGTGTAAATAAAAGGTATGAATAAAAGACTGTAGGATAATTACAATGTGGAAAACACATTGGCCTTCATCCATATGAGTGAGATCTGGCAGCTTTGAATATAAGGTTTTAGTAAAGATTTCTACAATGTTGGTCTGATACTACAACAGTGATGTACGTAGACAAAAAAAAGGGAACAGATAACCTCGATCACCACGTAGTTTAGAGTTTAAGTGAAACAGTAAACTACACTAACCGAGTTGGTGGTGGTGATGGAGGCTAGCAGTATGCCGAACAGTCTCCCCCAGGCTGCTCCTATTAGCAGAGATGGGATAAAAACTCCAGCGGACACCGCCAGGCCGTAGGTCCAACACGCCAGGAAGAAGTAGGTCAGAGTGAAAAGGCCCAGGGTGAGAGGATTGTACGTTCCTTGAAAAGACAAAATCAAAAACACAGGGTGACGTGAGAGAATGAAAATAATTACAAAAAGAAAAAACATTTCAACCTTTGATCAATCCAGTTATGCTTCCCTGCACATGAACCTGTATACACCGTGAGAAAACAGCCTGCACGTATTGTTTGTTTCTTTCAGAGAGTTTCCTCTCCTGCAGCACAGCTTTACCTGGCTGGTTGTGGAAGAGACTGCGGACGCTTCTCTCAGGAGTGTTGAAGAAGGCTGTTGCCATGGAGTTATACTCTCCATCTGCACAGAACAACTAGAAAAAAAAGGGAGAAAATAATAAGATTAACAAAAGAAGGAGAGACACTGAGAGTCATGTCCTCTAGTGTCTTTGTGCCATCTACCATCTAGCAGCTGGCATGTGGTTTTAAAACACAGGGTGCAATCATAGCGGAAATAATGAAAGTAACGGCAAACAGACACTGCATATCTCCAAAATCACGCAGGTTTCCAGGATGCCAAGTTGCCTACTCGTTTTAATGTAACAATTGGCGATGACCTTCAAAGATTTGATTTTTTTGGGTCAGCCCTAGTTATTTATTTATGCTGTTAAGATTCAAGTCCACGGCCATGCTAGCAACTCTACATACTTTACACTACGGACAAAAATTTGGGGATATTCAACTTTCGGGTGAAATTTATGGAAAATGTCAAAGGTTCATGCTACAGTGATATTATGTCATGAAAGTAGGGCATTTAAGCAGAAGTGTGGAATGGTAATTTCTTCATCTTGAATAATTTATTGAAACAAAAGCTGACAACACTGGTGGATATACCACAATAAAAAATGTCGATGTCTCAATAACTTGTCTTGTGGCCAAAGGACGTCCACTTGTGTCTTTCTGTGTGACTCTTCCAGTCTCTCTGTGTCTCTGTTCAACATGCTGATGATGCTCTGTGACACTCTAAGCTCATTGGACACATCAGACAACACCTGTTCTCCTTTGTGACTAGTGTTTGTATCAAAGACATTTTGATTGGATAACTCAGATTATACTTGAGTGTTGTGAGTTTATGTTAGTTTGCTTTGCTAATGCTGTCATCACATGGTTCACCTGTAAAGGTGTTTTTAGGTTTTTATTTTAGGTGCATTCTGAAATTTCATCTGAAAGCCGAACTTTTTGTGAGTAGTCTATAGTCTATTTAGTTTATATGTTGGCATCTTAACATTTGTCCACTGGGTCTAAAGACAAAGTGCATTTGTGGCTTATGAAAATGTCAGCAGTTTTAGACGAGTTCAAACATTGCCCTCATCTCACTCGCTACTACGTATTAACTACTGCTCATGCTCAAGGGGGGACATGAGGAACGTGAGCGCCAACTGATCCCGTACTGTCAAGACATTTCTGTCAGAGCCATATATAACCTAAAGCTCATAGTGCCTGGGAACAAAGAATCCTGGTGGTAAACCATATAGACAAATCTGAAACTGTACCATCTGAAAAAAGGGAAGTCCATTCAGTGTGAGAAGGGAACCTCTTATCTGATCCTGTACGTCTGTTGGCACAATCATGTGCATCAAACTCATAATTCACTTTAAAATTGTTATGATGCACAACTGCGCTCCAGGCACCATCTAAATCATGTTTGGCTAGTTTTAGCTTTATTACAAACAAGCAAAGCTGAAGAGTGACACGTGTCCGAGGTGTGTGTGTATGTGTGTGTTTGTACCTGCAGTGGATACTCCTCTGTGTGTTCAGGCCCCAAAGGCTGGCAGTCGTTGGAGAAGTAGATCATGGTGAATGATACTGTTGCAGTCACTGCAGCAACCAGCATGGCCTCCATGACTTGCAAACAAGGACGATGAACATACCTAACACACACACACACACACGCCCGGAAATATGCATTTAGGCAACATATTTTAAAACACCCACTACATACAGTAAGGCCTTTAATGTGGAGTCAGCCTCACCCTTGACATTCCCCAGTGACAGGGAAGCTCTGGCTGCTATAAGAACAGTTCAGTGATGAACACAGCTTCTTTACTACTTTCTGCCATCTTGTAATGTAGCCAAATGTTGAGTGAGATGGCAGGAGAGCTATTTTTAGAAGGCAGAAGGCTGATACAGTTTATAAATAATACACTGATCAATACTTCCTGTTTTGTTGAATACATAACAGATAGTTGTCTCATTTACCAGCACTTATGGTGAAAACCAGGCAAACAATCCTATAACAAATGTTACATTTTATACAAGTGTTGTGTCCTCTGTCTCAGTTACTGCAATGTAACAACTCCATGCACATAATGTCAATGGTCTCTCACTCTTTCGGCTTTACTTAGTCACATTTATTTGCAGTATACCTGAACTGATTATGGCAAATTTAGATTGTTGTAATTTAACGTCCTACACAGACAGACATAGTCAAAAGCGACCTGAAATGTACCACAGCTCGCCAGCTCTTTGTTCTCATTAACTAAGGACATAATCGCCATCCAGCTCTAAACAAAGAAGCAGAAACCGCTGGTATCAGTCAGTCTCCCTGTGACTGTATATGTTATTATACCACGACTAGTTTTAACCTTGTCAATCGTGAGACGTTCTGCTCTCTTGCAAGCCTCCTCACTTCTAACCCCACCCTGTCTTTGTTGTACCTGACAGACAACATCACAATCTTGGTGAAGTGTTGTTTTTGTTAGCACACACAACACCCACAAGATAATTCTTCATGTCTCACCCTGACGTCTTTCTGAAACTTAAAGCGTGCGATTCCTTTCTAAAGCGTACCTGATCCTGAAGATGGTCAGCCAGTAGTTCAGAACATTGAACAGAGCTCCCAACAATCCACCTGCACAGGAACGGGTTGAAGAGCAGAGAACAGTCACACAGATTTGAATAAGAAGTTGGTTACCAGGGAAAAATCTATCAAAGCTTTTCCTTAATTATACACTTAAAACAATCAGCTGGAAAATTAAAATAATGCTGAGTCAAGAAATGATTTGTGGGGCAAATATTGAAACTTTCAAATCAAATTACTGATGATTCAGACTGAACTCTGAACAGGCCGTGGCTATACACCAATCAGCCACAACAATAAAAAACAGCCAACTGTTTTAATGCTGAGGCTGATCAGTGCATGAAGAAAGAAGAACCAATCAAACAGAGAGATATTTTACCTATAGCTCCCATTGCAATGAACAGGGGAATCTCATAGAGGTTATAGGTCACGCTCTGGGAAGGAACAAAAAACATCTCTTAGATTCAATTACAGAAAGCTGGGGAAAAAAAAGATCTAAAAATATAAGCTTCTCACATCAGTCTGAAATGCTCCAAAGTTGATGAGACCAGGGTTGGAGAGCTCCCCAGGCTTGTTGTGATAGATACTGAGGAAGAAGTTCAGAGTGAAGGTGGAGACCATTGAGGCAAAGAACTGCAGACGAGGAGAGACAGGGGAGGAAAAAACAGAAAGACTTCAAATTAAAAAACGACAACTGCAGGGAATGCAACAACAATGACAATCCTCATTTATCTACCCACAACATGAATCTTTATCTTTTACTCTAACACACACAAAAAAATATTGCTTTGATATACTTAACAATATTGTGGGATTCACACAGGACAAAGTGACTTACTATCCTCCATGTCAGCATCTGGTTCCAGAAAGAAGCTCCCTCCTCCAGAGAGAAGAGGACACCACCTGTCATTTAAAGAAAGAGAACTGTAAGATCCAGACCAGACTTGAGGTTGCCACATAGCCACATGCTATCCTCTGCCCTGCTCCAGAGACTCACTCACATAGTCTCCACTCCACCTGAACCGCGACGATGTAGTAATATAAAGAAATCAACCGGATAAAGCTATATACACACACACTGGGAAAACAGATTATTGTACAAAAAGCTAGGAATGTGTCCAGGAGAAAATGAGCCACATCGGCATATGTCCTTAAAGCAGAAGTAAGCGGAATATTTGTGTTAATATAAGTCTTAAATATATATCTTCTGACAGCAATCACTTATATAGAGTGTTTGGTCTGAAACACGCGTCCGTCAGTCACTCTGCTCTGCTGTAAGCCGAGGAGAAAACTTTCCTTGTATCCTACAACCTTTATCCAATGAGGAGAGAGAACGGCATAAAGGGGCGGTCCTCTCTGTGTGTGCAGCCAAGGGATGTGCGTGAATGTGGTGACGTACAGACGAGAACCAATAGATCCATGACGAGGGCGGGGACTGCTAACTCCATCGGCTGACAAGAAGTTAGCCAAAACGACCGGATCGCTTACTTCTGCTTTAAATTCTTCTCCGTTTTCAGCCGTCTCCATCTTTCAAATGCATCTCCTATGCAGATCCTGGTTTTGTTTTTGCCTTTGTCAATACGTTTCTTAGAGTGATAGCGAGGTCTTATAATGTTAATAACATCAGACATAATGCTTGTAGCTGTAGCTCAGTGGTAACTGGCAACCTGGATGCCGAAATGCTACGGCCTTTGTGATTGGAAGATAGCAGTGGGTGGCGCAACAGGCCAAAACACAAAATAAAAACATAAACATAATTTGATTAAGACTTTTTTAAGACCACAGAGAGTCTAAGTTAGTAAAAGACACAGGAATTCTAAGTTCAATTTATATCTCAAACTTTGGTTTTGAATTTGAACATGGTTTCTCTCACAGTCTTGTGGCGCTGTCATCATCTATCATCACAATAGAAGCACAGAGTGGCAGTATACAAACCTGCATTGTTCTTCCTAGGTCAACAAGTACTTTAGAGGGAGTTTCCTCACAGGTTTCTAGTTTGTGAGTGCAGCCATACTGCAGTACAGTTGGCTTTCTAGCCAAGGTAGATTAACAACAAAGAGCATGTTCATGCTGTTTTTACCGACTGGTGCTCCAAAAGCAGCTGAGACTCCGGCAGCAGCTCCAGCAGAAACAAAGTCCCTTTTCTCTGTGTCTCTCCGGAAGTATTCAAAGATCTACAAGCACACATCAAATATTACTAGTTAACCGTGGACTAATGGAACTACAGACATTGTTGAAAACATGAATGATGCACAACAATTAAGAGCACCATCTGGAATGACGTAAATCTAAAATGAGTGTTTGTAAGATGATCACTGTGATTAAAAGCAGAAATAGTCCTATAAGATACATCCTATGGCAGAATTGTCTAAACACACACAGCAGAGAAAATGACCACACACTGACCTTGAAGTCTCTTTTTAAAGAGGTACTCCTGCCCTGGGAGACACCTGCAGCTACAACAGCACCAGAGTGAATCATGGGGCCTTCCTGATGGATTGTGGGTAAAGAAAAAGAGCAGGTGTGAGATTCTCAGCAGGGATTCAAACATCAAAAACTTACACTTAAGTATACGAGTGAAAAATTCAAACTGGCCTTGAACACAGCTGGTGTCCTGTCACTTCAGCATTGGTGACATTTATTATGATTATTATTTTCTCTGATGAAAGTTTTTACCTTTCCGACAGCAAGACCGCCGACCACTGAACAGATCACACCGCCCACCTTCACCATAAGTGTCTGTGGAGGACAAGTATATTAAATGTCAGGATAAACAGGTCCTTCTGGTGTGTGTGTGTGTGTGTGTGTGTGTACATACATGCATGTCGTGTGTGTGCATCTGTGTACCTTCAGTCGTACCACTCTGGGGATCTTGACACCATTCAGGTAACATTTTATCTGCGGGATGCCGCTCCCTGCTGCTATAGGCTGGATGACAGATAGATGTAGAGGGTGTGTTGGGGTTAAAGGAGCATAGCAACATAGTGACTTACAATTTCCCTACAATTGATGAGTGCAGGAGTCCGATGTGAGCGTGGGAACACAATCACAGGTGATGGCATTGGAGGCCAACAACGCTGACACATTGGAAATAAAAAAAAAACACAACCGAACCACTTCTGGAGGAAACGATAATGAGTCCAGACAAAACCTCAGTTGTTCATAATCACAAGCTCTTAACTTGTGGTTTTACAGGACCGGCAGGACTGAAGCCGCACATCCAGTTTTACTTATTTCCAGTAATTCACACTGTCCAGGGGGGATGTTCAGATTGCTTAAATAGTTTTCACTTCCACATCACTTTGAACGGCTTGGAGCTGAGACGTGCAACTGGCTGAACTTCTTCAAAATCGTCTCCGACACTCGAGGAATGTTGTCAGTCGCACAAAGGAGGAAGACGACTGGGACATGACAGGAGTTGTGTTACCGGAGTGGAAACGAAATGACCAAAAGGTCAAACTATTTCCCCTTCCACTCTTACCTCAAAAAATGCAACAACGATGGCCCCCAACATCACAATGGCAGAGTTGAGAACGGCCCAGAGGAGGAGGGAGATGGACAGGCCGCCCACCTCTGTAAACTTCTCAATGTCTGTGCAGTCGGGGGTCAAGGAAAGGTCTGTGTAGCAAACAGGGCTAACATGTTCAGTGGTGAATTGTAACATCAGGTATAACCAATAAGTACGACCGATCAATAACCCTCATCTTTGTTGTCCGACTTGGCTTGCTGAGCCCAGTCAGTCATGCACGAGTCTTCAGGATACTCTCTTTGACCACTTGGTATTTGAAACCGGCCAGCTCCTCCACTGCGATGTCTATGAAGCAGGCGATGAGGCCGGTCAGGAAGCCGATCAGTCCGCAGACCACCCAGCGACTGATCTCCAGACAGCGGAAGCCCTGAGGACACGGGAGGAGAGATGATGAAATTAAAGCAGAAAAAAAGAGTGAAAACTGTAAAATACTCAGATCATGTATCATTAGTAAAACCCAACCCACTCACCATATAGCTCATCCTCCGCTCCTCCTCCAGAAACAGCTGGTTTTCAATGTTGTCGTAGTCCAGACTCTGGAAAAAGACACATGCATAATAAAATAATCACTGACGTTTACTGACTGTGTGTGTGTTCACTACATTGAGTCCATGTGAGCAAGTTTACTAATCAAAAATATGGTAATACAAAGCTGATTTTGTTAACTGAGTCCAGCCTGCTTAATAAGATTATTGCCCTGTGGTTTGGGTTTCATGCTCGGAGACATATTTTCTATACAAGACTGGTACTGACCGATTTTACTGTTTTCACCATTTGTGAAAATTAATCACTTGCAAAAAGTAGCAACATTTCAAACCCTACGCATGGACGCTTTAATTAATTGTTGGTCATCCATGGTTTCCAGAATGATCTAATAATCAGCAGTCTGTTCAGCGAGTAGGCAGACTTACCTCATATTTAAGTGACAGCAGCTTCTCATTGTGAGGAATCTCTTTGGGCCGTCCTCGTAAAGAGTCCTGAATGGAAGAAGAAGAAAAAATGCAGAAAATAAAAGAACAGAGGTGACCATAGCAACTCTGACCTATGACCTCTGGCCTGCTGAATCATGTGAGAGACAAGGGAAAGAGCTGGCACCTAAAAGTTACTGAAGAAATTTAAGATGGGAAAGGAGTGAGCAGCAGTTCGCAACATCAGACATCAGCTATTTCTAAGCCACTACCAAAAGAAGAAAAAGAACAGAAGTTTGACAGACTTGTGCTTGACTTGACATGAATAATGAAGCAGTGACTGTGTAGAAAATGCTCCAGTGTTTCCTCCAGACATTTTAATCAGGTCTACAGTTCTTGCTGTCTGGTCTTGGAGGAAACACTGGTGCAAAAGAGTGCATCCTGACATGCATACAAGCCAGCTGCAGGCGGTTTAAAAGTACTTCAGTCCGCATTCACGCACTCCCATGCAATGTTAAGTGGGCTTCACGCAGCTCGTAGCCCATATGTGCAACCACACGACCAGCAGCTACTAATGCATGTTTGAAAAAAAAGTGTCCGGCATTCACAAACACACTGAGAGACAAACTTCTGTTTACAGCAGACAACAATCAAGCAGATCACATGCACGGCATGACATTCCCATCAACCAGTGAAAACAGAACTGAATCTGATGGTTTCTGTCACGGAGGGAAACGGGCGCAGCGTCCTATTGAACGAGGTGACGCCCAAATAGCCTCAAGCATTGGTCATATGGTCCTGCCCAGCCTAAAGCAGTGACCGTCAATATATTTTTTTCTGAACAAACAAATTTGCATTGAATATTTTGATTTTTTTGTCTTGAAAGTTTTTGAGTTGCCTGACTTATTACTATAACTGTGCTAACAGCTGTACAAATAAACTTGATTACAGCTGCGTCTGGCGTAAACTAATACAAACATATCTGCATGCCCTTGGTTTTCAAATTTACTGTGAAGTGTCTGAGGGTATTGATAAATCATTGGCCAGGCCTGAACAGTATCTTCTGTTCATCAATCAGTGACCAGTGTATGGATGGAATCAGTTTTTTGGAAAATAAAAACACTGAATGCCATCAATTCATCATTTTCAATGCATCAGTGGAAACCCTACAGTAACAGGCTGTTTCCAAATGCGTGCCTTTCACGCACAATGGATGAGTCAGGCGTTGCTGCGCCGATTTGGCCAGTTATGAGGCCATTTATGTGTCAGCTTTCCCACATTAGGCTTAGGCTGTGTTCAGCAGGAAGCTGCAGATCTTAAATTAAATATGTTACTTAAATTGAATACATTACAGTCTGGTCCGTTTAACCCTATATCAGTGTGTACTTCATGAATCGGGCCTTAACGCTCCACAAGGACACAAAGACTAGATTTTCTGCGCCAGACACACATAACAAAACACACATGATGAGCGTGAGGCTTAATAACATTTATCAACTGTAAATGCCCCGTGCACACACTACTTTTTACTTTATGTGTAGTAGTTCTAGAGAAAGAGGAAGATTGCATCACATTGATTTGGATGAGGTGAGGTTTTATCACTACACTGGATGAACTAACTATATTTCAGGAATCAAAGAAATGCTGCTACGGGACTAGATGGAGTCATGATCAACAGGAGCGACACACAGAGAGAGACAAGACTTCAATTATGTTTCAAGCTCAGACTTTACCTCATCTGACGTTATCTCCTCTTCCAAATCCACCGTGCTGAGTCTGCCTATCTGAAATATACTGCCTCCTTCAGAGGGCTACAGACACCAAAGACATCAACAGAAATATAATATGTATGTTTTAACCTGATGTTTTAACACTGTACAGATGCTGGAGGAATGTACTGACACTGACAAAAAAAAGGAATTTCTTTCAAGTGGAAAAGTTTAGTCTAGAAAAACAACAATAATAGTAATATAATAGTAATAATAATAGTAATCTTCTGATGCCTCTGATACAGTAGACATCCTCTGTATTATGTGATGGATGCGATCTCAGAGACTGAGAGGTAAAATAATCCAGCTAAATGGGATGTGATTACATTAACTACGGTGCATAAGTGCTGTGCAGTTAGTTTACTTCCACCTTTGGTCCTGATGGTGTAACAGACTAGTCATGGTGGCTCCATAAGAGGAATAAAGGAAGTTGGATTTTCCCGTTTATTTCTTCTTCACTGGCTCACCAGCTTCATTGAGTCTGGAGAGTCTGATAGTTCATGACTTTTAATGCAGTGCTACAGTAGACTGTCAGCATAATATGTTTACCACTTGTTCAGCCCTAAACCTTGATAAGAAATGTGTCTATAAGAGGCACCGTTGACCCGTGACAGATGTCATCAATGTCATCATCAGATCAATCAGCTGCAGAGCTTCAAATAAACTAATTAACTATTTCCGGTACGAGCTCTAAAATATGACAAGTTTTTCAAAACTTTCTGACATATTGTCTTTCTAAATAACTGAATCTAACGACATGCATCGTCTAAGTAATCTAATTAACACTAATTATATTACTTGGGTCCAGTTACATTCCCAACCGCAAACAAAGCATCTTGTTGCATCTTTGACTGCAAACATGAGAAAGAAAAAAAAACACGTCGTGTAACGTTATGCTGCAAATGCACTGACGACGTGTAACTCAAGCACATGACCCATGCAGTATTTAAAGTACATGAGCCTTCATAACCTTATAAAGATTAACAAAACATGACACAGCAGCATCTCCGTGCTACTAACGTTACTGCAGCAGCCGTTGGTCGCTGTTAGCTTGTCCGTTAGCCGCATGCTAACGCTAGCCCCGTTACCTGTCGGGAGAGTCGGGGCTGCTCCGAGCCGTTCAGCAGCAGCGGCGTCCCCTCCCCCGCCGCCCCGGACTCGTCCGCCCGGCTGGACCACGACACTTTCTTGGTGATGTTGGCCATGATGCTGGTGTCCTCCTGTCCCGGTAGCTCGCCCCGCAAACTGTCGCTGAACTATTTCATTGACGGCAGTTGTTGTTGTTGTTGGCTAACTATTCACCCCCAACTCCCCATGATCATCTCTGTCACTCGTGACGCTTTGTAAGGTTCGCGTGCAGGGCCAAAAATAATCGTCAGGCGCGTTGGATTCTGGAAGTTGTAGTAGTTTTACCTTTTACTGATTGTGAGCTAAAACCGATAATAAAGCTGAAGTGAGGGTGCAAATACAACAGTGCCAACTATTTTATCCTCACCATTGGTGGAAGAAGTAGGCCTACTCGCGTTCTTTACTTATGTATCTACCAGTAGTATCTAATTTACACTAAAAAAGGAGCCTAAATTAAAAAATAAAAATAAAAATAAAAAATAAGAAAAGAAAGAAAAAGTTTGGCCACTCAAAATTAGGGGAAAAAAATGTCCCTTTCAGAGTTGCTATGACCAATATTTGCATTTTTTCTCACTGCTCAGTGTCTCAGAGGGTTATTTATCGCGCTCTCTGGGGTGACATAGCATGCGCTTGTCAAATCCAGAGGGCTACTGGAGTGGAGCCCCCTGGGCCAAGTCTAAAACTTTATGCCATTTGTTGCAATAAATGGTTTTAAACAACAAGGAGTGTGTTCCTGGATGAAATAAATAGGCTACATGATAAGGGATGGTGAGTTCAGGTTTATTAATACAAAGTAACAAAAGTTTTATTGACAATCTAGAAAACAACAATGTATCTCTTTATGGTCAAAAGTTCAAATCCAAGAACAAACAAAATGCAACATCATTGATAAATAGATACATTTAAAAAATCATGTTCACACAAATAGACTCATCCATCCCAAGTACAATTTTATCTTAGGGAACAGGTAGGCTATTTATTCTTACTCCAATGAAAGTGTATGGTGGTATGCACACATCCAAAAACCTAAATATGTAAGAGTAAATTCAGAAGAAAAAAAAACCTTGTCTCCCTTATTTTCTCATCTATCTTCCTGAAACTTTATCAGACACAGTGCTCCAAACATTCACATGCCACCTGCTGCACTTCCCCATGAACCTCCTTTATGTCCTCCATGCCAAGCACCACCCCCCTGGGCACACCTTTCCCTGCTGCCAGCCCCTCCACCTCTGATGGGTTCAACACCCTGTTCCACATCCTGAAGCCTGCCACCTGACCTGCAAAGCCCTCTGCTGGGTCAAACCCTCCACCAATGGAGTCTTGCTCCTGCCCCAGCACCACTGATCCACCTCCAGGAATCTCCCAGTCCTTCCTGAAGTTAGAGCCTGATGAGATGAGACGACGGTCACGGTAGTGCCAGAAACGACCCTGGATAGAGGACCAGAGGACGCAGAGGTGGTGCCAGCGAGCGTCCAGTAGCGAAGACGTGGGAAGACGACGATAGATTGGGTCTCCAATGACAAAGTCCAGAGATTGTGAAGAAGCTGAAGGGTAAGACAGTTTGGAGAATGGAGGAGAGGAGTAAGAGGGGTCGAAAGATGAGGAAGAAGCAGGAACAGATGTAGGTGAGGCAGAGGAGTTGCGTCCATAAAGAACTAACTGGTTGTCATTGTCATTTGTGGCATAAGAAAGCAGTGTGCCGACGTGTGAGGCCTCCACACGCAGCCACAGACACACAGAAAGTTCAGGAAGGTCAGGGAGAGTCAGGGAGAAGGTGACGTAGTTCTCTGCTGATGCAGACGGAAAAAACAGCATGGAGTCCACGTTACAGACTGCAGACAGAGGGACAGAGAGGATATATTCAGTTCCATATAGTGCAGCTGTCAGGAATCCAGTTCTAAACAGTTTGGAGATGTGCTCACTTTGATAGCCCATAAAGCATTTTAAAAAAAGGTTACACATGTGATTCAGTATGAATGTAGAAACAGTAAATGGATTTCTCAGATGTGGGCACAATTCCTTGTTCAAATCCCAGCTGATGGACCCTCACTGCACTACTCAACACCTCGTCTTCACTGATAAGTAAGTGCACGTTTTAATATAGTCTGGTAACTTTTGTGTGTACCTTGATTTAATTTATCTGATGAGTAGGAATTATAAAACTAGTTTCTTTTTTCCTTTGGATGATGTGCTCTTTAGGTTTGGCTCTTTTCTTGACCAGCAAACAGAAAGGGTAACTTACTGGTTGCATCCTTTTTAGGAACTGGTATTTCTGGGATCTTGTGCCTCACAGGAAGTCGGAGGAAGCTATGGATCACTGAAGTCACCTTGGTGGCACTTTCTTGTTCTTCGCCTTTCCACTTGTAAACCCCGGGCTGATAAGAGTCAGGCTGGGATTGAGAGGGAATATCTGAGGGCTGGAGCTCAGGAGCCCCTGGCCTGGTCCTGCTCTGCCTGTCTTTACTGTGTTGTGGACGGGTTTGAGCCTGGGACACGGGTTGGGGGTTGTGTAACAGGGGGTGTCTCTGAGGTTGCAACCAAGGCTGGAACATTAGTTGGTCCTGCTGGGGCTGGATCTGGGCATGATGAGAAGACGCAGACTGGTGGGGCTGGAGCTGTTCCCGCTGGATCGGATAGGGCCGAGTCTGGGCCTGCATCTGGATCTGTGATTGAGAATGGTACAAGTCGGGCTGGAGCAGGTAGTCTGTGGACTGAGGTTTAGGGTTTGGAAACCGGTCTTGCATCTGTGGCTGAGATCTTGGCTTTTGGGATTTTATAAGTTTTGGGTGATTTGTTGCATGGTATTGATACAGTCTTGATTGATCGGTCTTAGCTGGACTCCTTCCTTCTGGTCTGGGTTGACCATATCCACCCAGGATTCGTCCAGGTCTCCCCCCTCTTGGGGTCTGAGCTCTCCTTTGTGGTCCATCGTACTCTTGTGGTGTGATACCTGGGCTCGGAGGTTCTCCTACCCCGACGTTCCTTACTCCATTCCACTGCAAGGCCTCACTGAGCCGTCCTTCTAGTCGGGTCACACGTAGGGCTTGGTTTTTTAGGGATTCCTGCAGCCCTTTAAGCCCTATTAACAGCTCGTCACGCTGGACCTGTAGGGCAGCCACCCTTTCCTCTTGGTTCTGTAACTCCAGAGTGAGGTTGGTGAAGTCCTGACCAACATCAGGCATTTCTTTCTGGGCATGGTGGCGGTTCTTTCTCAGGTTCCTCTCCATCACTGCCAGACGACCCTCCATCCTTTTGTTCTTCTTCTCAAGCTTTCTATTCCATCCCCTGGGATGAGAAGAATGTTTTTTAAGTCATGTATTGACTTTAACAAATGGCAATGACAATGTATGCCTAAAAAATGTATCTGTGTTACCATGCACATTATGCGAACACCATTTTTAGATGTAAAGCTTATTTATTTTGAATCTATTTGGCCATAAAACATAACTTAAGGGATCCACCAAGTTCTTATTAAAATTTATCTTCTGATGAATGAATGTTTGCACCAAATTTAGCGTTATGTGTAATCGTGCTGTTTGGAGAAATCATGTGATACATGTATGGAAAATATATTTTCAAATATGGTATAATTGCTCACATGTAAGCATTCCACAGTACTTGTGCAACTGTACTTGAAGACAAGATTTTCAAACATGGAAAGTACTGATTTTTTTTCTTTCTTTTTTTTATGAAAAGGAATTTATCTTTATCAGGGAGTGTTGTCCAAAACCTGCTCTGTTAATCATTACTTCCCCGCCCCCTCAAGCAGATGCTAAAAGAAAAGGCACCCACTCAACATCAGATTTCCCAACATTGTAAGTTTAAATTGTGTCTAATTTACCATACCATGGGGGAAATCCCTGTCATTTTACAAATGCATCCTTAGACCTGAAGTGACCGTTTGACCCTCAGCTCTGACCTGAGACCCTCTATCTCCTGTGTTGTGCTCTGCTTCAGGTGATCAAGGTTGTGTGATATATGGTGGTAGTGGTCGTTCAGCTCTTGAACATGGTTTTCAAGCCCCAGTGAGGAATTCCTGTTCTGGTTCAGGGCCAGCATGTCCAAACGGGCCTGGGTCAGCACCTTGAACTGCAGGAACTAACAGAGAACAAATGGGTTTGTGCAGGTTGGCAGAAAATAGTTAAATATTCTAGAAGAAAGGAAACATAATGCATGTCAAATGACCATATCTTTCACAAACATCATCATTGCAACAACTAATTACTCACACAGACCATACATAAACCCTGAAAACACCGCACAACATGCAAATTAAAAATCCATCTTGAACTACTTTGTTGAATTAATCTATATCTAAATACTTCTATTTTAATGGGGTACACATAAAAAAATATCAAAATCATGAAGTAAATCCAGTCAGGTATTCAGCTATTTGGCCACTGTTATCTTCTATTACAGTGTAATTATTAACAGCAAGTTTTTTTAATCCATAAAATCATCTTACGATGAAAGTTTACTATTGTAAACACGCACACACACAGAAAGAGAAAGTTTGTTTCCAACTAACCTGTGCGTTGAGTTGTCGTAGTTTCTGGGACACAGGATCGATTCTCTGCACCTTGACACACCGAAGCTGCAGCAGAAGCATGTGAACCAGGATCGGGGTCCAGGGGCTGCTCTTGAGGCTGCCCATTGTGCAGAGCAGCGGAGCTGGAATAAAAACAGCTGGGAGCCTGGTTCCCTGTCTGGAAGTGTGGAGGTGAGGGAACAAATAGAAGAGAGAGAGAGGGAGAGAGAAGTATAAACACCCACCGACTGTGACATGAGCACACCATCCATTTTCCACAACATCACAGGGGAGCAGAGAGGAAAAGCAGATGGATTTAACAGACAGTCAGCCTCCTGTTGTCTCACTCTCTTACACAAATGAACTCAGAGGAAACAGAAGTAAACTGAAAGAGACAATGTTCATTGTTCTTTATTGAAATGCAGAATAACCAATATCCACCACCAACACAAGCACCAATTAGTAAATGTGGGATGAGGGAAGTTACATATCAACAATAAACCAGAACAGCTGACAGTGTGGTGTTACTAAATTCTGTAATACACCCTTAACTTCCCTCCATTTGATAGATTTTTGTGTGTGTTGCAGTATAGTCAGTCAACCTCATGTTGAGTGGGCTGAGTGGGAAGCCGCCTGTACTTTCCTCTCCCCCCTGACCCCACCTACAGGAGTTCTCCTTCTTCTGCTTTCCATTCGTGTGGCTCAATCCAAGAATCATGCTGTTGTTACCGGTGCAGTTACAACACTCGACTCTGAAAATTGTCTACAGAGGACAGAAATGACAGAGTAACATATGCAAGATGTTAATGTGATCTGTTAAAAACCAATGTAGAGACTTTTTAAAACACAAATTGTCAATTTTTTGTGTATAATTTTCATTGCACAAATGTACAGACATTCATTATTTCTCTTGAAAAGCATTTAAAACTACACCCACGGCTTTACTGAACAGATTAAATGATCAGTTTTGCATTGATTTTTGAATTAATGAAAGTAAAGAAAAGAAAATGTAACAGCAACTGCGGGGACAATGTGTGTATTCATATTCAGTAATTCTCAACATGAATGATTCACTTGTGAAAGTCCAGTGTCAGTTTCTTGTTTCACTTTCTTTATGAGTCTGCCAGCCCCGGAAAGTCCACAGGAGGAGCGTCTAATGCTGGAGCACAGTGGACATGAACGCTTTAAAACAATAAAGTCTCAGGACTTGAACGGCTGGCTTCCCTTTTTCACCTGTGCTGTGAACATCCTTGTTGTCTAGCTGTGTTTTTTAGACAACAACAACCTTTTAAATTTGGCAAAATTTTGTTTTTCTGGAAGAGGAGGACCAAATAGTTTGCGCGTTAGACAGATTATATAAATTAGATTTGTTTGGTCCAGGCTGCTGCCATCATGTCAACATCTGTGAATGAAGATACTCCACTGCTGAGAAGACAACAATCATCTGAATCTCAGGTAGAAACATTTCACTATATTGTTATTAGGATAAAATGTGTTCTGGCACTAGATTTTTGATATAGTCTGATTTGTCTGTTTGATTTATGTCATCCCCAGTTATCTCTTCTTTAAGGTTTACACCCTAACATATTGTGTCTGTACAGTGCTTTGTTTAATGTCGCTGCTCAGCAGCCATGTATTTTAAAAAATATTTTTTTATGTTAAATAATTTGCCTCGCCCTTAGATAGTCTAGCACGGTCGGCTTTGTGCAGTAGATTAATTTGAATAGTTAGCACTAGTTAGATCTGAGCTATGGTCAATGTCTGTCTGGTGAAACTGCTCCTTGGTTGTCAAAATTGAGAAAAAAAACTAAAGATAAAAACGACAAATTTGAGGAACAAAACATAAAGAACTAAAGGCATGGTCATGTGTACACAGCTGCACAGACTTCCTTCCCTCTCCATGACAACGGACTGTTTTCTCAAATATATCATGCAATCTAAAACACATGTCGCTCATACCTACATCAGGTAAATGACTACTTACATTAGTTTATCAGCAGTACAAACAAGCAGTTTTTCAACATCTATATTTAATATAACGCAAATTCTAATTAAAATAAAATTATGTTAAACCAATGGATGTTCAATATCATTGTTTGTTTAGTTTCATTAGGGCCACGGGCAATCGCACCGGGCACTGGTCCCAACAGCTATGAAATAGCTGCAGGGACCAGTGCCCGGGCGAAGCCCGGGCACTACTGTTATTGTGTGGATTTTTTCCTAGTTAGTGTGACTGCTGAAGCAGTCACACTATTGTTCTTCTGTTTGGCCATTTTCTTCCGCCTTTTTACGGTCTTCTTCTAGTCCTTCATACTTTGTGCTATTTCAACAATTCATATATCAAAATGTGCAGCTTTTTTTGAACTTTATCGGCATTACTTTTCTCTTTTTAACTATTTATACTTTTTAAAATATTTAACTTTTTCACAAAAAATCTCACATTCATCAAAGTCTCAACCTCTCTTCTTCACAACTCCACTGTAGTGTAGGGGTTAGGGTAACTGTTTGCCAACCCTCAGGTCACTGGTTCGAATCCAAGGGAAGAACTCTTGTTATGTTATGTTGAATTCTGCTCTCCTCCACCGCCTTCAATTGGTTACAGGTGTTTGTTATCTCCTTGATTACTCGTACCAGTTTGCAGCACATCATCACATTACAATGAATGACAACAGTCTTGTAAGCAGTGTGCTCTCTGTAGCCGAGTGGCAGAGTAAAGGTTTAGTGATCATATGGTCATGGGTTCGATTCCTGCCTCAGTCATTTCACATCATTGCTTGACTTTTGATTCCAATTATTCAGCTGTCATTGGACAGTGTTTGATTCCTCATAGTATAAAGCTCATTGTAACTCAGGTTCTCTGTGGCCATATGGTTAGTGTGTTAGGTGTTGTGCTATTTCAACAATTCATATATCAAAACGTGCAGCTTTTTTTGAACTTTATCGGCATTACTTTTCTCTTTTTAACTATTTATACTTTTTCAAATATTTAACTTTTTCTGCAAATTAAACTCTAGACAAATTATTTTCTCCAGTTTTGTAGCCACACTTGTCTTCTGGCTAAAATTCTGGTCAAAAATGCAAAGAGACTTAGATAATAATTTTAAATATTTTTTAAATGCAGCCAGGGAGCTCTCTGCTCTCATTCAGCCCAATGCTGAGAGTTCTCCACAACTCTGTCTGTAGTCCAGTTGGTAAAGTGACCGCTTGCCAACCCCAAGGTCACTAGTTTGAATCCAGGCTGAGCAATCTTGTTATGTGATGTTGAATTCTGCTCCCCTCCCCCACCCTCAATTGGTTACAGGTGTTCGTTAAGAGACGCATTAATTGCTTCTGCCACCGTTTGCAGCACATCATCACATTACAATGGCAACATGCTTATGTCTGTGCTCTCTGTGGCGAAGTGGCAGAGTAAAGGTTTATTGATCATGAGGTCATGGGTTCGATTCCTTACTTTTTTTTTTAAGCAGAAGCCAGTGATCCTCTTATCAAAGGTTTTCTTTACCCCTCACATACTGTCTCTGTCTGTAGCCTAGTGGTTAGCTTGCTGGTCTGGAGACCTGAAGGTTGCTGGTTCAAATCTTGCCTCAACAACCATTATAGTGAATTATTTTCCCAGTCGTCCTCTGTTGACTTCTGATAACTTGCTTCATGTTGAAACTGCTGCTCTCAGCCTGAAATTCACAGAAATTTTCATTCTAAGTCATTCAAGCTTGACTCTCAAGCTTTCTTGATGTTGACAGTGTGCAGATCATTAACAGACAACAGTCACTGCAACTGTGTGTGCACCGTGGCCTAGAGGCAGAGTGGAAGTCTAATGACCATGAGGTTGTGGGTTCGATTCCGACCTTGGTCAAACATTTGTATGGTGATCACTGTTTGCACTATTTGCTAATTCTGCAACAGCGTTCAGTTGCTATCAGCAGTCGCACCATTTCCATTCTTGGAAATGCTTTTTCTAGTTAGTGTGAATGCAAAAGGCATTCACACTATTGTTATTCGGTTCGGCCATTTTCTTTATTTTTAGTGTGACTGCTGAAGCAGTCACACTATTGTTCTTCTGTTTGGCCATTTTCTTCCGCCTTTTTACGGTCTTCTTCTAGTCCTTCATACTTTGTGCTATTTCAACAATTTATATATCAAAACGTGCAGCTTTTTTTGAACTTTATCGGCATTACTTTTCTCTTTTTAACTATTTATACTTTTTCAAATATTTAACTTTTTCACAAAAAATCTCACATTCATCAAAGTCTCAACCTCTCTTCGTCACGACTCCACTGTAGTGTAGGGGTTAGGGTGGATGCTTGCCAACCCTAAGGTCACTGGTTCGAATCCAAGGGAAGAATTCTTGTTATGTTATGTTGAATTCTGCTCTCCTCCCCCGCCTTCAATTGGTTACAGGTGTTTGTTATCTCCTTGATTACTCATACCAGTTTGCAGCACATCATCACATTACAATGAATGACAACAGTCTTGAAAGCAGTGTGCTCTCTGTAGCCAAGTGGCAGAGTAAAGGTTTAGTGATCATATGGTCATGGGTTCGATTCCTGCCTCAGTCTTTTCACTTCATTGCTTGACTTTTGATTCCAATTATTCAGCTGTCATTGGACAGTCTTTGATTCCTCATAGTATAAAGCTCATTGTAACTCAGGTTCTCTGTGGCCATATGGTTAGTGCTCAGCCTGAAATTCACAGACATTTTCATTCTAAGTCATTCAAGCTTGACTCTCAAGCTTTCTTGATGTTGACAGTGTGCAGATCATTAACAGACAACAGTCTCTGTAACTGTGTGTGCACTGTGGCCTAGAGGCAGAGTGGAAGTCTAATGACCATGAGGATGTGGGTTCGATTCTGACCTTGGTCAAACATTTGTATGGTGATCACAGCTTGCACTATTTGCTAATTCTGCAACAGCGTTCAGTTGCTGTCAGCAGTCACACCATTTCCATTCTTGGAAATGCTTTTTCTAGTTAGTGTGACTGCTGAAGCAGTCACACTATTGTTCTTCTGTTTGGCCATTTTCTTCCGCCTTTTTACGGTCTTCTTCTAGTCCTTCATACTTTGTGCTATTTCAACAATTCATATATCAAAACGTGCAGCTTTCTTTGAACTTTATCGGCATTACTTTTCTCTTTTTAACTATTTATACTTTTTCAAATATTTAACTTTTTCACAAAAAATCTCACATTCATCAAAGTCTCAACCTCTCTTCTTCACAACTCCACTGTAGTGTAGGGGGTAGGGTAACTGCCTGCCAACCCTAAGGTCACTGGTTCGAATCCAAGGGAAGAATTCTTGTTATGTTATGTTGAATTCTGCTCTCCTCCCCCGCCTTCAATTGGTTACAGGTGTTTGTTATCTCCTTGATTACTCATACCAGTTTGCAGCACATCATCACATTACAATGAATGACAACAGTCTTGAAAGCAGTGTGCTCTCTGTAGCCGAGTGGCAGAGTAAAGGTTTAGTGATCATATGGTAATGGGTTCGATTCCTGCCTCAGTCATTTCACATCATTGCTTGACTTTTGATTCCAATTATTCAGCTGTCATTGGACAGTCTTTGATTCCTCATAGTATAAAGCTCATTGTAACTCAGGTTCTCTGTGGCCATATGGTTAGTGTGTTAGGTGTTGTGCTATTTCAACAATTCATATATCAAAACGTGCAGCTTCTTTTGAACTTTATCGGCATTACTTTTCTCTTTTTAACTATTTATACTTTTTAAAATATTTAACTTTTTCTGCAAATTAAACTCTAGACAAATTATTTTCTCCAGTTTTGTAGCCACACTTGTCTTCTGGCTAAAATTCTGGTCAAAAATGCAAAGAGACTTAGATAATAATTTAAAATATTTTTTAAATGCAGCCAGGGAGCTCTCTGCTCTCATTCAGCCCAATGCTGAGAGTTCTCCACAACTCTGTCTGTAGTCCAGTTGGTTACAGGTGTTTGTTAAGAGACGCATTAATTGCTTCTGCCACCGTTTGCAGCACATCATCACATTACAATGGCAACATGCTTATGTCTGTGCTCTCTGTGGCGAAGTGGCAGAGTAAAGGTTTATTGATCATGAGGTCATGGGTTCGATTCCTTACTTTTTTTTTTAAGCAGAAGCCAGTGATCCTCTTATCAAAGGTTTTCTTTACCCCTCACATACTGTCTCTGTCTGTAGCCTAGTGGTTAGCTTGCTGGTCTGGAGACCTGAAGGTTGCTGGTTCAAATCTTGCCTCAACAACAATTATAGTGAATTATTTTCCCAGTCGTCCTCTGTTGACTTCTGATAACTTGCTTCATGTTGAAACTGCTGCTCTCAGCCTGAAATTCACAGAAATTTTCATTCTAAGTCATTCAAGCTTGACTCTCAAGCTGTCTTGATGTTGACAGTGTGCAGATCATTAACAGACAACAGTCTCTGCAACTGTGTGTGCACCGTGGCCTAGAGGCAGAGTGGAAGTCTAATGACCATGAGGTTGTGGGTTCGATTCCGACCTTGGTCAAACATTTGTATGGTGATCACTGCTTGCACTATTTGCTAATTCTGCAACAGCGTTCAGTTGCTATCAGCAGTCACACCATTTCCATTCTTGGAAATGCTTTTTCTAGTTAGTGTGACTGCTGAAGCAGTCACACTATTGTTCTTCTGTTTGGCCATTTTCTTCCGCCTTTTTACGGTCTTCTTCTAGTCCTTCATACTTTGTGCTATTTCAACAATTCATATATCAAAACGTGCAGCTTCTTTTGAACTTTATCGGCATTACTTTTCTCTTTTTAACTATTTATACTTTTTCAAATATTTAACTTTTTCTGATTTTTTTCAGCTTTATAATGTGTGTGTATTGCATCTAACGAGCAGAGCCAGAGTGGTGTCAGAGTGGAGAGAGGCAAAAAAACATTCTAGAGTTTTTCTGGCTAAACTGTCAGCATGGCCACAAATTAAACTCTAGACAAATTATTTTCTCCAGTTTTGTAGCCACACTTGTCTTCTGGCTAAAATTCTGGTCAAAAATGCAAAGAGACTTAGATAATAATTTTAAATATTTTTTAAATGCAGCCAGGGAGCTCTCTGCTCTCATTAAGCTCAATGCATTTTTTTCACATCAGCAGGAGAAGGAGCTCAACTTTGTAACTTGCTGTTAAGTGCTTTTTAATTCATTTTAATTCACCAAAAAATAGTCACAGGTCACAAAAAAGTCCTCTTCTTACTTGGTGTGGCTAATTTATATTAATTTATTTTTGTTTTAAGCATCATTGAAAAATCTCACATTCATCAAAGTCTCAACCTCTCTTCTTGACAACTCCTCTGTAGTGTAGGGGTTAGGGTAACTGCCTGCCAACCCTAAGGTCACTGGTTCGAATCCAAGGGAAGAATTCTTGTTATGTTATGTTGAATTCTGCTCTCCTCCCCCGCCTTCAATTGGTTACAGGTGTTTGTTATCTCCTTGATTACTCGTACCAGTTTGCAGCACATCATCACATTACAATGAATGACAACAGTCTTGAAAGCAGTGTGCTCTCTGTAGCCGAGTGGCAGAGTAAAGGTTTAGTGATCATATGGTCACGGGTTCGAGTCCTGCCTCAGTCATTTCACATCATTGCTTGACTTTTGATTCCAATTATTCAGCTGTCATTGGACAGTCTTTGATTCCTCATAGTATAAAGCTCATTGTAACTCAGGTTCTCTGTGGCCATATGGTTAGTGTGTTAGGTGTTGTGCTATTTCAACAATTCATATATCAAAACGTGCAGCTTTTTTTGAACTTTATCGGCGTTACTTTTCTCTTTTTAACTATTTATACTTTTTAAAATATTTAACTTTTTCTGCAAATTAAACTCTAGACAAATTATTTTCTCCAGTTTTGTAGCCACACTTGTCTTCTGGCTAAAATTCTGGTCAAAAATGCAAAGAGACTTAGATAATAATTTTAAATATTTTTTAAATGCAGCCAGGGAGCTCTCTGCTCTCATTCAGCCCAATGCTGAGAATTCTCCACAACTCTGTCTGAAACATGCTTATGTCTGTGCTCTCTGTGGCGAAGTGGCAGAGTAAAGGTTTATTGATCATGAGGTCATGGGTTCGATTCCTTACTTTTTTTTTTAAGCAGAAGCCAGTGATCCTCTTATCAAAGGTTTTCTTTACCCCTCACATACTGTCTCTGTCTGTAGCCTAGTGGTTAGCTTGCTGGTCTGGAGACCTGAAGGTTGCTGGTTCAATTCTTGCCTCAACAACAATTATAGTGAATTATTTTCCCAGTTGTCCTCTGTTGACTTCTGATAACTTGCTTCATGTTGAAACTGCTGCTCTCAGCCTGAAATTCACAGAAATTTTCATTCTAAGTCATTCAAGCTTGACTCTCAAGCTTTCTTGATGTTGACAGTGTGCAGATCATTAACAGACAACAGTCTCTGCAACTGTGTGTGCACCGTGGCCTAGAGGCAGAGTGGAAGTCTAATGATCATGAGGTTGTGGGTTCGATTCCGACCTTGGTCAAACATTTGTATGGTGATCACTGCTTGCACTATTTGCTAATTCTGCAACAGCGTTCAGTTGCTATCAGCAGTCACACCATTTCCATTCTTGGAAATGCTTTTTCTAGTTAGTGTGACTGCTGAAGCAGTCACACTATTGTTCTTCTGTTTGGCCATTTTCTTCCGCCTTTTTACGGTCTTCTTCTAGTCCTTCATACTTTGTGCTATTTCAACAATTCATATATCAAAACGTGCAGCTTTTTTTGAACTTTATCGGCATTACTTTTCTCTTTTTAACTATTTATACTTTTTCAAATATTTAACTTTTTCACAAAAAATCTCACATTCATCAAAGTCTCAACCTCTCTTCTTCACAACTCCACTGTAGTGTAGGGGGTAGGGTAACTGCCTGCCAACCCTAAGGTCACTGGTTCGAATCCAAGGGAAGACCTCTTGTTATGTTATGTTGAATTCTGCTCTCCTCCCCCGCCTTCAATTGGTTACAGGTGTTTGTTATCTCCTTGATTACTCATACCAGTTTGCAGCACATCATCACATTACAATGAATGACAACAGTTTTGAAAGCAGTGTGCTCTCTGTAGCCGAGTGGCAGAGTAAAGGTTTAGTGATCATATGGTCATGGGTTCGATTCCTGCCTCAGTCTTTTCACTTCATTGCTTGACTTTTGATTCCAATTATTCAGCTGTCATTGGACAGTCTTTGATTCCTCATAGTATAAAGCTCATTGTAACTCAGGTTCTCTGTGGCCATATGGTTAGTGCTCAGCCTGAAATTCACAGACATTTTCATTCTAAGTCATTCAAGCTTGACTCTCAAGCTTTCTTGATGTTGACAGTGTGCAGATCATTAACAGACAACAGTCTCTGCAACTGTGTGTGCACTGTGGCCTAGAGGCAGAGTGGAAGTCTAATGACCATGAGGATGTGGGTTCGATTCTGACCTTGGTCAAACATTTGTATGGTGATCACAGCTTGCACTATTTGCTAATTCTGCAACAGCGTTCAGTTGCTGTCAGCAGTCACACCATTTCCATTCTTGGAAATGCTTTTTCTAGTTCTTCTTACTACTTTCCGCCTTTCTACGGTTTTAAACTAGTCCTTCATACTTTGTGCGATTTCAACAATTCATATATCAAAACGTGCAGCTTTTTTTGAACTTTATCGGCATTACTTTTCTCTTTTTAACTATTTATACTTTTTAAAATATTTAACTTTTTCTGCTAATTTTTTCCCATAGGAATGCATTGAAAACATCTTCAAACTTTTAAAATTTTCTTACTACTTTGAACCTCTAAAACGTCAGCATACTTTCTCCCACAGACTCCATTTGACTTTTAAACTGTAGACGAACTTTTAATCTATTCACATATTACTCAGCTTATTGATATCTTCAACAGTTTTTAGGTATTTGGCTGTTTTAAAATCATTAAAATTTTCGACAAAATCCAACTTTATAATGGTTGTGTATTGCGCTTAACGAGCAGGGCTTAGAGTGAGTGACATCATCGTTAGAGTGAGAGGGATCGAAAAAACATTCAGGATTTTTTCTGGATAAATTGCCAGCACGGCCACAAATTAAACTCTAGACACATGATTTCCTCACCGGTTTGTAGCCACACTTGTCGTGTCTCATCTGATGTGCTCAAAACAGCAGACAGACTTACAGAATTGTCTCAATGAGCTTAATTGTCCAGCTAGACCCGCTCCAGTGGCTCATCCACTTCAATATAAAAGTAGGAGCTGATTTTTTTAGAAAAACAGAAATGCCCCCCTTTTCTACCTTGCGACGGCAAGAAAAGTTTTTGCCCTACAAACATTTAATGCACATTGGCTCGCTCAGGAAGGTCTCCTTGCCCCGATGGTCAGGACCACATTCTGATAAGAGTTACGGTTCTCTTTTACTGGGCTGTTTTGGGAAGCTGCACAGAGCTCAAATCTCTCTGCTCTGCTCTGCTCTGTGTGCAGTTGGTCCAGCTGTAGGGGCCAGCTCGTTATCATGTCTATTAATAGAACAAGTGCAGGTGCAGCCTGGCTGCTCGTTAAGATGTTTTTAAACACAGCCCCACACACACACATGATAAACCAGACTGACAGAGGATGTCCACGCACAAACACAGGCATCACACTCACACAGACAGACACACACAGACACTCACACACAGTCACACACACACACACACATACACAAACAGACAAACACACAAACACAACACTGTTCCACACAGTAAAATGTAAGCATGGTAGTCGCCATGGTAACTTCTGAGGGCAGGCTGCCACACAGGTGTAATCAATCAGATCATTAGGGAGAGAGGAGTTCTGTGGCGCTTATCAACAGTTTTACTTTCTGCACATGTACACACAGACAGAGAGACCGTCAGACTCACACACCCAGACACACACACAGGTTTTCAGCTCAAATTCATCAGCCTCTCAATTATTTTATACTTTTGATGTAAACATCTCCAACAATTTATATTTTTCTCATGAATTTCAGTTCAGACATTTAACCTTTCCACCTCTATAAATAGTAGTGTAATTCCAGGTGGAGCCTAGGACATAGGATCTATCTATCTATCTATCTATCTATCTATCTATCTATCTATCTATCTATCTATCTATCTATCTATCTATCTATCTATCTATCTATCTATCTATCTATCTATCTATCTATCTATCTATCTATCTATCTATCTATACCCCTCCCTATTTGTTAACCCCTCTGATCTATCTATCTATCTATACCCCTCCCTATTTGTTAACCCCTCTGATCTATCTATCTATCTATCTATCTATCTATCTATCTATCTATCTATCTATACCCCTCCCTATTTTTTAACCCCTCTGATCTATCTATCTATCTATCTATCTATCTATCTATCTATCTATCTATCTATCTATCTATCTATCTATCTATCTATCTATCTATCTATCTATCTATACCCCTCCCTATTTTTTAACCCCTCTGATCTATCTATCTATCTATCTATCTATCTATCTATCTATCTATATATCTATCTATCTATCTATCTATCTATCTATCTATCTATCTATCTATCTATCTATCTATCTGTACCCCTCCCTATTTTTTAACCCCTCTGATCTATCTATTCTTTCTTTCACTCCATTTCTGTCTTTTTACTTCTTTGTTTGCTTGATTGTTTCTTTCTTTCTTTCTACTCCTTTTCTCTTCCTTTGTTTTTCTTTCTTTCTTTCTTTCACTCCATTTATGTCTTTTTACTTCTTTGTTTGTTTGTTTGTTTGTTTGTTTCTTTGTTTGTTTGTTTCTTTGTTTCTTTGTTTCTTTGTTTCTTTCTTTCTTTCTTCAGCTCATTCAGCATTGCATTCACACCATTTCCATTCTTGGAAATGCTTTTTCTAGTTAGTGTGACTGCTGAAGCAGTCACACTATTGTTCTTCTGTTTGGCCATTTTCTTCCGCCTTTTTACGGTCTTCTTCTAGTCCTTCATACTTTGTGCTATTTCAACAATTCATATATCAAAACGTGCAGCTTTTTTTGAACTTTATCGGCATTACTTTTCTCTTTTTAACTATTTATACTTTTTCAAATATTTAACTTTTTCACAAAAAATCTCACATTCATCAAAGTCTCAACCTCTCTTCTTCACAACTCCACTGTAGTGTAGGGGTTAGGGTGGATGCTTGCCAACCCTAAGGTCACTGGTTCGAATCCAAGGGAAGAACTCTTGTTATGTTATGTTGAATTCTGCTCTCCTCCCCCGCCTTCAATTGGTTACAGGTGTTTGTCATCTCCTTGATTACTCATACCAGTTTGCAGCACATCATCACATTACAATGAATGACA
Source organism: Trachurus japonicus (assembly GCF_045865225.1). Lineage (NCBI taxonomy): Eukaryota > Metazoa > Chordata > Actinopteri > Carangiformes > Carangidae > Trachurus > Trachurus japonicus. The sequence goes on along the minus strand of NC_140914.1, from coordinate 22,533,330 downwards.
ACAGTTTTGAAAGCAGTGTGCTCTCTGTAGCCGAGTGGCTGAGTAAAGGTTTAGTGATCATATGGTCATGGGTTCGATTCCTGCCTCAGTCTTTTCACTTCATTGCTTGACTTTTGATTCCAATTATTCAGCTGTCATTGGACAGTCTTTGATTCCTCATAGTATAAAGCTCATTGTAACTCAGGTTCTCTGTGGCCATATGGTTAGTGCTCAGCCTGAAATTCACAGAAATTTTCATTCTAAGTCATTCAAGCTTGACTCTCAAGCTTTCTTGATGTTGACAGTGTGCAGATCATTAACAGACAACAGTCTCTGCAACTGTGTGCGCACTGTGGCCTAGAGGCAGAGTGGAAGTCTAATGACCATGAGGTTGTCGGTTCGATTCCGACCTTGGTCAAACATTTGTATGGTGATCACTGCTTGCACTATTTGCTAATTCTGCAACAGCGTTCAGTTGCTATCAGCAGTCACACCATTTCCATTCTTGGAAATGCTTTTTCTAGTTAGTGTGAATGCTGGAAGCATTCACAGTATTGTTATTCTGTTCGGCCATTTTGTTTCTTTAAACTTATTATTATTATTATTCTGAGTCTTCTTCCCTTTTTCTGCGTTTAACTCCTTCTTCATACTTTGTGCTATTTCAACAATTCATATATCAAAACGTGCAGCTTTTTCAGGACATTTATGCTATTATTTTTCTCTTTCATACTATTTATACTTTTTAAAATATTTAACTTTTTGTGCAATTTTTTTCCCATAGGAATACATTGAAACAGTCTTCAAACTCTTCAAATCTTCTGCTTCATTCAGCCTCTAATAGCTTCAGCATACTTTCAGCTACAGACTTCATTCAACTTTTAAACTGTTCACAAACCTTTCAACTATTCAGCTATATCTCAGCTTATTGATATCTTCAACAGTTTCAGATATATGTATAGTTTTAAAATCATTAAAATTTCTGACAAAATTCAGATTTAACATGAAAGTCAATGGGACGGAATGTTCGGACGTTGGCAGTTGGTAGAGTGACAGAGGGTCTAAAAATCCTCTCACATTTTTCTCTCTATCCTGTCAGCACGGCCACAGATTACACTCTACACACATAATTTCGGGCATGCTTGTAGACAAGCTCATCCTTGATCTCTTCATGTGCTCAGAAAACCAGAGAGACGAACACAATTTAAACTAAGAGCCTCTGAGTGCAGCCATTTCCCTCTCTCCTCCCATTGACTCCCATTCAAAAGTAGGCGCTGATTTTCTAAACGTCCCAAAGTTTCCAACCTGCGACACAATCAACAATTTTTACTCTAGAAACACCAAAGTGACATGGACGCGTTCAGCAAGGTCTTATGGTTCGGAAAATGTAAACCTTTTGCTCGTACTAAGTACAGATTTGTCGTACATTAGATCTGTTTGAGGGTGTCACAGAGCAGTTAAAGCCTATGGTTAAAGCTGCCACCATGCCTTAAAGCCACCAGCCACCAGTTACATGGTAACCTCAACATGGCAACCTCACCATGGTAACCTCACCATGGCAACGTCACCATGGCAACGCACACACATTCTCTCTGTCTGACTGTCTGTCGGTCATACACACACACACACACACACACACACACACACACACACACACACACAAATGGACACACACTAACTACCACACACACACACATCCAACACACACACACACACACACAAATGGACACACACTCACCATACACACACATCCAACACATACACACACACAAATGGACACACACTCACCATGCATACACATCCAACACACACACACAAATGGACACACACTAACTACTACACACACACACACACACACACACACACACACACACACCATACACACACATCCAACACACACACACACACACACACAAATGGACACACACTAACTACCACACACACACACAAACACACACACACACACCCAACAAACATACAACCACTTACCAAACACATACACAATTTACACAATTACACACAAACAGACACACATGCACACACAACAAACACACACACAAATGGACACACACTAACCATACACAAACAGACACACACGTCCAACACACACACATTTCATACAGTTGCCAGGTCAGAACTTTTTGTATATCTTCCTCACTCACACACACACACACACACACACACACACACACACACACACACACACACACACACACACACACACACACACACACACACACACACACACACACACTTTTGTATATCTTCCTCACTCTCTCACACACACACACACACACACACACACACTTTTCCTACAGTTGTCTGACTGTTTTGTATGTACCTCTCTATCTTCCTGTTGTAGTTAATGGACTCGTTGCTGTTAATTTTGTTCTTTAGCTATTTAAACTGAAAATACACATTTCCCCATTTTGGTCATGTTGAACACATTGTTTTACACGTATCCTAAACTACTGAGGCTCTTCTCAACCATTTCACACCATTAAACCCGCTGTTTACATGTTCTACTCCTCAGCTAATGCTCCATCTACATTCTTCAACAATGTTCTTCTGCTGTCAGTTTACAATGTATTTCAGTAGGCATTAACTTTTTTCCTAATTCAGGAATTTTTCAAACTCTTCTTTGACAATTCAAGTAATTTCCAGCCATTTCATACAAAGTCTCACATCTTCTACTTTTAAATATATTCTCAGCCATTGCTTCGGCTATGTTAGTGCTGGTTCATCAGTTGTCCTTCCTGTCAGGTTAGCTGCAGATTTCAACTATTTAACCATTAAATTTAAACATGCAGAATTTCAATGTTTTCTTCTCCCTTTAGCATTTCTACTGCTTTTTACCTTTAAAAAGGCATTCATCTCACACTACAAGTTATATGTTTCAGCTTTTTCCCTCCTAGGGATGAATAAAGTATTCCTCTACTCTCTACTCTACTCTACTCTACTCTACTCTAGCATTAGTCTTTTCAACATTGCTTTATCTTTTATCTTTTTCATGTTGAACACATTGTTTTACACGTATCCTAAACTACTGAGGCTCTTCTCAACCATTTCACACCATTAAACCCGCTGTTTACATGTTCTACTCCTCAGCTAATGCTAATGATCTATATTCTTCAACAATGTTCTTCTGCTGTCAGTTTACAATGTATTTCAGTAGGCATTAACTTTTTTCCAAATTCAGGAATTTTTCAAACTCTTCTTTGACAATTCAAGTAATTTCCAGCCATTTCATACAAAGTCTCACATCTTCTACTTTTAAATATATTCTCAGCCATTGCTTCGGCTATGTTAGTGCTGGTTCATCAGTTGTCCTTCCTGTCAGGTTAGCTGCAGATTTCAACTATTTAACCATTACATTTAAACATGCAGAATTTCAATGTTTTCTTCTCCCTTTAGCATTTCTACTGCTTTTTACCTTTAAAAAGGCATTCATCTCACACTACAAGTTATATGTTTCAGCTTTTTCCCTCCTAGGGATGAATAAAGTATTCCTCTACTCTCTACTCTTCTCTACTCTAGCATTAGTCTTTTCAACATTGCTTTAGCAGTTTCGTCAACTAATTTAGCATTGATTCAACAATTTCTTCAGCTGATTCAGCATTGCTTCAGCAACAGCGTTCAGCTGCTTTCAGCATTCACACGCATTTTCTGCAGGAAATGCTATCTTTTTCTAGTTAGGGCCACGGGCAATCGCACCGGGCACTGGTCCCAACAGCTATGAAATAGCTGCAGGGACCAGTGCCCGGGCGAAGCCCGGGCACTACTGTTATTGTGTGGATTTTTTCTTATTATTATTATTTTTCCACTTCCGGCCGATTTTCGATGCGCTACTAGTCCTGCAACTCGAAGAGTTGCAGGACAAATTATATATCAAAACGTGCGTCCTGATCGGGATCGGTGTGCTATTACTTTTCTCAACAGTTTACGAATTTTTCGCGACGTAGTCGCGAAAAACTGCGCAAAAATTTTGCATGTAAGTCAATGGGACGGGCGAAAAAAAAAGACCGAAAAAGACCAATCATTGGAGTTTAACAAAAGTCTACTGCTCAGGCATACTTTCACCTAGAGACTCCATTTAAACTTTAAACAGTAGACACAAGTCTTGTGTATTGTCGTATTACTCCACGTTTTGATAGGTCATATAGTTTTTGATCAATCCCTGATCAATGACCATGATCATTTTTGGAGAAATTATGAGTTTATAATGGGTGTGTATTGCATGGAATGTTCGTGTCAGAGTGCGTGACATCATCGGTTAGAGTGGGAGAGAGTGAAGAAACATTCTGTATTTTTTCTGGATAAATTGCCACCACGGCCACAATTTACACTCTACAGACATAATTTTTTCAGAATTTGTAAGACAAACTTGTTATCTCTCATGTCATGTGCTCAAAATATCAGAGAGACTTACAGAACTTACAGAATCAGCCTCTGAGTGCGGCCACGTCTGTCCCTGCTCCTCATTGAGTCCAATACAAATATTTTCTGAGAGGAGCAGAACGGCCTGATGTTTTAAAACTGCCAGCGTCGCCAAAATATTTACTGTAGAAACACCAAATCGTACCGAAATTTTCAGTAAGTCCTTAGAGCAACATTGATCTGTGTTTTGTTCTGATAGGAGTTACCGTTTTGTCATGCTAAGCCTAATTGTGAGGCCGGTTTAGAGGCAGAAAATGGCTGTTTTTCTCCACGTTTCTGTCTGTCTCAGCCTGCGGGGGCCCCTATCGCCGTGGTAACCTCTTTGATCCTCAGGCCAGAGCTCGTTAACTTCATAAACAATCCACCTGGCGCTCGTTTAAATGTTTATAAACACAGACACAGCTAAATCAGACTGACACAGGATGCAGCTACTAACTAACTATGTGTCAAGTCAGTCACACACACACACACACAGACTCTAGAGCCAGCTTCATGTGATTACAGTTACACACACACACACACACAAACACACACACACCTACACACACACACACACACACAGTTAACCTAATGTGGTTACAGCTCCTCCATATCAGTGCTTATAGAAAGATGATCATGTGTCTGTCTGATCAGCTCTGTCTTGACCTTAAGATCGTGGGTTTGATTCCCATGTTGACAGAGATGGCACAACCCGCAGTAGCTCCCGTGGCCCATTCAAAATTTCCCGAGAGGAAATTTTCTAGTTATTATTTTTCCACTTCCGGCCGATTTTCGATGCGCTACTAGTCCTGCAACTCGAAGAGTTGCAGGACAAATTATATATCAAAACGTGCGTCCTGATCGGGATCGCTGTGCTATTACTTTTCTCAACAGTTTACGAATTTTTCGCGACGTAGTCGCGAAAAACTGCGCAAAAATTTTGCATGTAAGTCAATGGGACGGGCGAAAAAAAAAGACCGAAAAAGACCAATCATTGGAGTTTAACAAAAGTCTACTGCTCAGGCATACTTTCACCTAGAGACTCCATTTAAACTTTAAACAGTAGACACAAGTCTTGTGTATTGTCGCATTACTCCACGTTTTGATAGGTCATATAGTTTTTGATCAATCCCTGATCAATGACCATGATCATTTTTGGAGAAATGATGAGTTTATAATGGGTGTGTATTGCATAGAATGTTCGTGTCAGAGTGCGTGACATCATCGGTTAGAGTGGGAGAGAGTGAAGAAACATTCTGTATTTTTTCTGGATAAACTGTGACCACGGCCACAATTTACACTCTACAGACATAATTTTTTCAGAATTTGTAAGACAAACTTGTTATCTCTCATGTCATGTGCTCAAAATATCAGAGAGACTTACAGAACTTACAGAATCAGCCTCTGAGTGCGGCCACGTCTGTCTCTGCTCCTCATTGAGTCCAATACAAATATTTTCTGAGAGGAGCAGAACGGCCTGATGTTTTAAAACTGCCAGCGTCGCCAAAATATTTACTGTAGAAACACCAAATCGTACCGAAATTTTCATTAAGTCCTTAGAGCAACGTTGATCTGTGTTTTGTTCTGATAGGAGTTACCGTTTTGTCATGCTAAGCCTAATTGTGAGGCCGGTTTAGAGGCAGAAAATGGCTGTTTTTCTCCACGTTTCTGTCTGTCTCAGCCTGCGGGGGCCCCTATCGCCGTGGTAACCTCTTTGATCCTCAGGCCAGAGCTCGTTAACTTCATAAACAATCCACCTGGCGCTCGTTTAAATGTTTATAAACACAGACACAGCTAAATCAGACTGACACAGGATGCAGCTACTAACTAACTATGTGTCAAGTCAGTCACACACACACACACAGACTCTAGAGCCAGCTTCATGTGATTACAGTCACACACACACACACACACACACACACACACACACACACACACACACACACACACAGGTAACCTAATGTGGTTACAGCTCCTCCATATCAGTGCTTATAGAAAGATGATCATGTGTCTGTCTGATCAGCTCTGTCTTGACCTTAAGATCGTGGGTTTGATTCCCATGTTGACAGAGATGGCACAACCCGCAGTAGCTCCCGTGGCCCATTCAAAATTTCCCGAGAGGAAATTTTCTAGTTATTATTCTTACTTCTTTCACCCTTTTTCTGCGTTTAACTACTTCTTCATACTTTGTGCTATTTCAAAAATTCATATATCAAAACGTGCAGCTTTTTCAGGACATTTATGCTATTATTTTTCTCTTTCATACTATTTATACTTTTTAAAATATTTAACTTTTTGTGCAATTTTTCTCCCATAGGAAATGAATTGAAACAGTCTTCAAACTCTTAAAATCTTCTGCTTCATTCAGCCTCTAATAGCTTCAGCATACTTTCAGCTACAGACTTCATTCAACTTTTAAACTGTTCACAAACCTTTCAACTATTCAGCTATATCTCAGCTTATTGATATCTTCAACAGTTTCAGATATATGTATAGTTTTAAAATCATTAAAATTTCTGACAAAATTCAGATTTAACATGAAAGTCAATGGGACGGAATGTTCGGACGTTGGCAGTTGGTAGAGTGACAGAGGGTCTAAAAATCCTCTCACATTTTTCTCTCTATCCTGTCAGCACGGCCACAGATTACACTCTACACACATAATTTCGGGCATGCTTGTAGACAAGCTCATCCTTGATCTCTTCATGTGCTCAAAAAACCAGAGAGACGAACACAATTTAAACTGGGAGCCTCTGAGTGCGGCCAATTCCCTCTCTCCTCTCATTGACTCCCATTCAAAAGTAGGCGCTGATTTTCTAAACGTCCCAAAGTTTCCAACCTGCGACACAATCAACAATTTTTACTCTAGAAACACCAAAGTGACACGGACGCGTTCAGCAAGGTCTTATGGTTCGGAAAATGTAAACCTTTTGCTCGTACTAAGTACAGATTTGTCGTACATTAGATCTGTTTGAGGGTGTCACAGAGCAGTTAAAGCCTATGGTTAAAGCTGCCACCATACCTTAAAGCCACCAGCCAACAGTTACATGGTAACCTCAACATGGCAACCTCACCATGGTAACCTCACCATGGCAACGTCACCATGGCAACGCACACACATTCTCTCTGTCTGACTGTCTGTCGGTCATACACACACACACACACACACAAATGGACACACACTAACTACCACACACACACACACACACACACACACACACATCCAACACACACACACACACACACACACAAATGGACACACACACACACACAAATGGACACACATTCACCATACACACACATCCAACACACACACAAATGGACACACACTCACCATGCATACACATCCAACACACACACACAAATGGACACACACTAACTACTACACACACACACACACCATACACACACACGCACACACACAAATGGACACACACACACAAATGGACACACACTCACCATACACACACATCCAACACACACACACACACAAATGGACACACACTAACTACCACACACACACAAACACACACACACACACCCAACAAACATACAACCACTTACCAAACACATACACAATTTACACAATTACACACAAACAGACACACATGCACACACAACAAACACACACACAAATGGACACACACTAACCATACACAAACAGACACACACGTCCAACACACACACATTTCATACAGTTGTCAGGTCAGAACTTTTTGTATATCTTCCTCACTCACACACACACACACACACACACACACACACTTTTCCTACAGTTGTCTGACTGTTTTGTGTACCTCTCTATCTTCCTGTTGTAGTTAATGGACTCGTTGCTGTTAATTTTGTTCTTTAGCTATTTAAACTGTAAATACACATTTCCCCATTTTGGTCATGTTGAACACATTGTTTTACACGTATCCTAAACTACTGAGGCTCTTCTCAACCATTTCACACCATTAAACCCGCTGTTTACATGTTCTACTCCTCAGCTAATGCTTGATCTATATTCTTCAACAATGTTCTTCTGCTGTCAGTTTACAATGTATTTCAGTAGGCATTAACTTTTTTCCAAATTCAGGAATTTTTCAAACTCTTCTTTGACAATTCAAGTAATTTCCAGCCATTTCATACAAAGTCTCACATCTTCTACTTTTAAATATATTCTCAGCCATTGCTTCGGCTATGTTAGTGCTGGTTCATCAGTTGTCCTTCCTGTCAGGTTAGCTGCAGATTTCAACTATTTAACCATTACATTTAAACATGCAGAATTTCAATGTTTTCTTCTCCCTTTAGCATTTCTACTGCTTTTTACCTTTAAAAAGGCATTCATCTCACACTACAAGTTATATGTTTCAGCTTTTTCCCTCCTAGGGATGAATAAAGTATTCCTCTACTCTCTACTCTACTCTACTCTAGCATTAGTCTTTTCAACATTGCTTTAGCAGTTTCGTCAACTAATTTAGCATTGATTCAACAATTTCTTCAGCTCATTCAGCATTGCTTCAGCAACAGCGTTCAGCTGCTTTCAGCATTCACACGCATTTTCTGCAGGAAATGCTATCTTTTTCTAGTTTTTATTATTTTTCATCTTCCGGCCAGATTTCGATTCGCTACTAGTCCTGCAACTCGAAGAGTTGCAGGACATATTATATATCAAAACGTGCGTCCTGATCGGGATCGCTGTGCTATTACTTTTCTCAACAGTTTACGAATTTTTCGCGACGTAGTCGCGAAAACCTGCGCAAAAATTTTGCATGTAAGTCAATGGGACGGGCGAAAAAAAAAGACCGAAAAAGACCAATCATTGGAGTTTAACAAAAGTCTACTGCTCAGGCATACTTTCACCTAGAGACTCCATTTAAACTTTAAACAGTAGACACAAGTCTTGTGTATTGTCGTATTACTCCACGTTTTGATAGGTCATATAGTTTTTGATCAATCCCTGATCAATGACCATGATCATTTTTGGAGAAATTATGAGTTTATAATGGGTGTGTATTGCATGGAATGTTCGTGTCAGAGTGCGTGACATCATCGGTTAGAGTGGGAGAGAGTGAAGAAACATTCTGTATTTTTTCTGGATAAATTGCCACCACGGCCACAATTTACACTCTACAGACATAATTTTTTCAGAATTTGTAAGACAAACTTGTTATCTCTCATGTCATGTGCTCAAAATATCAGAGAGACTTACAGAACTTACAGAATCAGCCTCTGAGTGCGGCCACGTCTGTCCCTGCTCCTCATTGAGTCCAATACAAATATTTTCTGAGAGGAGCAGAACGGCCTGATGTTTTAAAACTGCCAGCGTCGCCAAAATATTTACTGTAGAAACACCAAATCGTACCGAAATTTTCAGTAAGTCCTTAGAGCAACGTTGATCTGTGTTTTGTTCTGATAGGAGTTACCGTTTTGTCATGCTAAGCCTAATTGTGAGGCCGGTTTAGAGGCAGAAAATGGCTGTTTTTCTCCACGTTTCTGTCTGTCTCAGCCTGCGGGGGCCCCTATCGCCGTGGTAACCTCTTTGATCCTCAGGCCAGAGCTCGTTAACTTCATAAACAATCCACCTGGCGCTCGTTTAAATGTTTATAAACACAGACACAGCTAAATCAGACTGACACAGGATGCAGCTACTAACTAACTATGTGACAAGTCAGTCACACACACACACACACACAGACTCTAGAGCCAGCTTCATGTGATTACAGTCACACACACACACACACACACACACACACACACACATACACACACACACACACACACACACACACACACACACACACACACACACACACACACACACACACACACACACACACACACACAGGTAACCTAATGTGGTTACAGCTCCTCCATATCAGTGCTTATAGAAAGATGATCATGTGTCTGTCTGATCAGCTCTGTCTTGACCTTAAGATCGTGGGTTTGATTCCCATGTTGACAGAGATGGCACAACCCGCAGTAGCTCCCGTGGCCCATTCAAAATTTCCCGAGAGGAAATTTTCTAGTTATTTTTCCACTTCCGGCCGATTTTCGATGCGCTACTAGTCCTGCAACTCGAAGAGTTGCAGGACAAATTATATATCAAAACGTGCGTCCTGATCGGGATCGCTGTGCTATTACTTTTCTCAACAGTTTACGAATTTTTCGCGACGTAGTCGCGAAAAACTGCGCAAAAATTTTGCATGTAAGTCAATGGGACGGGCGAAAAAAAAAGACCGAAAAAGACCAATCATTGGAGTTTAACAAAAGTCTACTGCTCAGGCATACTTTCACCTAGAGACTCCATTTAAACTTTAAACAGTAGACACAAGTCTTGTGTATTGTCGCATTACTCCACGTTTTGATAGGTCATATAGTTTTTGATCAATCCCTGATCAATGACCATGATCATTTTTGGAGAAATTATGAGTTTATAATGGGTGTGTATTGCATAGAATGTTCGTGTCAGAGTGCGTGACATCATCGGTTAGAGTGGGAGAGAGTGAAGAAACATTCTGTATTTTTTCTGGATAAATTGCCACCATGGCCACAATTTACACTCTACAGACATAATTTTTTCAGAATTTGTAAGACAAACTTGTTATCTCTCATGTCATGTGCTCAAAATATCAGAGAGACTTACAGAACTTACAGAATCAGCCTCTGAGTGCGGCCACGTCTGTCTCTGCTCCTCATTGAGTCCAATACAAATATTTTCTGAGAGGAGCAGAACGGCCTGATGTTTTAAAACTGCCAGCGTCGCCAAAATATTTACTGTAGAAACACCAAATCGTACCGAAATTTTCATTAAGTCCTTAGAGCAACGTTGATCTGTGTTTTGTTCTGATAGGAGTTACCGTTTTGTCATGCTAAGCCTAATTGTGAGGCCGGTTTAGAGGCAGAAAATGGCTGTTTTTCTCCACGTTTCTGTCTGCCTCAGCCTGCGGGGGCCCCTATCGCCGTGGTAACCTCTTTGATCCTCAGGCCAGAGCTCGTTAACTTCATAAACAATCCACCTGGCGCTCGTTTAAATGTTTATAAACACAGACACAGCTAAATCAGACTGACACAGGATGCAGCTACTAACTAACTATGTGTCAAGTCAGTCACACACACACACACACAGACTCTAGAGCCAGCTTCATGTGATTACAGTCACACACACACACACACACACACACACACACACACACACACACACACACACACACACACACACACCTACACACACACACACACAGTTAACCTAATGTGGTTACAGCTCCTCCATATCAGTGCTTATAGAAAGATGATCATGTGTCTGTCTGATCAGCTCTGTCTTGACCTTAAGATCGTGGGTTTGATTCCCATGTTGACAGAGATGGCACAACCCGCAGTAGCTCCCGTGGCCCATTCAAAATTTCCCGAGAGGAAATTTTCTAGTTTATATTGCTGCCTTCTTTATCCCACAAAAGTTTTACCACGGAGTTAAACCTTCTGTGAAGGTTTTCACTTCCCCTGATATCACAGAGGTCACTCATGCAGCTAATACAGTGTGTGAACTCAAAACACTTCACTTCTCTCTAAGACGAGCTCACTGGACAACACTTCCAAAAGCCAAGTGCACGTATTCATGAATCTATTTCTTTTATTTCTGTAGAGAGAACACAGATCTCATTTGAAAGAATGTTTTTTTTTATTGTCATTATCATTCCCAAGGTCAATATTTGTGCAGGTTATCTTTTAAATGTGACAACATAACTCATCCATGTCTCTTTGTCCCAGATCAGTAACTCCAAACTGTTCCTGGCTGTTTTCGCAGCCGTCCTGGGGAACTTCAACTTCGGGTACTCTCTGGTTTTCTCGTCCCCCGTCCTCCCAAAGCTCAACAACCCCGATGCCGACCCACGGCTTAGGATGAACACGGAGCAGGCCGCGTGGTTCGGCTCCATCTATTCTCTGGGTGCAGCGGCTGGCGGGCTGGGGGCAATGCTGCTCAATGACATGATTGGACGGAAGCTGAGCATCATGGTGTCAGCAGTGCCATCAAGTATCGGGTGGGTCCAGGAAACATACAATCTAAGAACCGCACAACATGACATATTAGTGCTCAAGTGTTTCTATGTTGTCTATTATACTGTACTGTTATTTTAATTCCCCAGTAGCCACCAGTTCCCTAGTCAAAATGAATGATCCTGCACAACCACACAGCTGTTTTCAGTTACTTCTAGTGAGGTGATAGTTTGATGGGGCTGAACACTATGTCGACAAATGAACTAATAAAAATGAAAGCAGGGTTAAGTCCCACCCAAACAGGTACAACTTGCATGGCATTCAGTTGACCACACACCTACTCTTTTTTTATTTTTTTATTTAACCAGATAAAAGACCCATTAAGATCAAGACATCTTTCACAAGGGTGACCTGGCCATGAAAGGCAGCAGCACACGTCATAGTAAATAAAGACAGATAACAACAACAAAACAAACATTGAAAAATGCAAGCAGTTTGACAAGTGCACAGGCACTGTTCAAAGGATTTCCGTTGTCGGTTTTTTAAGATAGAGCGGAAGGCTCTCAGTGAAATAAAGTTAGATGATTTTACTTCAAATTGAAGGGTATTCCAAGCAAAGGGGGCAGAGAAACTGAATGCCTTTTTCCCATTTCAGTCCAAACACGGGGAGTAAAGAGGTACAAAATGTAATTCAATCGTAGGGCATAATGGCTTTTAGTTCTCTGAAGAACTAAAACCGAGGACAAACAAACACACCAAGGACAAACAAACTGTTTTCTCAGTTTGGTCAAACTGATTTTGACGAAACTTGATTAAGGGATGGGACATGGACCAGGGAACAAACCCTGCAGATCTGTTTAAATTGTGCTGAATTAATAAGACAGAGAGTTTTGCATAAGGAGACATTAGTTTATTATATCTATTAGCAATACAATGTTGTGCAGAATTCCATAATTCCATTATTCAGTGCACACACACACAGCACAATGTGTTTGACATATGATATGGTGTACATGACTCTGCATGTGTTGTTGTTTTTTTTAATTATCATCTGTACATCTGTGTCTCTTAGGTACATGCTAATGGGAGCGGCTGTGAACTTGTGGATGCTTCAAGTGGGTCGTTTCCTCACAGGTGTTGCGGGTGGGATGACTGCAGCATCCATTCCTGTAGGTCGCCCTGGTTACAGATGCAAATATGCACTGATTGGGGTTTACCTCTGTGTTCATGTTACCATCTTTGTGTTGATGTCACAGGTTTACATCTCAGAGATCTCCCACAAATCAGTGAGAGGAGCTCTGGGCTCCTGCCCTCAGGTCACCGCTGTGTTTGGGACCCTGGCGCTCTACGCCCTGAGTAAGTGCTACAAAAACCTGCAGCCACAGGTTTAATGGTTGGAGGTTGAATATCAACAATTAAAGGGATAGTTCAACATTTTGGCAAGTTGGCCCATTGCCATTGCCTGAGCAGCTCGCGGCTCTGCTCCGCCGTTCTAAAAGTAGCTTGCACCGACAAATAAAGATAACGAACTTACTCCTAAGAGTATAGGGATTATGGGCCAATTTGCCAAAATGTTGAACTATCCCTTTAAGCAGCAATAAATATACACTAACGAACTTACTCCTAAGAGTATAGGGATTATGGGCCAATTTGCCAAAATGTTGAACTATCCCTTTAAGCAGCAATAAATATACACTAATTGAGTATTTTTAATGGAAACAACAGTGTTTCTCCTCTGTTGCTCAACTCAGCATGGCGATGTGATGTGCACAGGTCTGGTGGTAGAGTGGCGGTGGCTGGCAATAGCTGGGGAGGTGCCAGCTTTGCTGATGGTTGTGCTGCTAGCGTTCATGCCCTCTTCTCCCAGGAGGCTTCTCTCTTTGGGACGAGAGCAGAAGGCCGAGGCGGCCCTCCGCTGGCTGAGGGGGAAACGCTACAACACACACATCGAGCTCAGTGCCATAAAGGTAAGAGGCTGACAGCAATTGAAAGTTTTTAAGGAGGCTTTTGGGTTGAAGACAGCAGGTAAAGATGTGCTGCTCTAAATTTCCAGGAGGAGACAGATGAGGATTTAAGGGATCACACATTCACTTAAGTATTTTACATGCTGGAGGAGTTTTAAAGTGAATATGAACTACCGGTAATATGTTTGGGCTTTGTGTTCCTACCAATGCAGCACAGCATCAACACACAGGGTAAAGTGACATGGTCTCAGCTTGCCACGCCTGTCTACTACCGGCCAATCGCTATCTCAGTGGTGATGCGTTTCCTGCAGCAAATGACTGGCGTCACGCCCATTCTGGTCTACATGGAACCCATCTTTGCCAAGAGCAAAGTCTCCTTGGAGGCCAGGTATCAGATGTATCCCATTTAAATTAATATATAATATCAACTAGCAAATACAAACCCATATTCATTTTTATCCGTCAGGTATGAGGCTGCCATTGTAGGTGCTGTCCGCCTCTTATCTGTCGCCGTGGCAGCCAGTCTGATGGACAAAGCAGGGCGTAAAGCTCTCCTGTACACGTCGAGCATGCTGATGTTCCTGTCCAGTCTGACTCTGACCATGATCTCCCACACCACGCCTTGCCCTCCAAGCCCCTCTCCTCCAAACACCACCATGAGTTTGGACAATAGCCTCAATAACGCAATCACACACGTATTAGAGAGCGGCCAGCCAGATTCAGCCGGCCTCATTCCTCTCATCAGCACTATGGTTTTCATATTCGGTGAGTGTTGAAAATGACTTCTTCTAAATTGAAATATCTCATTTGTTTCTGTATGGATTAACAAGAAATTTGTTCTACCTGAGAAGAAGATTTGATTGCCTTTTCATCAGCACCACCAATTGATTGACATATGGTTTTGAGTGAAACATGTTGTCACCGGTTGGCTGTAGCTGCCTTTTACAGTGAAATTTGGTCCAGACTTCTGGACCACAACTCCTGAGTAAAATGTAATGTTGGTCAAAATTAGTCTGGTATTCCATGATCAAAATTGCAATCATATTTACATTTCATTCACATTCATTAATTGCCAAATGTTAGCATGTTAGCTCACTAAACTGACCTCCCCTCATTTGCTAAACATTCGCATTTTAGCATTAGCCTATCATTAGAGGCATGTGAGCATTTAACTCGCTTGAACACAGCTTCAAAGTGCTGCTTGCCAAGCTATAGACTCCCACAATTATTATATACTCTTAGTACTCGGCTCATTTGAGTTCACAGTCGACTGTGTACTTAAAGTAAACATAAGGAAATACATTTAGTTCATGTACTGGGTGGAGATTTGATAATCCGCCAGGTAAAACGTGATGTCATCTTGCCGGTTGTCTCATTGCAATAAGAGTTATTATACGGGGCATTTAGTTATATCTTCTTTGCATAGCACGATTATCCACTGTATATTATAACCTACATTAATATTTACCTGCTCATGCTCATAAAACCTTGTGTTTTCATTTGCCAAATTGGTTTGAGTTGACCTCACTTGATTTGGAAACCTTTTCTACCATCACATTGTTGATGTGGTGTTATATGTCTAATATTTGTCTGAAACAGATAAAGCAGTATTAGACTTTTTTCATATTTGAGTCTAATGAACCTCATAAAACTTAGGAGTGACTTATCCGTATCTTTTGATGTCATTGTTGATGCCATTATCATGCTATCAATATCATTACTGATTCCTTTCTCATCACATTGTTGAATGTCTCCTAGGATACGCAATGGGATGGGGCCCAATTACGTGGCTGCTGATGTCAGAGGTGTTGCCGCTGGTTGCCAGGGGCGTGGCTTCTGGTCTGTGTGTCACAGTCAGCTGGTTGACAGCCTTCATGCTCACCCACGCCTTCACACACCTTGTGGACATGTACGGCCTGTATGTGCCCTACCTGTTATTCACAGTGGTGTGTGTCGTCTGCCTGCTGTTCAACGCCGTAGTTCTCCCAGAGACTCGCGGCCGCTCGCTGGAGGAAATAGAGAACTATTTCAGGACCGGCCGGACATTCACCATCAGGCGGAGTGAATCCACTGCCCAGTCCCATTGAAGCACACACATGGATGATGTAGCTGTACAGAATGGCTGCTAATTACGATTGATAATAATTCCTTTATCTATACTGCACTTTTAAAAGCAAAAGTCTACAAAGTGTTTTGTCATAAAAACAGAAACACATAAGAATAATGGCAAAAGGCCCCAACAACAGTGACATAAAACACATAAGATCCCAAGCAGGTAACCCAAGCAAAACAAGAAATACCAGAACCTGACAACAGACCAGGCGGAACCACAGATGATGTAGTAATTATATGAGAAAGTGATAAAATACAGGGGTATAAGCAGATAGCAGAGAATGGGATAAAAAAAGAGTTAAAGGAGGAGTGGCATAATAAATTAGTAGTACAGAACAGATAAGAGCAGCTGAAATAAACAGTTCAATAAAATAAGAAACAGATTTATATTTAAAAAATATATATATATTAAACATATAACACAGTAGGCTACTGAATAAAAGAAGGATAAATTAAGGCCATAAAAAGGAATAAAAACAATAGAAAGATATTGAGGATGATGGAACGAAAAGAAATGAATAAAGTAAGAAATTAAAGGGAATTTTAAAAAATTATGGAAGAAAACAAGAAGACAACATGACGAAAAAGCAAAGTGGTTTTAAGAAGTCACTTAAAGGATGTCACAGATTCCACCTCATCTCCTCAGGCAGGTCGACCCTGTCTGAGGAGAGGCAAAGCTGGGGGCCCTGATAGTGAAAATGAGTTTACATTTAGATAAGACTGGACTTTAGAGTGACCAGGTGAGTCCCTCAGGATGATCTGAGGCTGGGGGCCGGTGTAACAGTTCTGATACGTAGCTCGGAGCCAAACCAACACGAATGTTAAAGGTGATTAGTGAAGTCTTAAAATCTGTTAAAACTCACAAGAAGCCAATTAGGAAGCTCAGACTGGTGCAGACAGAGGTGCTGCATTTTAAACTACTGTAAAATGGCATTCACAGATTTACATGTAAGGACCATTACAAAAGCTCATGTGCACAACCATTGTAGGTCAAAGGTCACTATGACTAAAACCAAGTAGGTTTCTTACACTTACACAAAGGGCTACAACACAATATTTATTCAGCTTAAAGTTAAATCAGTATTTTTTATTTATGAGCATGACAGAGTCTGGACTGCGTGGACTGACAGAGCACTGCAGCACTGTTGATTGACAGGTGGCGTTTTAGAGGTGTGGTGTACATAGGGACCCTATAGGGTGAAGTTAACACAAGTTTTGTAGGTGTTTATAATGCCAAAAAACAACAACAAAAAAAACCTGTAGATCTGTAGACCTGAAGTACCCCTGAAGCTTCCAGTCTAATAAATAAAACAGGTCCATCATCATGTCTGTGTGTCTAAAAAAAGAGAGAACAGGAAGTGTCATTTGACTAAGCAGGCCAGGTCACATGCCACAATGTGACAGGTTCGAGTCTGATTCATCCAGTGATGCACATTCACTGCAGCTCAATCTTTCCACTAGTATAATTTTTTTTTACTGAAAAGAAATAATAGCACTTTGAATTTGAACACAAGGAAATATGTATACAAAACAACAACATCATTTAATAATAACAATATGTGTCACAGCATTCAGTTGTACACGATATAAGAGTAGAATAAAGTAGTTATAAGAAGATGAAATACTTTTGGATAGAAGAACAAAGAAATGTCTAATGCAGTGTGTGTCCCTGTGGGTGGAATGAGGAACATTAACAGATGATTAAAATCTGAGACTGAATTAGGCCAAAACAAAGGAAATCAATACAAACTGAGAATTATTTCTTGTAGATTATTATGTAGTGAAAAGAAGAAGGAAAAGGACTGCAGGTACTGGTGGATGATTATAAAATATAATACGATCAAACATTCATCACGTTGTTGAGGCTTGAAAATATGTCATTACACAGTGGTGGTTTGTCCTGTCTGTGCTCCTGTTACCTTCCACTGTCTGTACATATTTTAATACTTCAGAGAGTTTGAAAAGTCATGTCTATGTGTAGTAAATCTGTACAGTGTGTGAGTGACATAGATGACAGCCTGCAGGTTTAAATGTGTGTCTGTGCGTGTGTGTGTGTGTGCCCTTTGATTAAATGATGATGTGGATGTACAGTATTTTAACCAACCGTCCAAACAGAACAGTAGACATCAAAGACAGTATCAAGTTTAATAACATGTCATTAATGTGCTGTTGGACTGAGGCCAACCTTTTGGAAGGTGTGCTTAATGTCAGGTTGATTAAATACACACGCATACAGTACACACAGGCATGAGCTGCTGGTCCAGTGGAGGTGTTTATCTCTCAAGATGATTGATCTGTGTGCATTTGTTTGTAATGCATGGTGTGAGTACGCTATTATGTAAAACTTATGTCTTAAATGACAAGACAATGATACCTGCTTTACATACAAATCACAATCACATGAGAACCAGTACTATGCAAAAGGGATACAACTTATCAATATGATTTGGAATATAATTTGTTGTGCTGTTTCCATCTTGTAAAACACCAGAAACATCAACTCTTGTCTACTTTAAAGTTGAGAAATATATCTAACTTTGAAATGTGTGTCTGATTTACATAAAAAGCAACGACAATGAAAAAAAATACATATGATTAATAACACATATGTTGTAAATATGTATGTACCATTTATGTACTGTACAAACTGATAGTCAGATGTTACAAAAAAAAATTCAACTTACTGTATATGTTCAAACAAGTGATTTGTCCATAAAGATGTTTCATAGTTACTCTACTATTACCTGTCCATCTGGTCTCAAATAAAAACTGGATGAATAAGTATTAGTCAGTTGTATACAGTGGGATTAACCACTTAACCCTTAAACAGGCAACGTGCACCGGGAGATACACCCACTTTAACATCCTGTAGGGGGTGTGCTGGGAGGTTTTCACTAATGAAGTTTGCATTTATCAAAAGTCTTGTCTGGTATTAGCATCTAGATGATATGATTTGGTTCAGGCTATCTTTCATCGTTTCGTCAGCCTGATCTGAAAACATCATGGCCGCCGGTGGTGGAGAACCTGCTTCCTTCCGTGGAACTAATCATATATTAGTCATACTTATTTTCAATAAAACAACAATCTAAATTCCTAAAATGAATTAGAACAGTTGTCTAAACATTCTCATGAAGAAAAAATGTTCCAACTGTGTTTGTGGTGTTACTTAGCAGCTTTTGAAATGTATGTATCCCATGAGATACGTTGCCAGATTAGGGGTAGAAATTTGGTCAATGTTCATTATTCAAAATTTTGTTTCAAGCTGGAAGGCTTGCTAATAATTACTGCAGTATCAGATATTATCATGCACAGCTTTGCCCATTACAACAGTATAACTGTATTTTACTTAAATAAATATATTTATTTTCAAGCAGGGCATCTCGGCTAGGTCATTTTATGGGAAAAGAAAGGATGTGGTCAACTGCTGTCACAGAACCAGTCACACACAACACAACAATAAATACAGCTAAAAATAAATAATAACTGGTGGTATGTATGTAGTGAGGGGTGTAACAAATAGTCAATTCACGGTACGTTACAAAATACGACATAGGACTCACGATATGAAATAGTCACGGTATAATGTAAAGTGTGGGGGGGGACCAACTAATTAATCCAGGTGTGTCTGACCTCACAACTATGGTCAGGCACACCTGGATTAATTAGTTGGTACCTGAACCTGAACCTGAACCACAAGACCTGGTCTTTTTGTTTTTCAGTCTTTTCCTAACTATGTGCACAAAACAAGCAAGTATTTTGCCATCTTCTGCCATTCCCAGGTGCAAAATGTTAGAATAAAATGTTATTATAAGTTAATTTAAGATTAGTGCGAAATACAAACATAAAATTATGTCTCTCTAAAGGTAAATGCAAAAATATTATTTTTTAATTTCTCCCTTATGCAGACTTAAAAACATACAAAAGTTTGTTGCCTGTCTTCTCTATAAAACAGTGTTTCCACTAGGATTTTTTTATGGAGTAGCAGCAGTGGCGTGTCACTTCTTTATGAGACTGCTTTCTAATGAGATTACAAAATTGGATTGGAAAAAATGAATAAAATCAACTTTAAAAGGGCTATGTGTAATGTAAATGACCAAGGAATACAAGAATGTATAACTTATCTTCATCAAAATGAGCATTAATATGTTTATCATTTGGGCTCTTTTTATACCTTAATAGGGCAACGTATCCCGGGAGATACAACTCATAAAATCCAAAATATTGAATATATATATATTTTTAATTTTGAAATATTTTTCTTAGGGCCTAAAGAGATGAGTGATAACATTAAATTATTTTTTGCAACTTATTAGATTTACACAAAACACACGACACACACCAGAGTAGATCTTTCTAGGGATTGGTCTATTCTCTGGAATGTTGTTCATCAGGCCCATCGAAACACACACAAACACACACATACACACACTCACTGTACACATCATGTAGCTACAGGGAACAGGCAACACCCCACCATTAAACACACCTTTAAGTCACTGCTGTAGATCAGCTCAGACCAGGCATCACAATATCTGATAATGAGATTGTTTTCATTCTCCTTGCTTTAGACACATGGGTCAAACATTCGGAAACTTGGGGCGGTACATGGTGCCCCAAGTTTCTGCGTGGCGCAGTGGTTAAGGCGGCCGCCCCATCTACAGTCCTCGATGCAGGTGTCCCCGGTTTGAATCCCGCTTCGGGCAAACCTTTCCTGCATGTCATTCCCCCTCTCTCTGCCTCCCCCTTTCCTGTCTATCTATACTGTGTGTTATCAAATAAAGGCAAAAAGGCCCCAAAAAAAATACTTTAACCATTTGGAAACTTTCAGCATCCATCAATCCATCTACCCATCCATCCATCCGTCCATCCGTCCATCCGTCCGTCCGTCCATCCATCCATCAATCCAGATCCATCCATCCATCCGTCCATCCGTCCATCCGTCCGTCCGTCCATCCATCCATCCATCCATCAATCCAGATCCATCCATCCATCCATCCATCCATCCATCCATCCATCCATCCATCCATCCATCCATCCATCCATCCATCCATCCATCCATCCATCCATCAATCCAGATCCATCCGCCCATCCATCAATTTAGCAAGCGTGGCCTTTTAAAAATCCTCCTGCATTTTATGGTCAAATTGCTTGCACTTTATATTTCAGTGTTTGTTTTGTTATTGTTGTCTATTTGTCTTATTTATTATGACGTGTGCTGTTGCCTTTCTTGGCAAGGTCACCCTTGAGAAAGAGGTCTTGATCTCAATGGGTCTTTTATCTGGATAAATAAAGGTTAAATAAAAAAATTAAAATTGTGTTTCAGGTTGGGACATCTCCATTGATTCAAATCCCTACACAGTTTTTTCCAGCTGCCCCTACAGTACCTGTAAGGTGTGGTTAGGCACGGCAATCAACCCCAGTGACCAGCAGTAGAAAAATGTGGTTGAACTGGCCGTCTCGCCACTGAGAGAATGCAGACGCAGACCTTCACTAACATGTTCAGAGTGGAAATTTGATGCCAACATAACAAAAGGGAACACAGGCAGGATATTGTCAATAAAATAAAATGTGCCATGTTCAAAAGGACAAAGAGACAGAAAAGCATCATCAGGCTGAATCTCTCAACACCATCAGCACCAACTCCAAGCTACCAGACTATCAAACAACCAAATTAGTAGATTTTAATGTATCATTTTTACTGTGTGTGTTTGCAGCACCGGTCTTAAAGGAATAGTTTTAGGACATTAAGGAACTGCACTTTTTTCTGGTAAAGAGTTGACCTAGATTTTAGAGATTAATGGTAGTGTTACCTGTCACGTCTGTGCAATTATAGCTAAGTATGACGGAAGAAGATGAGAAGATGAGAAACCAAAGGAAACCATTACATCTGATATGTTTGGCGTGAAAACATGAGCGTGCCTATGTTCCCACAGCCCTATGTTCCCTCAGCCCTATGTTCCCTCTGGATTCTCTCTACCTATCTGGACTCTGTCTATCTGGCCTGTCTAGCCTCTACCGGGTCTTTTTACTAAACTTAACCAACTCCTTTCTTCATTGCCTAAACCCAACCAATGGTGGGACCAAAGGGCTGAGGGAACATAGGGCCTAATTTTCAGTGACAACAAAAGTTAGAAATGAGGGAACATAGGGCTGAGGGAACATAGGGCTGTGGGAACATAGGAATGACCCCGAAAAGATGACAAGAGACCAGTTACGCAGCGCAGAAACTGAAAAAAAATAATTGTCTTCCTTTTCTTTCTTTTATTATACACAACCAACAAGATGTAGGCCTAAGTGATTGTAACTGAATTTTGTGTTGATCAGCAGATTCACTTTAACATGAAGCTAGTTAGCTAGCTAGCTGCATTTGTCCTATGCAGGATTCTTACCTTAACTATTTTTACGGTAGGCCTAATTGTGATGACTTGTTACTTGTTACAGGGAGAATGGAGGCTTTCTGCCTTCCACCTATAGCGTTTCTTGGCTGAAAACCAACTTGCTGCCGTGGTGTCACAGCTCTCGTCTCTGCGGCACCGCAACACAAACGCTCCCTGTAACCCGTAATCTCTTGTTTATGACAGATAAGATTACACAAATATACAGCCTACACGTCATGACGCGTCTACGATAAAGAACATTAGGGGAGAGTGGGGTAAAGTGAGACACTTTTTACATTTGCTCCCCTCTAAGCGAGCTAAAATGATTTATCAGTAAAATTTACACATTTCCCATTAATTCAGGACGTTGCCTAGCAATGGAAGTGATCAGAATGTATTTAGGACGAAGGGCAGTGAAAATATGATTGTTTTAAAAAAAGTGGTCTTGTGTCTCACTTTACCCCAGCTCAGGGGTAAACTGAGACAAACCAGAAAAATCAATGGGGTAAACTGATCCACTTACTTTTTCCACTCTGAAACTACCATAACAACACATGCAACACAGTTAGAATCCTGACAGCTAGCTTGACAACCACACTTCCCAAAACTAATGACGGACTAGTAACAGAATCATGGAGATTGGTCAATTAAGCACTTTTGTTTTCTCAACACAAAGTGACTCAAGACCAAAATCAAATACAACACAAAATGTTTTAATTAACATTCAAATGACAGATAGAACCAGTTAGATAGTCTGGGGGTCAGATTGTAGGCCCCGACAATCGTGACCATTTTGATCAAAAGTCCTCTTGTGTGTGGAGGGAGCCGACAAAGTGGAATGTGACTCAAATTGAGTTAATTAACCAATGAATAAGCGAGCTGACTGAGAGCACCTAGCATAACAAAGCAGTGTGGCTACAGATCATTGATCACGCAAGATTTCTGGCTTGGGCGGCGAGATTCTAGTGTAAATCTTTGTGTGTGGTGTGCTCACATGTCTCACTCATGGATTTATTATAATACATCCATGGTCTCACTTTACCCCGCAGCATTTGTCTCACTTTACCCCAACACCCCCATTTTAGAAAAAACAACCTCTCTTAGAAATTCAGGCTAATTTTCAGCCAGCATCATCACATGGTTGTATGTGTTGGTAGTTCATCATCATGTATCATATAAGTTTTTCTACCTGAATCAATTTGCTTTGGCACAACAGTCGATTAAGTTGACACCAAGAAAATTTACTTTTACATGCAAAAATAACATTTTTGTGAAAAAAACATGCTTTCCACAGCATCATGAGGTCCTCTTCTTCATGACCATGGGGAAATGGAAGGGGCTTGAAAACATAATGGTCAGATGACCAAAAATGTGTTCCGTTTTCTAGATATAGGGGGTGTCTCACATTACCCGGTGTCTCACATTGCCCCACTCTCCCCTATCCATCGCTCTATTGCTTGCTTTCTCATCAACTTCATTGAAAACAAATGCACGTGGCCAGGAGGAGGGTTAGCAAAGCAGCGGAAGAGCGACCGGACTTGCATAGTTCCCTTTAAATTAATATGAATTTGCATTAATGAACAACATGAATCTCTGCACTGCAAGCACTTAAATGTCCCAATTTACACAGCTAGCAGCAATCTTCACAGTTATCATTTAAAGTTACATTAAAATTTTACCACAGTGTAGCCTAGCAATTCATAAGAAGAAGGGAGAATTGATGTGGCCTCGTTAGTAGATAGGTCATTGTCATGGTTTTTCTTATTATGTCTTGTTTATTTATGTTATGATTCAACAATCAGTAATTAGTTTCAAAGGCTAATGTAGGCCTATCCAAATTTTACCCATTGTACAAATAGGTGAGTTTCTTTCATTGGGTCATTGGGAGTCTTAAATGCCCTGACTTCTTTGGCAGCTCATTTGTGCAGGTATGATAAACATTCATTGTAGCTGCACTGAATTCTTGTCATATTTTGTTGATTTTGTCCATATCCTCCCAGCGGCACTATCCCAGAAAAAAAATATGCTTCAAGTTAGACACACACTCCCTTGATTATTTTCAACACAATAGAGATATTAAAAAAGAAAAAGAAAAGGAGGAGAACAGTATTTGGACATAACACCTAAACCACAGAGTGAGTCACTGCTGCTGAATTTTCACGTCTTTGTTGGTAAGAGAGGCGTTGGGGGCGTGTCTGTCCAGGGAGAGGCTTGTAGAGCTACAGGTGTGACAGCTGAATATCTCTGCTACAATCTGTCTGGACTCTCCATCAGCAGCATCAACCACATATCTCAACACACAGCGCAACACCTGCTCCAGGTAAGATATGAACATGTGTATGTAGAGAGGATTTGATTTAATCACCACAGGAGTTGAGACTTATATGGGTTTGTAAGAAATTATGTAAAAGTGCAGGTGTAACATAATCTGGTTGGTTATAAGAGGGTGGAGATGATTTGAACTTGTAACAGAAAAACTGAAAATGAAAAGGGACCAAGGAAGGTATAAAAGGGGAGAAAAGTAGAAATAAAGGAAAACAGTCATCGTGTAGTAGACTACATTTAGTTCCTCATTGTGACATAATTTCTTTTTCCTGCTCGATGGTGATGACAGACACATCAGGTTTTAGGCTCCAGTTCAGGCTGGAGGAAACCTTCAGTTTGGTGTTTTTAAAAACTCATATTTCCCATAGTTCATAGTAGTTTGTGAAATGTCTGTTTTTGTTTTCTATACATTTATATATGGGTTTGTGAATGTACACTATGTATACAGCCATGGGTGTTGCCCTGGGTGCACGCTGCTGTGATAATAGTTCTGCTCTTATTATGAGTTTGAGTTCATCTGGGTTTGGGGGGTTAATGTTATTCAGCTGAACTTCTCCCAACCTTCAGGCTATTTAAGGACTGAGCTGTATTTCAGACCGTTTCTGAGAGTGTGTTTGTCGCTTGGTCTGTTGCTTGAATTTTAAAAGCTTCTTTGTTCAAACCACAAATTAGTAATCTAATCTAAGGTTTCGCTGCACATGGGTGGGTGTTGTAATGCAATTTTAAATTTCACGTGTCCCTGGTTTTCATCTTGGTGGCAGCCATAGAGTAAGTAATGTTAGCGCTAAGAGTAGATGTAATAATAATTGCACCTATCTTGGCTGTAGCAGTGCTTCAGTATTGTGTCAATGGAGGAAACAGCAAGGTTCAACTTTAGAAAGAAAGTTGTAGTTGTATGAGTGTGTCCTATCTCACTGTGTCAGTATGTCACAACAGGTCAAGTACTGCTTATCAGAGGACAACATTTTTTCTTTTCATTTTGTCCTTTTTTATTTATGTATTTGCCTTTAAATGTCTATGTAACACTTATAAAAAAAAACTATATGAGAGCAGCACAAGTAAAAAAGACAACGCTGTAACTTTTATATTGATTTAATAACCTGAGGTAACCCTTATTTACATTACATGATGTTGCAGTTGAAATGTATTCACATTATAAAGCAAATGTGCTGTAAATGTTCTGGGGAAGCTTTTTTCTTACTGTTGGATGTGAGTCAGTGTGATGAATGAGCGTGGTTGGGAGATGTGTCAGGAGATTTTAAGTGTTTAATTGTATAATTTCTGCTTTATTTGCCAATAAATGCTATACCTTCACTTTCATGTAGTACTTTAAGAGTCAGTACAGATTTGCATACAGCAGGGCGACGCACATGGCTCAGCCGTGTCTTTTGGTGTTGATGGAAAATTAGCCTAGTTGGCATCAGAAGGAGCAGGTCTCACCAAACTTACTTAACATAGCAACAGTTGAATCACAGCTGAAGCATTTCAATTGGACACCAACCAAATGTCTCTCTGGTGAGTGTCCAGATTGTTTCAATGAGTCTCACCCATGTCTTCTCCCATGAAGCCACACCCAGGCACCTGCCACTGAGTGCTGTCTGAACTGAGGTCATGTCCCTCAGTCCTCTTACATAGAACACATTGTTCTAGCATCAAACTTTCCCCCAGTGGCTTTTATAAGTATTTCTGATATGTGGTTGATGACTTATTCGGGAAGCTGCCCCCAGTCACTGAAGAAATATCAGCAGAGAGGTCTTTTTCATGGCGATTGAAACAATAGATAGTTTCTTTTTAAAATATTTTTGGCTTTATTTGATGGCATAGCTGAGAGAGACAGGTAGAGAGACGGGGAATGACATGCAGTAAAGGGCTGCCCAATGCGGGATTCAAACCAGGGCCGCGTGCAGCGAGGACTATAGCCTTTGCATATGGGTCACCTGCTCAACCCACTGCGCCACACGGTTCCCCAAAATATTCTGTTTCAAATAATCTGTTCTCAAGATCAGATTGAAATAAACAATTTCAAACGATCCAGATTATGTAACAACAGAATCGACGGTTTTTCTTGACACACCTGAACCCAACACACCCAGTGTTACCCACAGCAGCAGCTTCAGAGCCAGTTGCTCTCCTATACCCTGTCAGTCCACTTTTATGTAACTGTTTGTGAGCGCTACCAGGAATCAACCTCAAAACAAATTAAAATGTTGAAGCAGTGTCATTTTAAGATAGGAACTTTCTCTTGAGTGAAAGGTGTCAGTCACACCACATGATGTCATGGGTTTTTATCCAACGTGGCAGATTACACTCGTCTGTTGAGTGAGGCAGCAGTTTAGCCTGAGTGAGTTCGTCATCAGTGGGTTTGGTCAACACACCCTCAGTTTCTGAGAAACCGTGAAAGCATGCAGCTCGGCAGCATTCCTGCACCAACATATAGGTGTACAGACCTTGTGTGTGTAGTGTTGGAGTGACAGAGACAGAGAGATAATGAGGAGGTAGTCTGTCATCTCCTGCATTCCAAACTGTGATGATAACTGACCAATTATGCTCACACCTCTGTGCTTGTAATTAAAGGTGGGGGGATGTGCATCTGTCTGTGTGTAAAAGGTGCTTTTCAGTGTGTTTGAGGAGGTGGGACAAACTGAGCTGAGATGCATTTTCAGACAGGATGTTACATGACGGTCAAGCCGGTTTGTGTTCTGTGTCGTATTTTATATTCTGAGAAATACAGAAAGAATGAATGATTACTCATGCCAAGGTGTGTTTTTGTTTCTGTATGAACAGAGAGAGATAAAAGAAAGAGACAAAAATAGAGAGAGGGAACAGTGGAGCGGCAGAGTCACATGTCTCTTTTAGCCGAGGTTTTTCCAGTATGGGATCAGCCATTTAACTGCTCCAGTGACTTTTGTTTTTCAGGCGGCCTGAAAACCAGGCGAGAGCAGCTAAACAAAACCTGTTCTGTCAGAAGCGCAGCCTGTTACAGTGTAAAGTCACTGATCTGTTGGTATCGGAGCAGTTTATACACGGTGACACGCGTCAGGATATGAGACCATCAAAACACATGAAACACTTTACAATAAGGGTCCCTTAATTAACATTAGTTAGTACATTATTAAGCATTAATATATAAACTAATGTGTTAATTAATGCTGAGTAATGCATACATAATGATAACTAATTACATTATTCAACTTTTATTATTACTTAATTTATTAACTAACTTTGAGTAGTAAACATCAATTAACTGCTTACTTATAGGCTACATTGATTAATATGTTTCCTAATCCTAAGTAATACATAATAATGATTGTTAATATATCTGTAAACAGTTAATTAATGCTTAATAATGTACTAACTAATGTTAATTAAGGGACCCTTATTGTAAAGTGTCACTGTATTCCCTGTTGTACTTTTGACTTGTATTGATTCATACTTTAGACAGTGTTTGGTTGTGTGTAGCTCAGTCTGGTGTCTCTTATTGTGTTTAAATGAGGCTTCGTCCCACTTAAAGAGAAGAGCAATGACAGCGATCAGTGACAGGAAAAACCTTCAGTCTTTCACACATCCTGTTTGATCTTTTATTATTATTATTTATTTGTTGTCCAAGGAAATAGCTTTTTGGGGAGAGGTCGGTTTGTTACTTTAGGTTTCAATGCAAGGTTTCAATGAAATTAAACGTTTTGCTAAATTTTCTGATCATTATTAACAGAGTCAGGAGATGCACAAAGAAAATATTTATTGTTTTTTAAGTTACTTGCCATTTCTCATGTCCTAATATTAGAGCTCTATTTAGATAAGTTATACCTAACATTGCCCTCTATTATATGTATTTTTATATATCTTTTACAGTCGGCTGGTAATATAATCAGTTTTACAAGAAATGTTGGAGTTAATTTATCCGAGGTGTTGTGTGTGTTGTGATGGGTGAGGATTGGAAAGCTGAAGTTTAGAGAGGTTTCGTTGTTTATTGAAGGAAAAGGAATTTCCTGGTGATAATCTTAATACTGTAAATAAAACAAATAAATCCATGAGAACGACTGGGGCCAAAAGACAGAGAGAGAGAGAGAGAGAGAGAGAGAGAGAGAGAGAGAGAGAGAGAGAGAGAAAGGTTTGGTGAGTGACCACACCTGAAACATGCCAGCCATCACACTCCAGACAGAGTCACACCCACAGAGTTCCCTCAGGGTGTGGATGATGAGAAGAATCCACACAACGCAATTAACTGTATATACCCCAGGCTGACAAGCGCCTCAGACTGAAATACCTCTGGGCTAAAAGTTTGTAAAGAAGGCTCGACAGACGTCTCCATCAGAGGAGATGGAGGTCCTTCAGCCATCAGAGTGTCTCCATCTAGTGTTAATAAGTAGACGAACATCAGACGTGTCAGAGGCAGAGAGGAGATGGGAAACTTCCTAGATCCTCAGCAGGTCCCATATAGGACAGTAATGTATTTTAACACCAATCATAATAATAATTTTCCTTCTCTTCTGCTGTCTCTTAGGCACAATGAGTTCAGATGGAAGACAAGAGGTCCCGCCCTACACCGTGCAGGGTAAGTCCAAAACACGCACATACACATAATATATTATCCAGTTGGACAACTTGTGCCAAAAGGCAAATTAAATCACCTGCAGTTATCATTAAATCCATCGGCCTCCTGAGCTCTAACACTAAACCTTAATGGAGTACCTATAAGCAAAGTGCCATCAACACACACAGGCACTGGAGCACTTAACACTTGTCTTTAGTATTTTTATTCATCTTGATGTCACTGTGGTGTTGTGTTCATCTGTCAGTGTAGATGCATAATGATGTTTTTACATATTTTAAGGATTTTATTATGTGAAATAGTTGAGCTTTGTGTTGTGATGTTTTATCATATACACGACAACTCATCTTGATCTTGCTGTGTGATTCCTCCCTTCATCTGTATGATGTTTAACCTCTCTTCCTCTGACCCAGTAGCAGCTCCGGGCGACGGAGTGAAGGTTTACCACGTGCACACTCCTTTCACTCCTCCTCCACAAGAGACCCCAGGTAAGTGATGGTGGTGAAAATATATTTATATTTATATCCTGGCACAGTCATGTTCACATTGTTGTATTAAGTTTCCCCTCTCCCTTCCACCAGTGTACACGAGTGGAGGAGGGAACCTCAACGCCGGCCTCGGCACCGGAGATGGCCAAAGAAAGTTTGTGAGCTACGACACGTCGCTGGGACGAGATCCAGGCATGACGACCTGCACCTCCTGCCAGCAGCAAGTCATGACCAACGTCAGCTACAAAGCAGGGACGTATGCCTGGTTGATGTGTCTACTCTTCATCTGCTGTGGGTGAGTGTGTGGTAGACGGAGGACACACTGGCCAAGTACAAATAACCAACACATGCCCCCATTAATAAGAAAACACATAGTGAGGGAGCTATAGGCTACCGTATGTGTGCATATTCAGTACAGACCCAACACAAGGCCATCAGTGAATGGTGAAATTGTACTTTAGTATTTTTGGCTACTTTGAGTGTCTTTTCAAAGTCTACAACATGGAGTTATATGTGGAATAATATACAGCGAGAGTGGGCAAAATCAACAGAGCTAAACAATAGTGGTGTGAATCATTATGACATAATGGAAAAAATCAGGGGTCAGCACTAGTAATTCAGTCTTTTATTGAGGCACAGCAGTATCAAGATGAACGCGTTAAAAGAGCTGAAACGCATCCGTTTTGTGAGTGCTGTTTGTGAGTGCTGACACAATTCCGATTTTTTCCATTTTGTGAATTTTGGGTCGGCACCCGATGTATTTTCAGACTGTGAGTCGAGCACGCCAGTTTCTTTTGTTTTGTGAATCGTTATGACATGATGGTAAATTGTATAAAACAACCTCTATAGTGCAGAGAATAAATATGTTGTCATTTATCAAATAGAATCAGGATCAGCATCATAGAAAGGTAATCATAATAATAATAATAAAACATTTAAATACATTTTTAACTTTTACATTTAATTCCATTTATCATTTATGAGATTTATTGTAAAGACAAAAACAAACATGTGTTTTGGCTCTGCACCGTTCCTTTGTTGGTTTGATTCAGGCATTCATATTTAGTTCTATTACTTGGCATCCTGCAATAAGGTGAAAATACTGTGTTGTGCTTTAGCAACAAGCCTTTTCAAAATGTACGTACCTTTCCCCTCCTCACAAAAGTAATTTTTGTACAGTCCCTAAAAAGTGACTGAAGAAAAAAATGAAGAAAACGGATAAAAGACCAAAGCTAACTGAGGAAAACAGCACTCAACACTAACTGTGCATGTGTGTGTGTGTGTGTGTTTGTATGTGTGTTGCAGACTAGTCCTGTGCTGCTGCCTGATTCCCTTTTTCCTGAAAAACTTCAAGGACGCGTACCACACGTGCCCCCGCTGCAACAGAGTGCTGCACGTGGAGAAGAAGCAGTGCTGTAAATGATGAGCATGAAGGCAGAAATGGACCCAGAGAAATAAGAAGAAATAACACCCTATTACCTTTATCTGTGTTTGGGTTATTTGGTAAAGAACAAGCGTTTGCACCACGATATGAACCCGACAGACAAAGGTCACCGTTTACATGTAGCTTATTTCTAGGGATGAGCCTTTATATTAGGATCAAACACGAATGATTTCCACATTACATGACATTTTTTAGATAATAGGTGTGACTGTGTTGTCAGAGTCACTTTTAAATCTCTGGTGAGAGTAAATAAAACACACCCTAGCACTTTTTTGCTAGCTGTTATATTTCTCCCACTGCATGCACACAAAATGAAGGTATTATCACTACTTTAGAATGATTAACCGCAACATAAAACAAGCCAACACAAAACATTAGATCAGAGCAAAGAGTTGATATAAGCACATTTTCTCATTTGCTGTTGCGCCATAAATTTGTGTTGATATTGTTTTGTTACAACTTTTAAATCGGATATTAAACTGCCTGTGGTTCGTTTTTGTTATATTTATATGCTGTCAACCGTAATACAATCATTCTCATAATTCTTATACTGCAGGGATGAAGGGCAATCTCAGTGAGCATGGCGTTCAAAGAAAAGCTACTGTACACTAGCAGCTGCAAATGCAATTTTGACTTTTGCTTATATAAGGCATGTCCAAACTCTTCCTCAAACGGCCGTGTGGCTTGACCATTCAACTCTCTGAGGACTGAGATCAGCTGATTACATGAGTCAAGTCTGGTTTGCTGATGCCTGCAGCCACACCGGCCCTTTGGTGAAATAGTTTGGACATGCCTGGCTTAGATCATTCGAATCTTTACCTCCAAACACAGATCCTTCCATGTGTTTCTGTTACAGATGCCAGGGCTATGCAAAATGAAAGAATTACAGTTCTCTGATATGATGTGTTCAGCATTTGATACCATATACTGTAGGTGATGGTGGAGCCACTGATTAAGACACTTTAAAATATTCATAAATCCTTTATTATATAACATATTGTCATATTATTCATAGTTTGAATATTTTAAATTATAAATATTGATTATCTTATTGAGGAATGTTTTTAGCTGCTTGTAACAACTTGATGAAAAAACATCTTTCAAAACAATGTGTTAAGAGAAAACAGACAAAATATCAAGGAGTTTTGAATCCTCTCTATCTCATTTCACATTGTCTCCTGGATGACACTAAGTGTGCTCAGACTTCTGTTATGTGCTATTATGAAATTAACTTTTATAATATTATTTCTCGAATAAAAAGTTCAGTGTGTAAATTAATGGCAATCTGCTGTGTTTTTGTTTTCTTGAATTCTTCTATAGAGGTCAAAGTTGCAGTCGACTAGTTTACCTGTTGTAAACCTGCTTGCTTGAATGAGCTTTTACTCGACAACTGAGAATATTGTTTTATCAATGTGGTCTTATCAAGGTCAAGAACTGCTTCTAATTGAACTTCATGTATTGTTTGGTTTATTTCCAAAAGTCCAGAAATTCCAGTCTCAGATATTTCTGTCAATACTTTAACATCAACGTAGCCAACAATACCACTGATGAAAATATTACTGCTGTTTTGTTGGTGAACCACTTTGGTCATGAGGGAAACCACATAGTACAGCATGTAGCATATAGCATATCTGCAGGCTCTTATTATTCAGGACAATTCTTGAGCCACATTGTGTTTCTAGTGGTTCAATACATTCCTCGTTCCTCAGGTGTCAGGTGCTATTTCCACATGTGGGCAAATTCTGGTGCAAATCACCTGGCTTTGTGACAATACCCACAACATATGGGGCAATATCAGGCCAAGTCTTCAGCATGTTGGGCCAGACGTTTCACTTGGCTATACCTTTAGCCGACAGGAGAAGAAAGATGTGCTCACCTCTGCTTTTGATCTTTTGTAGCTTCATCTGAACCTCCAGGGGAAAATGTGCCAGTGGAAATGTCTTGGTTGTGAAGTTTATGGAAACATTACCTGTGAGCAGACATGTTTTTTAGTTTTTCTGCCAACTATCAGTCACTCCCATAGAAAGACATCCACAATCTCTGGAAACTTGAAATGTTGAAAAATTCCACATTTTGTGACAAAAGCTGATCAGCTTTCAAGCTTAAAATAGATTGAGGGAGATGTTTATTCATCTAAAAGGAGCACTGTGATGTAGGAACTGTTAAAGAAACATACAGGTCCAACTGCTCTGCTTTTGTGCATACAACATTTTGTGTTCTTTGTGAGTTTTTCTAAAAAAAAGAAAAAAAAAGAAAAGAAAAGGACTTTTTCACAAGAAAAAAAAGCAATACATCACAGAAGGCCTATATCATATCGTCCACATAAACCCAGTACTGGTGAATTGGTGAAAAAAAAAAGGTTTAGGATGTTCATAGCTCAACTTCAGAGGCAGGCCTACTCATGAGCCATTGTCATTACCATTGGGACAGAGTCAGGCTGGCAGCTACCCCATCTCCAGTCTTTATGCTAAGCTAGGCTAACTGGTTGTGGCTGTTGACTCTTAATATCAAACATTTCCAAGTAGCCACCAAATAATTTTCTAATTATTCCTATAACAGTGTCTCGTCCCAGTCAAACGCTGGTATGTAGACGCAGCAGAGTAATGTTTTTGTTTTTATAGAAAATTTTATTCAACATACATTTTCCAGCAAAAAGGCAATATACAGGAATAGTTGTCGTACACTGCTGCTACACTGAGGATTTTAAACTGGAAAAGATCAAATTAAGGTGTGATTCTGCAGGTCATCTTTGTACTGCACTTTTTAACAAGACAAAACCAATGCAGTTAGTTTTGAAAAGAAAAAAAAATCCAAATGTAACAGAAAAAAATCGTCAATGGTACATCAGGAACGCAAAAAAGAGAAAAGAAAAACCTACACACAAGAAATATGAACACCTGGCTCCTTCTATACCCAACAACAAAGGCATGTGTTTCTCTTAAATTTTACACGTTCATATTTTTAAATATACAATTCTTTAATGTTGTCTTTACAGAGCCAGCTATACGCTATTAGGGGAGCATTCCATCTGTGCTTTAAAACAAAAATAAAAATAAACCAAAAGAAAAATAAATTCATAGGGCTTTAAGTGTTTCTTACAATGCTGGTTTTGTCTCTACACAATCCTCGAACCTGGGGGCTTTTAAGTGTCTGCAGGTCCCTACCAAGCACAGCGCAGTTACTGCTCCCAACCACATGGAGGCGACAGTTTCAACCAAGAGAGAAGATGGGAGGGAGAAGACGAAGCTCGCATGTGTTTGTGTTGAGAGGAGGAATGACTGAGAGACATTACAACCCCCCCCTAAAAAAACAAAACAAAAGAATAAGGAGAAGGTCAAGGGGAGGGGGTCATGTCTGTGTGTGTGTCACTGAACAAGTCAAAACCACAACCTAAAATGTACATTTGCCAGTCCTGAGAAACCTCTGACATTAAGTGCCAACGTGCAAGATGAAATACAGACAAATTTCCTCCTTATTTTTCCCCCGTTTTATTTTTAAACAGATGCTGTGGATTTTTATTTTATTATACAAGATCTGCAGAAAGAGACAAAAAAAAAATTAATTCATTTTTCCACCAACCAAACTAAGTGAGAAAGAACTGTGTGTAAACTTGGAAATACTTGTTTTTGTAGCACTAAAAGATGGGAGCAAGAAATGTAAAGAACCACATCAGGGCAACCAGTGAGCCGCAGGATGGACACCAGATCCCCGCCGTTTCCCCCCCTCCCAACGATCCCTCTGCAAGATGACCATGTGTCCCCTCCCTCGTTTTTTTTTTCTGTCAGTTAGTCTGCACAAACATCCTTCCATCAAACTCTCTACACAGCAGCATGATGCCTCTTCAAATAACTCTTTATTTAAAAACAACCCCCAAAATAATCTGAAGGAAAAAGAAAATGGTGAGGTGGGAGAAGGAAAAAAAAAAGTCTAGAAGTCCATATGTCTGTGTGTGTGTATATTGTATATATGCTCACACATATACATATCTACACACCTACATATATTTATACTGTGACCCACATCCTCTCTCCTCTCTGCTCCTTTTATATTAAAATCCAATCATTTCTCCTACTTTCCAGACAGGTAACAAAAAAAAGAAAAAAGAAAAAAAACAGGCAGTCAACAGGTAAAGAAGCCAGAAGAAAAACAACTGAACAGCCTGAAACTTAGCAGGAGATAATTAAAAAAAAAAAAAAAAATTAAAATAAAAAAAACAACAACAAAATAAACAGTCAGGAGGTGGTTGGTGCAGTTTATTTTGTGGTTGAAGAATAATCCGTCAGCTGCAGCAAGATCCGTATCGCTGAAGACATAGTGCCGGTGTAGAGCTGTAGAGGTGTCCAGGCAGGGTGTTAAAAGTGATGAACACACACACACACACACACAAGCACGCACGCATGCCCACACAGTCTCTCACACACTAACACGCGCACACACACACGGTTGGTTACAGTCTGTGGTTATGGTGTGTTAAAGTAGGTAGGGAGGAAGGCGGAGCAGGAGGAGGAGGAGGATGAGGAGGACAAAGAGGAAGGGCGGGCTGCTTTTAGTTGTGGATCTTGATTGCTTTCTCCAGGTAGGTGTAGCGACCTCTCTTTGGAGCTTTGTTGAAATGATCCAACCCTAGCCAGGGGCGCGGGTGGGACATGTTACCTGTGGAGAGGGAGACGCATCGCAGTGGTCAGCACACGTCCAGCGTGAAAATCATTATTCAGGGCCAAAAACAACAAGTGCAACAGAAGATAAATTCCTCCTGCTTCCCCATGCTAATGTAGCAAAAGGTGCAACAGTTGCTGCTGCGACTTCTCACCAGCACCTTAATCAACATCAATGCAGCCTTGTGAGGTTTTTTTTTTACAGCAGGGCTGTTGTTGGTCTGAACAGAGCTTTTACACATTCAGGTGCAAAGCAGTCGTCAGTCTCCCAGGAGTCGTTTGGTCCCGGAGGTGTGTTATTGAGCATGTGATTTACAAACTGTGCTCTGACTGGACAGTTGTTTTCTCAAGTATCCACTGATAGTGTCTGATTGTTTCTACACACCATTATTCTTTTTTATATCCTGGTAACTCACTACAAACACATCTTGTCATTATGAAGTGGAGAAGTGAATAACTGTGTCTCTTGCCTGGCTGTCACTCGCACTGAATTGGATAATATTTGCATAAATCGGAGCCTTTCACTGCCCTGTAGTGGAGCCATGCGCTTTTTGACTCTGTATAACTCAGTGGGAGGCGCAGGACTGCAAAGCCAGGTCTCATTCACAGTGAACAGCAGCTGTTGCTGTCCCAGGATTCTGAATTTGTATGTGTGTGAGTTGTTCACTAGTTTTTGTAAGTGAGGGCAGACTGATCTGAGAGCTTAAAGGGACCAGGGCTAGCATATCCCAAAGTGCTGAAGAAAACCAAATACCAAACTCTGCACAGAAACCATCATCAACTGGGGCATGCTGCTGCTGTGATCACAGATCACTATTTGAAAGCAAACTGTAATTTGCTTCAGTAACACCAGTTTCCCTAGTAAGCATTTATTAGGAGTACATAAACATTTAATCAATGGTTTATTTAACACCATAATCTCATCCTAAACTCAGATGTACATGTTTGCTGTGTGTTAGTCTGTCTCTGTCAAGCTGCAATAACCATCCATGTCTAAGAAGAATATGTTAAAAGCATCTGTCAGGAATTTGCTCTAGCATGAATTTCACAGGCCGCTGCAGTGCGATGCTGGATGACCATAAACTGTGTCGGGGTAAAAGCTGAAATATATGTATCACAGCAGGAAATACCTGGCTGTGGTTCAAAGTCCTTCAGGTTGACCTCGTACTCGTCTTCGGTGATGTACTGATGTCGCCCCATCATCACAATCGCAAACTTGAACTGAAAACAAACGCACAGGAAAAACCCACGTTAGCCAACAGCACATAAGACAGAACAAATACTATCACCTGGTGGTTGTATTTAGTTCTCATCATCAGTAAACAAAATGTTAAATATTCGTCTGGACACAACTAATGCAGTCAATACAGACAATGTCACATTATCTTGCCATCAAAGCCTGACGTCTTACCTTCTCAAATTCTTTCTCCTGGATGTCCAGCATGGTCTGGATCCTCCTCATCACCTCCCGAAATGACTCGCCCTGTGAGGTGAGGGAAGGAGGTCAAGAGAAACAAAGAACATGAAGTCACTGGGTAACACCTAAGTACACTAACCCTCAACCCTCCACTAACATTAACACACACACCTGTCTGATCTTGAGCAAGAACGGGATCCCGAAGGTCCCAAAGACTTCCTTGTGGAAGTGAGCGACAGGGATTAGCATTTCACTGTCTTTGTCCAAGTCCACTTGGTCCAAAGGAATCTCCTAAAGGAAGGGAAGGAAACAGGAAAAGCAAACCATTTAACGATGATGTGCTCACTTGTTGACTGCAGCTCCCCCCTCCCCACACTCATGTCTGAATGTCATAAACAAGAAAAAGGTGGAAAGTAGGACAGATGGCATCTCATGAAACCAGAGCGGTTTGACATTGTTTTGATCTAGAAAATGAAAACATGGTTGTATGTTGGCTGAGTCAGAATAAACTGGCACACAAACACTCGACTGGGGCAAAGTGTGACCACATTCACCACGGTCATGCGGATGTTAAACTGCATAGACGGGAATCCGCTGTTGCTACCACGGCTAACATTAGCCACACTCAGCAAACCAATGACCATGTTGAACCGCAGACACCGATCCTGGGAGAATCACATTGTTCTGTGCTGTGCTGCTCTTTTTTAAACTTCTAAACTAGTCCTGTCTAAATTTAAATGTTAGTTTAATCGACAGGGACACGGGTCTGTAGGAACGTTGTTACTTTATTTTCATTTCTGTTTTGTTGTGTGTATTGCATATTATATATATGTCACGGTTTAAATAAAGGTAACTAACTACCTTGAAACATCCAGTCAGTGCTTCATCTTTACCAAATGACACCTTTTTTTTATTAAACCTTTACAAATGATAGCTGCAAATCTGGCTGGTTATGTAGATAAATTTAACAGACGGGCAAATATATGTCAGTGCCATGCTGTAGGCTTGTTATGTGAAGGAGGAAAACTGACTAAAAATAAAACTAAAAGAAAAAGAAACGAAAGAGGGTCACGCAGGGAGGGCTTCACATACACACCTCTATTCTGAAGGTGCGGCTGGCAGCTGGAGATAAACATTCTAGCAGCTCGTCCTCCTGGTGAACCCCAATGATTTTATAGCTTACTATCTCTAACAGCCTGCAGGGGGGAGAGAAGAGGAGAGAGAGACAGAGGGAGGGAGGATTAATACTCAAGAGGAGCTTTTCACAGACAAACTGATCTGCAGAGCATAAAATCACAGGAAACATAGGATACATACAAGATAGCACGCAAAAACAACGACTGGAGGCAGACCTTAAAATCTCGGCGCTGCTAAAGATAGCGGGTTCATGAAAAAATGAGACGATGTGGTACACTTTGAAGGGCCTGAGGGAGGAACATGCCTGGTATTGTCAGGCCATGTTTAAACTGCTCTAAAATCAAAAATCCCTCACAGTCACACGCATTAGTTGAATTTGATCAAACTCCATTATCTAAACCCGTCCTGACCCGAGATACACTGGAGAAAATGTAAAAAATAAGAAATATGATGAGCTGATAAGAGCTGCAGTGTGGAGGCTTGTAATTAAAAACTACATGGAGAAACAGCAGACTCCCACTGTTGAAATTCTTCCTGATACATACATATGTGTACTGATGGTGTTGATATGTCAGGTGATGTTGCTAAGACTGTTTTCTTTGGGGCTTAACTACTCATTTTTTCCCCCTTAAATTCATTTGTAACATGAGTAATGTCTAACGTGGGAAACCTGCAGCAAAGCTTAACAACTCTTCAGCTAAGATTGTGATTATGAGAAGTTACAGCAAGTTTCTCAGCTCAGAGCAGATGAAAACTAAAAATCAGCTGGAGATCAACTGGAGAATAACTGGTTCGTTATTTTGAGGTTCAAGCCCTTGGCAACGACTACACTGCTGCAGTAACCAACCCACTGCCATCTCAGCTGCAAAATGAACACACACACATCTGAAGGGTGGATACCTGAGCTTCTCAGAGCCTTTTTCAGAGAGCTCCACTGCCTTTTTACATTCTTCCAACAGGTCCCGCACACAGCCATGTTTGTCAGGGTAGAGAGTGATCTCCTGCAACAAACACACATGCACAGTTCACGTCTACGGGAATCACACGGAACATTTCGCTTCGAGGGGGAAACAATGTGTGAGACTTGTCGTATATGGTGTTGACGCTCAAAGTGAGTTACCTCCTCTCTGAACTGGCTGTTGAGCCATATGGATTTAAAACTCCTCCTGTTTTCAAAGTCTGTTATCTTCATCTTTAACTGTGGACAAAGGAAAGAGGGAGAAAGGAGGAGAGTTTCAAAGTGTTGCTCTGGAAGCTGATCTGGTGACATCCTGTGGCCACTGGTTTCATATTACTTATGTTCATAATGCATACATAATTAATACTGTGATGGAAGATGATGAATGCACTGCATATTTTTCTTTATTTTTCGATGTTTAGTTTCATCTTAGTTTGCTGCAGACAGTCCTTACTGAACTAACAATGCCAAATCATAATGAGCAGCTGTCCTGGACACACCTCCCTACAGGAATATCTACAGATTCAATGTTGGACATAGGCCTTTTCTCCATCTTGAGTGCGTTTCATTGGACAAAATGAGTGGAACTGTTTCTGTGCTAAAATTATAGAAAATAGAAAACAATTTTGCTAAAATATTTGTGAAAAATAAGCTTTCAGCCCTGAGGCCAGACTAGAAGAAAAGAAGAGTTACAACAGAAGAGAAATCTGTGTTAAGGTTTAGCCAAGATTAAATCAAGATGAGCAACAGGGAAAAAGCTAAAACAACACATTGAGAAAGAAATAAACACAGGTGTTATTTAAAAACCCTACAGCGACCCTTCTTTGGTCAATAGTCGCAGCTGTATTTTAAGAAATGTAGGCACAAGGTAAGAAAAAAACTAAAAAGAATGAAGCCCAGAAGGAGCAGAGCTGGAAAACTTTCTGTACCTGCTGGTAGTAGAGTTTCTTAGGCTGCCGAGGCTTGAAGAATTGCAGCAGGTCCCGCAGCGTTCCCTCATAGTTGTGTCTGAGAGGATTCCCTGGACCGTCCCTGTACCTGGCCACCACACCACCAGGCAGGGGGGGAGGACAACGAAGGGATGACAGAAGAGGAAAAAAGGTGGGAAAAAAGAAATGGAGCAAAAGGAGGAAGTGGGCAAAAACAGGGAGAGAGGAGGATATTCAGAGAGGTGCAGAGGAAGAGAGAAGGAGATGCGAGGGAGAGGGAGAATAGAGGAGAGGGAGAGAGGAGCAGGACAGGCGGGAGCCAAAGAGGGAGGAATAAGAGGAAACCAACAAAAAAAAGGTGGGGGGGGCAGGTTACGCAACATTTCTATTGACAACAGCAAGTAATATCAAAGACAAACATGATGAAGCTGTGAAAATGAGATCTGTGTGATGGTTGTAATGTAAACTAGATAGTTTTTATTTCAAAATGAAATGAATGCTAAACCTTGAAACAACCTGGAATCTGATCCAACTACTTTCAAGTCAGCCAGAGCAAACCAAAACTAATCTCTTATGCTCTTTAAATAAGAATTAATAAGTCACGGCAAAAGTATTATTAGTCAATGAGTTGCAAAATAAGAAACCAAGGCTCTCTTTGTGTCTTTTTCTTCATTCTCAGCCATGTTGTAACACTGTCTCAGTTTTATATTCAAATTTTGGAAACATAAAATTTTCCAGGCTGGACATACAGTGAGCAGAACAGCTGGGCAACTGGTCCTGTGTTGTCATTTACACAATATGCACATCACATGTTGGGTCTGAACATCTGTGGTGATGTGTCATTTGTGAAACTATCAATATTGGGACACTGACGATTGTTTATTATGTGTGCGTGTGGATGAGACAAGGCTCCTACCCCTGTGACTTGAAGAACTGCAGCAGCATGGGATCCGTGTTCAACCTCTGCGCTACTGTCTTGGCCACCTGACAGACACACAACACAAACGTTACAAACAGGGGAATCACCGCAGGCCTGTCACGTTTCATCGGTGTCAGAACTGAACTGCCCACAGGGAGATTACAAAAAAACATGGTCAGACGCAAACACGTTGAAATTTCTGTGGTATTAATTCTCCCTTTAACTTCACACATTCACTGAACGTACCTGAAAATAGTTCATGCGGTTAGAGAGCGTGACCACAAATCCAGGGTCGTTGTGGATGGTCTTGTCACAGAAAATGACGTCCACTCGGTGGTAGAGATCCCGGAAATAGTCCTTGGCCGTAGGCAGCTCACTGCTGTCGTTCTCTGGGTCGTCCCTTCATGGTTGGAGAAAGGTAGAAAAATGGATTAGTTGAGATAAAGAATGTGGAGAATTGACAGGAGGAGCAAGAAAAGGACACGTGAGGACAGACAGAGATAAAGTATTTAGAACTTTTTCATCCCTTCTGATGAAAGCTCCTCCTCTAACTGCACAGATATCTCATATGAGGACAAACTGTGACAGGAGAAACTTAATCAAATCTAAAACTGACGTGAATTTGACTTGCTATGAAACATGTTCATCTGAGCAGCTGTTAAAGCTTGAAATGTTTCTGAGAGGACACTAAAAACTCAAAAAGACAAAAAAAACAAAACACATGGTGGATTTCAAGAGCACTCCTAGCCGTGTTGTAACTAAAGTGCTCTCGGCCATCCTCTATATACACTTGATCAAATTTACTCTGAAAAATGTACAACATAACATGATCTGAATTAACTCGCACCGCTCAGACTTCCACACACATATTAACAGTCTTACTTCTGGAAGACAATGATGTCCCCGTCCATGAGCTCGTCCAGGGCCTTGTCCAGAGAGACATCATAGTCCTGTATCCGCTCTGTTAGATTGGGCTTTACTTCCTATAAACACACGGGGAGATGTTATCAGAGTGAAGATGTCTGTTGGTCCACACGACTGTTTGATTATGGAAGTACTAAACACACTGAACTATAAAAGTGTGAGAAAAAGTGAGATTCAGCGTGTGCCAGCGTGAAAGTGTGCACACCATAGTTAGAGAGAGAGAAAGCTTGTGTGTCGGATAGAAGAGGCTGGGAATGCGAGAGTGTGAAGGATCGAGTGAAGAGTTAGAACAAGTGAGAAAAAGACAGAGGAATGCGCCAGCAAGTGAGAGCTATATAAATAGATCACCTCATAGAGGATAAGGCTAGTTTCCTGCTGAAACCCTGCTCTCTCACACATGACTGGCAGCAGGTCTCCTGGTTACACGGAGAAAAGAGCAACAGAAACATGATTTAATCCTCCAGTTCAAAGCATTTTTAGTGCAAATGGGTTTTTTCATACATAGGTTATCTAGTGACAGTGTTTTGATCTTAAAATACACATGGATGGCTACTTACTTATTTTGCAGGATATAGGTGTGTAGATATGTCCACAATAATTTAAGCTTCTTGTTTTGGGATCATACATCTTCAAGAACAACATGACATCATCTAGAAAGAAGGAGACAGATTCACTAACAATGCAGCAGGTCTCCTGAGGAGTTATCTGCCTAATGTTACAGTGTTTCTTAAAGTGTTAACAGCGTTGATGATGCCTGGATGTTACAGGAGGGGACACTGTAGGATGATGAGTGTTGAGATGGGGACTTACGGTCTTTGTCAAACTTAGGTAACGTGGCCCCGCTGGCGGCCAACTCTGGATCCACTGTCTCCAGAAATATTGTCCAGGGGTTCTCATTGTCGCTCAAGTCTATCATCTGAAACACAGAAGAGCAGAGATGTTACAAACTGTTACACCATCTAATGGTCAAGTAATTGAAACTAGAGGAGTATAATGGTGATATTTCCTCCAACAGTGAAAAAGGATGGAAACAGAAACCGACACTTCGCATCTATTGAGCATTCACGTTTTTAAACATTCCAGAAATAGCAGTATTATCTCCTTTTTTTAAAATGTTTCAGTTCTGTTTGCAGTAACACAATATTCTGTATTACAAAGGACATTTAATACATTTCTGACGCTTCATGTTACATTTGAACTCCCTTCCAATAAAGACAAAACTATACTACTGGTGCAAAACTAGGTGGGAACATACAGATGAAAAAAATTATTAACACACAAAGTTAAAAAATACCAGTGCTGACTAATCATTTCAACATTACCACATAGCACTGGGAGGTGGGTCCTCTATCTGCATGTTTACCACACACAATAACACTCACCGACTTGTTGCAGTCGGCCTCATAGTCGAGCATGGCGGGTCGCTTGGTTCCATTGCTCCGGGCCTGCATGGGCC
Source organism: Trachurus japonicus (assembly GCF_045865225.1). Taxonomy (NCBI): domain Eukaryota; kingdom Metazoa; phylum Chordata; class Actinopteri; order Carangiformes; family Carangidae; genus Trachurus; species Trachurus japonicus. The sequence goes on along the minus strand of NC_140914.1, from coordinate 22,489,307 downwards.
ACAGCCTCATCTGGTCCTGTGGGAAACCCTGCAGGATATCAATGTGTGAGTTTCTGTCCCACTGTTTTCTATTCTGATTTTTTGTGTAGTGTAAAATAAACATGAGCATGAAAGCCAAAAATGACATCACACACACAAATGGGAAGCAGCTAGAAGGTAGAGAGTATCAAATGAAGCAGATAATACAATTGTGTAAAAGGATTTTACAAGAAACTGACACAGGCAAGAAATGTCATGGTAAGACTCCACAGTACAACTATTTACATACATTGTAAACAGTTATTGTCTATTTTTCCTGAATCATCAAAGTGCATGATGTTGATGTCTGTTGTGGAGCATGCGCACATGCATTGTCCTGTTTCAGTCTGATAAAGGTGTATACATGCTGAAGAAAATCGATTTCCAAATCACATTATCTGGGTGTCCTAATCAGAGTTGGAGAACTCCGATATTAGTCGGACTAATGCTTTTACATGCACTTCAGTTGTCCCGTTATAGTCGGATTAAGGCTACGATTCGGGTTTTTTTTAAGAGTCACGTAAACGTACTGAGTGTAGGCGCAATGATAGTTTCCTTTGGGATGGATAAAGCTCCTCCATAGACTGGCAGCACATCACGTTTAATAAGCCATGAACGAACGGGAAGGGCACAAACACAAGAGGACTGAACTGGGGTTGGGATTTCCAGTGCATTGTAACAAATCTGAATTCTATGAATTCTTATCACCCACACAATTCCCATTTCCCACACACACAATCTTATCCACCCCCCCCTACACACAATCTTGAGGCCCTCACCATTGTCTGGGAGAGGTTCTGGACGAACTCTTGCAGTGTGGAGCTCTTCAGGACCTTGAAGACTGTGTACTTGACTTTCTCCTCGTCATACATGTCGTTGCCCTGATGACCACAGAACTGGTCCTCGGTCACCATCTGCCATGAGGGAGAAGAGCACAGCAAGAACACAGCTTTAGTGACTGACAGTAAAGGTGGTCCGAGACTCAAAACAAGAAGAGAAGAGAACAAGAAGCTAAGAGTAAGGAGGTTACAATAACTAGTAACTCAAAATACTGCCTAATGGTTGTATCCTGGCGCTTACTAATAAAGTTGCATTTTACATCCATATCTGTCCAGATTAAATATGTAGTGAAGACTTTGACGCAATAAAAAAGGGTATTTTGTGCATTTTTTATGAAATAGAAGTTAACACGTGGAGAAAAACAAAGAGTCCGTCCTTGTATGTGTTCATGCTCGGCCAATAAAACTGATTCAGATACTCTAAAACACAGATCCTTCACAGACATGTCCATCCCAGCAAAGAAGGTCTATGTCTATGCAATCACTGCAGTTTCAACATAGGGACCTGAAATTAGTGTCACCGATTCAGTCCAAATATAGTCCCAAGCTCCCTCTGTTCCTCAGTCACAGCCAGAAGTGTTTTTGCAGAACATTATGATGTTGCAATGAAGTTTCATCTTTGTATTTTAATGTGTTCCTGTCTGATTCTGACAGGTACTGTGTAATGAATCAGGATGCAGGATGACGTACACATTTTATGGCCATGATGAAAATAAAATTCTCATTACAAACGGAAAATGAATCATTTACATTTACGTCACATGTTTATGGCCTGAAGTTCTATCATGTATAACCATAAAAAAAAACATCGGCTGTGAAACCAAACTGAGTGACGTGTTTGTCTGACGTGTTCACAGATGCTAGACCTACACCCAACAGTGCCTCAATAACAGTCAACTGGTCGGTGTGTGCGTGTCTCTGTGTGTGCGCGCACACCAGGTCTTGATCTAATTTTATATTAAATTATGATTTTGGCATCCGACGATTTTGAAAACAAGGTGCTGGTAAAATACTGCACAATAACACCACTATCAGAGAAAAGTCCTACTGTGCAGTAAAAATCATGACTATGATTTTTGCCATAACCAGCCCTAATTCAATATCAATTCAATGAAATAAATAATAACTTAGGATATTAAGTGGAAAACAAGCCAAAGATTGTCTTGATATTGGTGAAAATAAGCCATCAGTCATCACAGAGATCAGTGAACATCAGCACAACCATACTTGGTGAAACATATACAAAGCTACAGGGTGCATTTTGTCTGGAGTTGAGACCACTCAAATCCACAGGATTAGAGGTAAAATGCACAACATCCTCTTACATTTTCTTCTTCCTCCTGATTAGGAAATTTAGCATTATGTGTTTACCAAAAAAAAACAGATGACATCTTTGCACAGGATAAAACTTTCTCGTCTTATAACAAACTACTTCCTCATTATCACACGTTCTGCAACTCCTGAACTGCACCGACTGCCTCACTGACTCAGCCAGAGTGCCAACATTCTTTCCTCCTGCTCATAGATCACGAACAATGCCTGTGCCAATATAAAAATGTGTCACAGTCACTATAATTTTACGACTGTCTAAAGACTAGAGACTTGTTTGGAGATTGTTCTTGTTGAAAGGGTCAAACTGTGCCCAGCTGCCATTTTACAGCATTTTATGTGTTTTTTAATTTGCTATTCTGTAAAATTGTCATTCTCATCCACCTATGAAGTAAACCTGACCACTGTTTTGGATGCAAGTATCACCATATCAAAAGACAAGTAACATACAGCTTCATCGTGTCAACTCTAACGCAGCATTTTGGTTGTAACCAAGTCAACACCAAACATGTTAAGTCCCATCACAGTTCAAAAATTCAGTCTTGCATTCTTGCATACTCCCAAGTACTGAGCACCACTTCATCCATAACAGTACACAACCAGCCAGGGCCCAATATGCTGGGGCTCTCTGAGACACTGCTACTCAACTTCTCTTCCTATAAAGAACCACAGTGGTGTCTCAACAGGAGAGCTTCACTTTCCTATGGTACTTTCCCATGTGTAAAACATTAATGAGGCTCAAGACTAGTTTGCAGCACATTTCTTCAGTCAAACAGCGTCCTGGTTCCCTACCTGGACCTGCATGTAGAGGTGAGCCTCTTGGCGCTCTTTCCTCTTCTGTGCCTCTACCCTTTTCTCCTCCTGCAGACGCTCCACCAGCTGTTGGGGGATGTCCACGTCAGTCATCGGTTGGAGCACCTCACCTGTGATACAGGGACAACAGTAGGTTGGTCAGGCTGCAATACAGCAACATTTGTGTTTAACTAAAGCCATTACGACAGTAAACTAGAGCAGTCATTGTGGATGGTTCATCCTTACATATGTATGTAGTGTTGTACTTGCACTAAATCTCTCTGATGTTATCAATATGAGAGAAAAGGGCAGAAAGAGGGAGTGTGTGACTTACTGAGCTTGGACTCACGGATGTAGACCAACATGTATGCATTGGTGCAGTGGCGCACTGAGAGGTCATCATCATGTCCACCATAGTTGTGCTCTATGGCTTCCTCTTTAGTGCATCGTGACACCACATCATCATCAAACTTACACCACTGCAGAGAGGAGGAATGATAGACGGGAGGAGGGTGGGTGGGGTGGGGGGGTGGTGGTGAGAGGAGGATGGGTGAGGTAGAAGGGAGAGGCAAGAGAGGAATGAGGAAAAGAGGGAGGAATGGGGGCAGAAGCAGGGCAAAAAGAGAGAGAGCCAGAGTGCACTTAAGACAACCATTTAGATCGGGCTTTTAATCAACCCCAACATGCAAAGTCAGTATGTTAAAAAAAAAAAAACTAACATTAAACATCAATAATTTGTCCAACCTCCTCCTCTTTAATACAAATAAGTACAGGATGCTCAACCAGTTGACCTGGTCTGTAATCAACACTACAATGCACTGATTTGAGTGTGAGCCGGGTGTGTAGGCCGCTTTTAAACATGCTACAACTTCAGAGTTGTGTGTGAAAAAAAAACAGACAATACAGTGACAGGACTCTGTAGCTGAAATAGTGCCATGTGCACAGTCAGCAACAAAAGACTCTTGTCAGTTATATTCCATTCCTGACAAGCACTTTTTTCAACTATGTAGCTGATTCAACACTGTTTTCGTGAAACATTTGCTCTGTGAATCTGACTGGAAAGCTAAGCAAATACTTCACCTTCTTTTTAACATCTCTCTATATTCTTGTAAGAACTGGCAGGTACTTTTTGGCAAATAACTTGGAATAATCATAATATCTATAGTTACAGTTGGGCATTATACTTTGACATTCAGTGTTCCTGCATATCCATAATTTTACCTTTAAAACCACCACAATAACTAAGAAAATTGCTTTACCTATATCAGTTTCTATATTCTTAAAGTGGTCCTGATAACATTACTGTTTTCTTTTAGAATGATTGCTTTCAGAAGTTTGTTGTGTTCAATGTCAGCTCTAAAGCATCCCATGTGTAGAAATCAACTATAACAAATAATGAGCATCCATAGTTTAGTTCATCCTAAGTAAAGACAAACATTATAGCTAGTAAAGCACAAACACATTTTGTATAAATGCCCCCAACCCCAACATGACCCAAACCCACAGAATTTTTGGTGAAAGGTGCATAAAAAAATTGTTCTCACTATTGGTTCCTTGACACTCACTTTGCCGTCTCCTTTGGGGTTAAGATAGACGACGTAGTGACCGCCATGGTTGTCCCCGCTATGCACAAGCACTGCATGCAGGATGTAGTTGGCTGGGTCCTTAGAGTCTGGCTTCTGAAGGAACTCATCCAGAGGTAACTGATCTGGAAACTCAAACCTATTGAGGAGAGGAGGGAGGAGGAGAGAGATGAACGAGGGTGGGGCGGGAGTGAGGAGTGATTGAGGGGAAGTGTGAGAGGATGGAGAAGGAGAAGATGGAGAACCAGGATGAGACACAGGGAGTGGGAGATTGGACAGGAAAAAATATGATAGGTAGTAAATAAGTGGGATGAGTGAGAGGAATGGGTGGATAGAATAAAAAGAAGATGACAATAGAAAGATCAAATATTAACACAATAACCTATAGATACAAAATATATGTATATATAAGAGAACAATGATGAGAGGCAATTATGAACAATTATGAGTGTCCTGATGCAAGCCACTGGATATCCACTCTGGGTGTGTATGTGTACAAATACAAAGCTCAGGGGCCCAGGTGCCTGTGGCAGTGTCACCGCGATGACTCAGGGATTGTGAGAGATGCCACGGAGGAAAATTAGCTATTCGGGATGACGGTGTGTGTGCGTTCTTTAAGAGGCAGATTATCCTGGCGGATTGCTGCAACACCTTGAGCTCCCTCAAAGCATTATATGGCCTACAGGAAACTCTGAATGACTCACTTTCTCAGTGTCTTCGTGCAGAAGGTCGGGGCATAATGTTCAGAGAGCGAAAGCTCAAGTACCATTTCCCAAAATAGACCGCTCCTTTAACCTATGCTAATATGGATCAGACCTTCCCGAAAATTATGTGTGAGCATCACCAGCATGACGCACTGTGTGAGAGACTGATCTACTTTAAGCAGGGATGTGTGTATAAATGTTTGTAAAGTAATATACATGTATGCCTAAAAGAAGAAAAAAGAATGAACACGTGATGGTCATGTGAGTCTTTTACCTGTCATTAATCTTGATGTTTTGGTCGGTCTGTGGGTCGTACATGAACCTCATCAGCTGCAGATGAAGGATTGGGGGGAAGGTAAGGAACTTCACTCCCTTTTCTGCCTCCTGTGGTGCAAACATAAACATGTCAGGCATCTGGTCAAGACATCTAATTGATATTCATTCTCCAACCATGAATGATTCCATCTTTATACAAGCCATCGTTACTGATCCACTCTCTCCAGGTTATTTCTCTCTTGTTATTTCACCTACTAGATCTTCATCTAAACACTGCGACTGCATGTCTCACATGTCCACTTAGCTTGGAGTGGAGACACTACATTGTCATAAGAATAGATACCTTTTACAGTTTGACCTAATTATTTGGATGTAACAAATCTGTGCATGACTGAAACTGTTAAGTGTGTCCCAGTTTGAAAGTACTGTCTTGAATTACTATTGCACTTTGTCAACAGGGACCTGCTTTTCTGGATAATGACAGATTTGATGAAAATAGTGGGTATAATTTGTTTATATCATAATTCAGATGTAGCAAAATAAAAAAAATAAAGCTAAACCTAAACAAATTTTTTAAAAAAGGAAACCAACAAGATAAATAATGAAGATCTAGTCAGTGCGAAGCCTCACCTGAAGGCCGTGCTCTCCCGCATCGTATTTGTTGTCTCCATCTAACTGCTCAGTTGCAACATAATCTTTAAATGACTCAAAGACTGGAAAAGAGCAGAGAGTATGGATTAGATCAAGGAAACAACAGGAGTGGCAACGTCAGGGAAGCAAACACTGTTCAATTGTTAGGGTGAGGCTGTGTCGATGTTGCTACTCACTGTTCTTCTTTCCTTTTATGCTAAGCTGGATGTCATAGTAGTCCTCTATCCGCTCTGATCGGTAGTCCACATGCTTACACTGGATATATGACTGCAAAGTGAGAACACACACACACATACACTCGGGTGAGACCATGATTCAACTGGTGAGTCACTTCTTGATATATCTTCCTATTCTTAAACCAACCCTGTTCTTGGCTACATCCTTTGTAAAGTTAGACTACTCCATCACTATGAACATACTGAACTGACATTGCAGAATTTGGAAACATGTACCTTCAAATAGAGCTACCTTTTTGAACAGTAAATCAATGCTCTTTCTTGACTGTAACCATGAAGGGGAAGAGGAGAAAACATACCACCATCTTTCCTCTGAAGAGCTTGGGGATGGTTCCTTCAACACAGGTGCCTTTCATTTTGTTCTCCACATTGTCCAGGAGCTGCAGGACACATATGCATGTAGTAAATCCTTTATTGAGCACCTATACATTCTCCTCATGCAATTATGAGAAAACTCACCACTCTGCAGAGCTCCTGTACATCATGTTGCATGAAGCTATCTAGTGTTTCCCATCTTAAAAGGAGAAACCACAACAAACCGTTAGAATAACTCTGGATCAGGGAGACTTCGTGGCATCATCAGTTCACCATGTGTTTCAGTAGTTATCCTCCATACTAACAGGTAAAATCCTAAGAACTCATTGAGACAACATCTTTTGATTTTGCTAAATGAAGATAAAAAATTACAGATTTTAACTATGCCAAGCTTTTGTGATTCACTGTTGGCTGGCAAATCAAACAGCATACAAAGATGTTTCTGATGTTATTCAAACTGAGCAGTTAACTCACTCCCTCCCCAGTATTTGATGTTATGAGTGCTTAAATGCCAACATGAAACACACGATTCAAATCCAGTCATAGCTGGTTTAACCTCCTGTGCTAGCTTTGATCGTTGTCATCTTAGGACAAATAAGAGACAGACCTGTCAATGAAAGAGCTCCGACCTACCCAAAGGACTTGGTGAGTTTCTTGGTGCCAACGGGTTTGTCGCTGTGTTGCAGCTCATAGAAAACCCTTTGCAGTGCCAAGGGGACACTCTTGGACGAGTCATCTCCCTCTGTGGGCATCATGTACACCGCCTGCGAAGAGAAGGGTTGAGAGGATTCATACTACGTTTTGTCCGGTTGGTTTTGGAAGGTAACACAAATTGAATTAGTTGCTTCAATCTGTGAGTAAGGACATTTACTATAGTCATTTTTTTGTCAGATAGATAATCTGCTGTTGACCGTGGTAGCAATACAAGTATCAGCAGCAGCTTTAAAAAAAAAACATTACTGAACGAAATACATACTTGTCCCTGTAAGGTCAAACATACAGCACTACGCCACACACCGAGGATATTTATTTCACCATAAATTTCAATATCTTGCCTGTATTTGATGTGTATGCCCACACACAGTACAAATCTTTCTCTGTTCAGCACTAATGTATTCAGCCAACAGGAAAAAAAAGCTACACCTCACACAAACAACTCAACTCAGACACTCATAAACACAAAGATGAAAGCGTACCCGCCGTAGCTGGTTGGTGAAGAAGAGTGTCTGTAGCAGGCTATTCATGTAGCAGGTCGCTCCTTGGTTCTTTAATCCAACATAGCCTGTGTGTTTCTTTGAGTCCCAGCTGTTTATAGAGAGAAAGATGATGGTAGAGTGGAGTTATAATTTATAAGACCTAAACAGAGAGAATGTGCCAGCGATGAAAACCCAGCCCACAAAGGAAAGACGGCAGGAAAAATGAAAAGCTACATACGCCACTCCATGTGGGGCATCTGCCTGGACGTAGACTTCAAACGTGACCTTGTCATCGTCAACGAAGCCTCTCTCTGGATCAGTCACGTCCTGAATAAAACCACCACCAAAACAGTTACTATTAATGGGTCTGTATATTTTGAACTTTATTCATGACAAAGAATGAACACAAAGAGGTTTAAAATATATTATGAGAAAATGGCATTATGGTGCGTAAAAATAGAACAGCCCAATTAGTGAGCCCAGCACAGTCCTATTCAATATTGGGATTTAATTTTTGCCAGTGTCTCTGACGTGTGTCTATGCCACCAGCCTGTATAACCAACTGCACTTACACTCCAGGACATGAAGTTGGAGAAGCCCCAGTCATTCTCTTTGTGGAAGAACAGGTGACTGATCCTGCGGCTGAAGGACTTTTCATCATCTTTGTAGTTGATGATCTTCAGCATGGCCTGTGCGTGGCAAGACCATGACCTGAAACACCAAGAACAGGATTCAGGAATTCCTTAGAAAAATGAAACGTTAAATTATTTCCTCATCGACAGCTCAAGAGAAAGCCTAAAGTAATGTGAGGAATGACAAGATGACCAGGTTTTAATTGCTAATCTTTTTCGGTGTTAACACTGAGAACATTGGACTAAAATCCACTGGGGCTGGGCATTAAAAAGCACTTTTACTTAGGTAGAACAATCAGGTCATCAAGGTCAACAGTCAACAATGAAATCAAAATAAGGGCTCAGAAGCATCCATCCAGAAAGCATTGTCTCTACATACTGATGAAAGTCAAAAATAAATTCAAACAACAAACCAACTGCCTGCACGAGTATTCAATCCATTTCTTACAGTAAACAATCAAGTTTAGAAATTACACTGTGCATTGAATGGTTATTACCTGAGAAAAGCTGTCAATAGTGATAAACTGTGCATACCTGACATCACAGTAAAACTACAGATACCATCACAGCCATGGTCTGAAGAAAGTCCATGTGTTAAAGTGATAGCTTGGGTTATTTGACATGGATTTGTGCGATGTACTTATCAATAGTTAGAGCATTACCTGCAGTAAATTTGGATCAGCATGCTATCAATCTTTGAAACGCGACTAAGACCACCTACACAGCAGCTGAGTGATGTGCTGCAGAGAATAGAGCTAGGCGCAAAAACATGTTTTAACCTCTTCTAAAAAACCTCTTCTTTATTTTACTGTCAAGCAGCCCTTTGCATTGGCGCACACACACTGTATTATGCCAGTTAGAGTTAGACAAAGTTAAACTCCACTTTTCTAGTGCATGTTTCTAGTCTGTATTCATTCAGCATTTAATTAAGCAGGGAACTCGCCAAAGTGGACTGAATGCAAGGCACTGGCATCTTATTATTCAGAAATAACCTGTAATTGTATGAGTAGCTGACTTGGTTCATGGACTTATAGTTAACACCACGCCACTACGGGGTAGTTGTCAAATGTCAAATGACCCCAAACTACACATTTAAGGACACCAAGAAGACAGACAAGAGGCCTATGCAACTATTTAAAATGAGCTGCAGGGTTTCTTGGCCAAGACAGCTGATATAATGGTGCTTCACTAATCACAGATTTATAATAGTAGGACTAACAGAAAATCACTGCTGAAAAACAATTGACATTTGGGATAGTGTTTGCCAAAAAGCATATGGAAGGCTGTAACAAACTGGGAGATTTATATTCCAATGAGACCAAAGCTAAGCTTCCTACTGACTGTACTGCATGTATATTTGACATAATTCAAACATCTTACAGAAGCACATCATCCTTCCTAGTTTTGTGAAATTACAATGGGAATCTTTCAAATGGGAGTCACTGTGTACATGTGTATGTGTGTATGCTTGTGTGTCTGTAACAGGGCCATCAAACTTTTCTGTTTGCCAAAATCTATAACTTCCACCACATCCCCCCACTGCCACCAAGACACTTACGTTGAGTCGGACTCTGCGTTACACTGTAGGAAGAAGCCCACGCTCTTCTGGTGTGGCCGGTCAGGGTAGAAGCGAGGCATCACCATGATCTTCCATGGAAGGTTTCGGACAAAGCAGGACGGGCTGAGCACTGACTCACTCAGGCGGCTGAAGCGCTCGACCACAAACCGGAACGTTGCCTCTGATCGCCAACTGGTGTCTGTGAACAGATGAGGCGAGATGGGAAAAACTGGCTGATTAGATGGCGAACAGAAAGCTGAAAACAAGTTTCATCCAACTCTTGTCAGGAGTTGCAGTAACTGATCGCTGGATATCAGTGTTTTCACAAACCAATCCGGGACTAATACCCCCACAGCCAATTAAATTGAGCCATTCAGAGGATTATGTTAAATGTGGGTTTTGGATACATAGGACCGGTTTATAAAGCGTAACAACACTGGACAAAACCACCTATGGTCTTGTCCTGATTTAAAAATAAATACATAAATAAAGTCATAGTAGCATTAAGATTATTATTATTATTATTAAGCCTTGTTCTAATTCGATCCCATGTGCTATGTTAAAGTAACTGTATTGCATGTAAACACAAAGTCAACACTTGCTGTTCGAGTTTCTAATAAAAAGACTCCTCGGTTTTCACTGGAAAAAAATGCCTTCCATTTCTTAGAAAGGCTTTTATTGCTCTGGTTCATAGTACTGCCTCATTTCCGGTTGGCAGTGTCTCTGTTGTTTACATGCTATTTTGATCTGCTAATTTCTTGAACAGTCACTGATGGCTTCTCTCTCTCTGTCTCTTCTAGCTCTTGTGCAGTGTGCCTCATGTTTAGCCATTCTTCATCCTAATATTAATGGCAGTTGAACATAGTTAAAGTAGTTCACCCTTAATTAATATGCACAGAATGGGAGAATTGATTTTGCTTGTTCTCCCACTGGGGAATAACACTTCCTTCACCTCCGTTACTCCATTTTATCTATACAGCGTAATTTTGTGGAAGATTTGTGTAAAGCTTTGTTAGTACGTCAGAGAAGGATGCCTTGTTTTCATGCTTGAGCACCTGCCCCTCAGAGTGACGTGGCTACTCACCATCCTCCATGTCCTCCTCTGTGTTATTGTGTCCATCTGCCATGGCCACGTTACCATTGATCACTGGGTTGGCCGGGATTCTTGGAGGGTCATCTGTGTCCCCAGCTATAGAGAGAGAAAAAAACTATTTGACAAGACTGTACAGATAGCAGGGTTCGAGTATAGATATCAGGATAGAGAGCTTTCTTCAGCTAGAGGAAACTCTGGCTACGGCTTCTGCCAAGCTAACTACCTGACTTCAGCAGATCAGAAATGTAAAAAACAAAGTATAAACATCCAACCAAGATACAATTAAATAAAGACACATAAGATTTCAGCTCACTGAGCAAGAGTAATAACAATTCAGCATGAATACATTTTAATTCTAAATTCAGTGTTGAATTGTACTGGTCTATTACATTCTTACAATGATTTTGCTAGTAGATTCATTAAAGTCTTATTTTCCTACTTTCGTTGAATATGTGTACCCTATAAAGAATAGAACGGACAACCATCATAATTATTTCAGGCAAACGGTAAAAAAGCTGCATCAACTGTGGCTGGTCCTCTTTTCGTTATGTTATTTTGCAGCCACTGCCATCTCTGTCCCCGTCCTGCATTTTTTACTGGGAAAACCCTGCTGAGACAGCATGACACATCTTCTTTCCCAGTCTGTATGTCAGAGTGAGGGCGACACAGAGAGAATGTGTATGCACATAACAAAGACCATGCAACATTACAGCAGGCTGGGTAATTGTGGACACAATGCAGGATTAAGCTGCAAGTCATCGCTCAAACAAAAACACACGCGCACAGAGGACAACAATTATCCCAGCCGAATAATGAGACAGCTCGATGCACAGTCTCTTTTATCAAAACACACTGATGACAGAATCGGGAGCTTTGAGTCGATTCCCAGGAGCGAGTGAAATCTGTCTAGATGCTGTAATATAGACAATGACGCTACCAAAACCAAACTTGAGAGTAATGACAGCACTGACACAAACACTCAGGCATGTCTCCAAATGTGTTGCTGGGTCAGTCTGTCTCTTACATTGGATTTCACATGTATCTTTGCTCCTCGTCTTCCTCTTAGCTTACAGGCGCAGTAGTGCCTCCAGGTAACATTACTGACCGAGTCCTCCGAGAGACTGACCTTGTTTCCCCAAGTGGATTATATCGTGCTAATGGAGTCTGTCACTCAAGTCCATGACAACTTCTTGTCCCGCCCACTGTGTTGGTCTATCCTAAAACCTATGAGAAGCACGTACTCACACATCAGTCACTGAAATCTGCACATACTGGACTTAAATGAGTCTGATATTCACATCAATACACTTCCAGGGGCATCACAGTAACTGATCTGAATGCCTTTTGTCATTGCACTACAGCAGTAACCGTTAAATAATAAACAGCACAAACACAGCCTTTCGTTTCAGAAGGACCAAGAAAGTATTCTAATCTTTCCTAATCTTTTCAAATCCAGAGCCTTGGACTGAAAACTGCAAATAAAAGTTTCAATCATCAAGAAAAAAATTTTGTTTGATGAGACAACTTTAAGCTGCGCAAACAGAGAAACAACTCCAGATGTGTATTTAACCTAGAGGAACATCGCTGTAACAGTATAGAGGATCGCATTACAATGTCTTGGCATTGAGAGGGTGAAATGCTGCATACTAACATGTTTAACCCTACTGTGTGAATACAGGTAGTTGCATTTAGCATATGGTATAGAGTCCTATCATATATATGTTCCAGTTTAATTAATTAAATGAATTATTCCACTTTAAAATGTACAAGTATTTGAATCATAGTACTTAAATTATTCTATTAATGAATAACAATTCAATGACAAAGCAATGTTTCTGGAGAGCTAGTACAGGTACAGACACTAGCTTGATCATGTAGTGGCAACAACCTGACATCCTAGAAACAATGCTGTGGTAAAACAGATAAAATGATAAGAGATATGCAAAATATATGATGGATCAAGTCCACTGCTACTGACTGGAGTCCCATATTGGAAATGTGGCATGTGTTGTTATATTCAGAAAGAAAAAAGTGATGAGTGTATTGTGTCAACTTGTTTTCACTGTGTGTCTTGTATGTCTGCAGTGCACTGGGAGAAAACCCAAGAGGGATGAGCCTGCAACTCAAGGGTGATAAAACTCTGGGGAGTGCACCTGTTACCAGTATTATCCTGAATGCTTGGAAAAATCTAACTGCCATCTGTAGATGAGTCTACTTCATCAGTTCTGTTATCAAATAAAATATAGATCGTGTGTCGCTGAATAAGGAGCAACATTGCTTGTGAACAGATAATAAAATCCCTAGAAATGACGCAGTGATGCTGAGGGCTCTCACAAGCCTCGGCTCAGTCCAAAGTTGACATTTGTAAAAAATCGTTTAAAAATATCAGCAGGGTGGTTATTGTGTGAATTTGTTGTGTCCAGCGGTGGCTCCGAGTCAAAATCGGACTAACAAAAACACAGATCATTAAAAATGGCGAGCTCCATGCCGTTTGGTCCTCCATACAATGAAGCAGCAAATCCCCGCGCTGCCTCTGTGCGGGCCTGGCTTACCGCAGCGGCGACTACCGTTACTTGCCAGCACTGCCACACGTTTCACATTAAACACTGTCCGACACCAACATGTAAACTAACATACAACCACACCAGGGAATAATTTGTATTTTGTATATTAACCCGTCAGAATTTGAACCGAAATCGCAAAACTTGTTATTGTAGAGAATTCAGCAAATCAGGTCTGACGCATCTGCGTTAGCGTTAGCTATCTAGCCATCTAGCAAACACTAGCCCGAGATTCATCTACAGACTACAGGCCGTTATTAGCCAACGATAGCTAAAATCAATTGAACCACCTTGCAAAACTACAATTTAATGTTACAGAAAACTATCCCCCATAAGAAATTCATAATACCGTCAGACAGAATTCAGGGACATGTAAAAATATCTAAACTGCGTGAAGCACGGAGTCAAGGCCTAACATTCGAGCAATAGCCAAATCGAACGTTGCAAAATACAAGCCACCATTTTGGAACGCCACACACCCCCTCCGTGAGCATTAGCTCATCGGCTAACTAGCATGCTAGCCAGCAAATGAACGCAACGAAGTAGGCCTCGGCGCTAATTGACTAGCTCACACTTAGCAGCCCGGCTAGCAATGGTCATTACATTTCACCAGCTTAAGAAACAAATAGGCGACTAAAAGGAAATACCACCACACAGCGCTTGCTAAATATCACGGCAACAATTTTACAAGTCAAACCTACTTACTTGGACGTTTGGAGGCAGGAGGCAAACTTACAGGATTAATGCTGTACTTTGCCGATACCGTCTCCCTACAGGCCCACATTTAATGTTCAAGCCGCCAGACATGATGCTAACATATTCTAGAGAGGCTGGCTTAACGTTACCAGCACGAACGGCTTTTAACGGGCTATATTCAAACACTAATAATTAGTCAGATAACTAAGCGACTGTTACTTCATTCACAAAATAGCTGACTTGGACGAGAAACCCGAGTCTCGATAGACGCAATATTTAACCCGAAACCTAGAGTTAAGTCGAAGTTAATTTTACCTAGCGATGGATCCACGTTAATTGCGGGACAAACAATCGCACTGTTTACAAACATTTAGATTATCAACAACCCAAGAGGCCCGCAGTCCCGGGGCTGCACGCGGAATATAACCCGCGATGGTTTGGGAAAGAAACTGCGTTTGATAACTTGTTACAGCAGCAAAGTGTTGTCAAAACCTGGACGCAGTGTTTAGAAAACCAGTGACCGATCCGAATGAATGATTTGTGCGGCTAATCTCTAGCAGTGTGGACGGACAGGCTCTCGTAGTCAATGTACATGAAATGGCATACAGCAAAAATACGGAGACATACAGGTAGAAGCTCCGTTTGCATCTAACGCAAAATGAGGTCAGCTCCACACAAGTCTGCTGCAGCGGACGCACAATCAGCAAAAAATGCAGCCGGCTATCTTTGCTAGCTCGGGGCCTTCGTGTTTACTGTTAACTGAAGCCCAACTTGCACGAATAAACCAACGTGGGTTTCCCGTGCAGGTGTTAAAATGTGGCATAAAATGCCGTGAAGTGCCCGTCGTCCTTTCCGGGGACCTCTTCTTACCTTCCATCTCCATGTCCTCCGGTTCGCTGAGCTGCTGCTCGCCGGCTTTCTGCTGCTGCTGCTGTTGCTGCTGCGTGTGGTGGTGGTGGTGGTTCATGTTGGCAGCTGTTGTTGTGGTTGTGATGCGGTGCTCCCTGCTATCTCTGTTACCCTCGACCTTGTCCAGGGTCGGCTCGGCGGGGAACCGGGTGGCTCTGGACTGCTGGTGAGGTGCAGTAGGATGCGGAGGTGGGGCGGCGGACAGGTCGAGCCTCGGCGGCCGGGCCTGTTCTGTTGCGACCTCGGCCTTGTCCGCTGTCAGCGCCGGGGAGTGAGGAGGGGAGGTCGGCGGGGGAGCGGGTAGAGAAACGCGGACGTATTTGCTCGCTATTCGCCCAATCTCGGCGCCTTTGGTGGGTCGCGAGTTGCTGGCTGACGGCGGGGGGGTGGGGGTGGGATGGATGGACCGGGGCTCCGAAGAGGGGGGCCCGCTGAAATTAGCTAATTCAATCCGGCTTTACCCCGGGAAATGTGGGGCAATGAGACAACTCGCAGCACGACCTGCAGCCAGACGAACAAATACCCTGTTTATAGCTAGCGTGAAGCTACCTGACACTAGGCAGCCAACGGGTGATATAGGTACAACAACAATGAAAACAAAGGCTCATTTGCAATAGACACTCAACAACTTTCCCTGCGATATCCCCAGTCCGTGTGCTCCTCCGATTGTCCCTCGTCTGGGGGAGAGCGGAGGAAGAAGCTATCCATTCAAACCAGTTTCCAACACGGAATAGCACTGATGTTAATTTGGAAGTTCGCGGAGATGAGATGAGTTGCCACGGCCCAGCATGAACCAATTTCCCCCAAAACCGCCACCTAAAACGATAAACGACAAAACGCGGCACCTCGTTGCATTTCTAGCTAACCCTCTTGTTTCTTGTGAGGAATGTGCCCGGTCATACAATGTTAGCCTGAGCTGTGTGGCTCTCAACCCGCTCCTCCCGTGGTTTGTGATGTGTTGAGTCTGAGGTAAATCTCAAAATGGCGGTCGCGCTCTTCTCTGAAATGTCACATCCGCATGGAGATCCAAACACACTGGCCCAGCCCCGGCCAGGTCCTCATCCGCGATAAATGACAGGGATCAGACGTGTGCACCTGATACGGGATAATATAAAAATAAGTAGTCGCGACAATAATTACACATTTGCACTAATGAAAAACTATAAGAATTGTTGACAGGACAGGGCATACTGATGGCTGTATGTGGAATTGGGGCCTTCATCAGTGATTGACAATAAATAAATAAATAAATAAAACGTAGAACCAAACTTAAGTATTGAAACAAGTACGTTTATTCAATATAATTTATGTACACCACCACATGCTTCTTTTCTCCAGTAAACGGGAAAAAAATTATGTATGAATAATATGTTATAATGTGATGCTACACATCCCATGTGCAGTTAACAAGTCAATTTTCTGAATATACTACTCGAGGGTCGTACATTAACTCAGCAAGTCAAACATTAATTGATTTTTTTCTATGCTCTTTTTTACATTACATTTCAATACTTTCCATCATACAGACTTGATCTGCCATGGGCTATGTGACATCAATAGGGTAGTTGTTAACCCTGATGTACTCATCGAGTGCTTGCTACTACTTGCTCATTGATGTACTACGTCTTATTCATATTAGCCAATTCTATTTAATTTTAGTGTGACACAATGTGCTGTGACTTAGCCTGTGTTTACTCAAAAGTTTCTGGGGACCTGCCCGTGTTTATCCAAGAGAACCTCGATTGCTGTTATTGTATCAGAAGGTGGGGGTAATTTACACAGAAAAAGAGAAAAACTGAATTCGCAAAAATTGCTGAATCTATCAAACAAAAATAGCATGCATGCAACCATTTTCATATATTTCGCAGTGGGACCTTTTAGCGACTAACAATTGGGATAGCAATGTGGGACAAGGGGCTTGCAGCCATGAAATGTGTCTTTATCAAGGCAGTGCCCATTATGTTACCAGCATTAGCTGGTTCATATCTGCAGTGCTGAAAACCAGACCGCCCGTGGCTGACACAGACAAGCGTTCAGATGGCACCACCCGGTGGACAAAACAAGTACTAGAACCAAACAAGGCGTTGGACTTATTACAGTATAATGACTGACTGCCTCACTTCTGTTTAATTTCATTTATGTAATAGTTGAAATTACCATTTATCATATTACATCAAAAACAGACGAATATGTACCGATATTAAATATTATTTACTGTATGTTTGTTTGTATTTGTGTACGTGGACCTACATCTTCTGTGTCAAAGAAGACAATAACACTAAACACATATTATATTATATTATATTATATTATATTATATTATATTATATTATATTATATTATATTATATTATATTATATTAAGTTTTCATGGAAAATGAAAACTCTCTTGCAACCTTTGTTGTGGGTCATTTTCATGAGCTTCTTTTGTGTCAATAGTGTGACGGACATACCGGCAGCCCAATTGAATGATGAGCAAAGTCCTCAAGCCCGCCCTGCAGTGCTCATGCAGCCAATTACCAGTGACATCTGGAGTGGTGGGCGGGATGAGGCGCATAACATGGTTGTCTGCGTTGTATATATATACCGACGTCGGCAACTAGGAAAAACAGTTAGCTAAGCTTATCTTCACAGATGGCTGCAATAAGCTATAGGATTGTACTGTAGTGCGAATTTGTAAAAACGATATTAGTATTAATGACTTTGGTCACGTAAATCTTTATACAGAGTAAATTTATCCATCTTTGTAAGGATTAAACGCACATTTCTTCGAGTTTTTGTGCGTTAAATGGAGGAGAAGAAGGAAGAAGGGGACTCGGAGATACAGGAACACGGACCCGAGCACTGGTTCTCAAAATGGGAGCGGCAGTGTTTGGCCGAAGCGGAGCAGAGAGAGCCGAGCGAGGAGGAGGCCGACAACGACCAGGATAAACTGTGGCATCTTTTCCAGAACTCCGCCACTGCTGTGGCACAGTTATACAAAGGTTCAGACCAGCCTTTTCTGATCGCCCGTCCGACTAGCGGCACCTACATTACCACCAAGCCTTTGGCTCGTCGGGTAGCATCCTGGTTATTTACCCCGCGTTACTCTGAACCAACACCAGCGTCAGTAACGTTACTGGTAGAAACCCGCTAACTAGCTCATTAGCCAACCCGCTAGCAAATACTGAGTAACGTTTACAGCTGATTTTGCAATACTAAATTTAGCTAGCTTATGCTAGATAGTGACAAAAATGGTTATGAACTCGAAATATGACGTTAGACACCTGTTTCGATCGTTAAACATCAAAACTTTGATTGGCGGACAAAATTAAGGCGTCTTCAGTCGGGAAATGTATTTGTCAATAGCCAGCCCTGTTGACACCAAGTTAGACAGCAGCGACCAGCTAACGTGACGTTAGCCAGGCTAGTTACAAAATGGCGATGGTAACAACAATCGTAGCTACGCGACATTCCCAGATGACAGTCTCTTGTACACTGTCAGCGTTGCAGTCTGTTAAACCAGACGCGATTTGCTGTTCAAATGTCCTACAAGGATTTTTTTCAAAGAGTTTGTTGCACCTAAGTGACCGTTTGCTCTTCCACGCACGGTTTGTTGCTGAGTGAGCAGTTTGTTCAGCAACGCAAAGCTAGCGTTATAATCACAAAATGGCGAGGATAATATTGGTTCGATGTGGAAATATTGGTGTTTGTCTACAGTTTGCTGTGTTTCGTAGACACGATAAACCCCCGCTCAAACGGAGCTGACGGAGCTCGTCTTTATTGAGCCCATCCATGTTTGGCATGTATGTTTGACATGTCTATGCAACTTTTACTGCTGAGGAGGCAGTTAAGTTGGTGTGTCGGTGCTTTCTTGCTACACAAGCTTGAAGCTGCTGCCTAGCTCGCCGTCTAACGTTAACGTTAGCCTACAGTTATTTTTATGCAAAAAAAATCCTGTCCCTGCAAACTGTAGATGCAAGACAAAATGGCGAATGAAAATTATGTTCACCCCAACCCCATAACCAGGCTGCCGTGCTTCTTCTCAGATGTTTTGTCTGTCCTTTGGTCACCACCAGTCTTCATATCACTAAGGTGTTTGCTTTGAACTGATGGCCACATGTCACACATATAAACCAAGCATATTTCCTTTCTCCCACAGACAGAGTATGCCATCAGCAGGGCCTGTCATTGTGGGTGCCATTTCAGAACGCTGCCACAGCAGTCACCAACCTCTACAAAGGTAAACCAACCACATCCATCTGCTCTCCATCCTTCTGCTCTTTACAAGGATTTATTGATTTGCCAACTTTGACATCAGTTTTTGTTTGTTTGTTTTTGCTTCATTTCATCAATATGAACCACGACTCATTATCACTGTACTTGTAAATGTAGACATGCCTTTATTGACAGGCCCATCCATCAAATGGTAAACATCCTGGTCATTATCACTCCATATTGATCAGTCTGCTGCAGGACTTGTATGTTTTTTGTATGTTAGTGAAAGACGTGTCTGTTGTGAGGGGGGAAATGAAACTTGGTTATAACTATGGTAAGAACCTGGATTCCTGTGCACCTTCAGATTTCAAGTTAGATTATGTAGTAATGCGAGTGGTGAGTAGCAGACACCCGATGTACTGTAAGTACACCGCTGGTATAAAAACGGCTGTCACCTTTCAGGTGTACATGATTGTAAAACAACAAAAACAAATATACAAAATACATTAATCCCACAATGTTTAGATTTCATAATGTTTTTGGTTGTGAACCAACATTGTCCCAGTTAAAGGTTCCATATACATGTCCTAATTGTTGAAACACAATTATATCAAATGATTGATTATTTTTATGTTGTCTTCCACCAATGCAGAGAGTGTGGAGGCCCATCAGAGAAGCTTTGATCGGGGCATCCAAATTGGCCACCAACGCCGTAATAAGGTGGGTCTTGTTCCTCTGCTACCTTTGTAAGGCACATCACTTATGTTGTATCTCAACAGATTATCTCCTTGTCATTCTTGTTTGACAGTAATTGATAAATTAATTATTATTTATTATCATTATTATCAGACTGTGTAAGTTTTTCACAAGAGTGGGATTTTTTTTTTTTTTTAACATAATAACAAAATAAAACCCTTGTTTAATGATGGATCGCTCTGTCGTTGAATCGCAGGACATGTTGGCCTGGGTGAAGAAGCGTCGGAGAACCATCCGGAGGGAGGATCTTATCAGCTTTCTGTGCGGCAAAGCTCCACCACACAGGAGTAGCAGGGCTAACCCTCGGCTGACCATGGTGGCCCCCAGCAGGGCTAACTCACCAGCTGAGACAGGCTCATCTGTGGAAACAGACCTCCAGCCCTTCAGGGAGGCCATAGCATTGCATGGTAAGAAAAGCTAAGCTTGCTTTAACAGTGGTCATATTTGACATTTAATTAAAAATCTTGATTTACAACACATGACGTGGCAACATTGTTGGATTGAAAACAACTTCTATTGCTGGTCTTTATGTCTACACACTAAAGTATATGTGAGTTTGTGAATGTATAAGAGTGAGTGTGCTTGTCCTTTAGTCATAACACTCTGCCACATGTGGCTCAGAGATAAGCATGTGTTGGGTGTGTAAGCATTGGCCAATGGTGAAGGAAGGCCTCACGTTGTAAGCCCCTCCTGTGTGTTGTTTGTTTGTGTGGGCAAACATGTCACTTAAAGGAAAGCTCAGTAGTTTTTTTTAAATGGAAATGCATCTATTTCTATTTGTAATTCAGTTCCATTACAGTGGATCGGTATCTCTGTCGTACATGTCTGGTTTGCTGTCTGGTCCCAATGACTATTCATTACTTTATCTAAAGTCCCTCACATTTTAAAGGGGCCATTTTAGGGTGTCGCTGAGGTTAGGGTGAGTGATGTTAGGCATTTGGCGGTTTAGGTTTCAGATACACAAGTTCAGTCTGTGTCATGAGGTTTCAGTATGTCTCCTTTCTCAGTTATCACATATCTTTTGCATTTACCCAGAGCTACTTGTGTATGCGTTTCAGGGCCAACAAAATAATTCTTATATGTTAATTTAATTATTATTTAAACTGTATGTCTCATATTTCTGTACCTGACTCTTGTGCGCAGTCAGAATCAGATTTTTGTTCAATGGTAAAACACTCAACTTTGTTTTAATTTTCACAATTAACCAAAAAAGCTGTTTTCATAACCTCATCACTGTGGTTACGGCGTAACAAACGTTGGTTTAAAAATGAGGAAGCCGCTGCACTTGACCACAAGCAGACGGCTCTTTCATTCTGACAGACGCAGGATAGAAACGGCTTCTTTACTGGTTTACCACTGTGGTTAGACGTTGCACCTGTCACCTCCCATGTTGGGTCACACAGACATTACAACCATATGTGTCTTATTACCGCAGGAGTCATTTTTATTCAGCCCAAGTTCTGGCACTAAGTGGTGACCTGTGTGTTTGTGAGATGGCTGCTTCAGATGCTGTTTTGAGACAAACATCCTAACAATGGCATTCTGCAGAATTTGTTGGACCTTGTGACCCTTGTTCTGTCTGAAATCCAAAATGAAAAACAGCCTGAGCAGTAAGTGACTTCAACAAAGACTCTTGTCTTGTCAAGGAGCTGTTTACTTGCTGTGAGTTAGTTACCTAGTCACATTATGAAAGCCCCGTTCTACCTCTGAGAGGGAAAACGAGAAGTAGCAAACCGTTTACGTCCGTAAATATCGTCTGAGTTAAAAGTTGGAAGCTTTGATCGTTGATTTTATAGATGTTCTCTCTGGAAAGATGGAAACGCACCATGTGATTATACTGACAGTTACAAACATGTTTGTAGTGTGTTGATGCATTAATGATGTGCTTGTACAGCTGTAATTCCTAAAACAAGACATGTACACGCATCTACCCTGTAAATGCAGAATGTGGAGCCTACGTGTAAACACTTGACAGGACACTGTGTGAACTTCAACTTTTTTAAATGGGTGCTGGGCAACTGACCTCATTAAAAAGGCATTAAGTGATGGAGGTATATGGTTGTATAGCAGCAAATTAATGGCTTTTGTGATCTTTTTTAAAATCTTTATTCAGCTTCTTATCAAGCTTGCTTATCCGTTGTTGTTTTTTTCCTCCATCCACTAATGCTCTTTGTGTTTTCCTCTCCTCCAGGTCTAAGTGGAGCCATGGCAAGTATCAGTGTGCGCTCCGGTGCTCCAGGTTCTCCCACACATGTGAGCGGGAGCAGCAGTAACGGAGGCGGCGCCGGTGGAGGTGGTTCTTCTGGCTCGGGGCCAGTGTGCCGCAGCAGGCGTAACGGGCTCCAAGACGTCGACCTGAACACTTTCATCTCAGAGGAGATGGCACTGCATCTGGACTCTACAGGCTCTGCCTCCGCCGGAGGGGGAGCAACCAGGAAACGAAACTCCACCCAGTGTAGTGATGTCATCACAGACTCACCCACGCACAAACGCAACAGGATGATCTGATCTGCTGTCTGCCCGCGTGTGTGTATTAGGGGGTGGGGGAAAGCCTTCAAAGCCGAGGCTAGGAAAAAGGGGGGGATGGATGGGCTTATGGGGGACAGACAGACGTCTCGGATGCCTGGCTGCGCGAAAGAACCCGGGCTGAAAATGAAAACAGTGACCGAGGGTTCTTAGTTCAGTCTAATCAGATGTTGGATTAATTCTTTTCCTTGTCTCCTTTCCTGACACTATTACTACAAATCCCTGCTCTGCAATCAGAACACTCTGTGCGAGTGTGTGAGCGAGCGTGCGAGACTGGGAGGTCCGGACGACATCACGCGCTCCTCAGACACGGGCCGCCGCTGCCGCCGCCCCACCGGAAAGGAGACAACGAAGGAACCAACTCGTTCTGGGATGCAGACAGTTCTCTAAAGGGGTTGAAAACGCACTGTGCTGCTTTACAAGTTAAAAAAAAAAAAAAGCCACTTGATCCTTGACACATTTGTGCCCTTCCCTCCCTTAACCTCACTCATCCTCACCCACCACCTTAATAAGGAAGTGAGGGCCATGATCAAAATCGTCTCACTCAGTGAAATCGAGTTGCCCGCCAAAACGTTGGACCCAGCTCTGTCAGAGACTCAACTCTTTGCGTCAAAGCAAACCCACCTGTTGTTTCTGTTACTTTTTTTTCTCATCGCAGCTCTTAGTTAACCATGCCTGTCTGTCAGTGGTGGAGCTCCGTCGCCCAATAGGAGTCACATCTGTGGTATCATCCTGCCTCACCTGCCGCCCGTGACCACTTTACATTTCTCTGGTTACTACAAACGACGGCGCGTTGACTACCAATAGCAGGCTATTGATGTTTGGACATTGAACCTTTTATTCTCTGCTAACTACTCTGCTTCAGCAGTGGCTCAATTATTCAGCCAGCCACCTTTTTTTTTGTTTGTTTTTTTTAAACCACCAGTGTTAAAACATCTTTTTGTTTGTTGCCACTGTTTGCGGCAGTGATAGCCAAGTTAATTTAGCGTTTTCTCCACTTTTTTGTTTTGTTTTGGTTCAGGATGATGGAAAGGAAAAATATTTACTTTGTTGTATACAGCGTCTCAGACAGCCCATTTGCTGACTGTGACGCCGTCTCCCCCCACCCCCCCCACCCTTACCCTATACTTATTACAAAAGCAGCTGCTGTTTTTATGTGATCGTGTGATTTATTCTGATGAGTTGCAATAAGGATTTTTGCACTTAGCTTTCACTTCCGACTCATGCAAACAAATCGGCTCTTCCATTGTATCCCAGTTGTAGCCTTGTCCAGCCCCAAACAGACCCGCGTGTGGTCGGTCGACACATTACTTACCCGTTGGTGCTTAGAAAATGGTTAACACTTGATAGAAAAGGAGCCAACCGCACACACCTCTAGTTCCGACGACTCTTCAGAAGGGTTCGATCGAGACGCGGAGCCGTCAAGCGTGTGTGCGGACTCAACTTGTGTTCAGAGAGTCGGAGTCCTCTCCTGTCTAACAAATAATTTAACTTATTGGGCGATAATTGGTGCTGTAAAGAAAGTATAAATCACACAAATGTTCTCGCAAAGGTAGCGTTTACCTACAGGCCAACCAGAGCACACGCACACACGTAACGATGATAAGGCTACAGTGTTGGATTGATGTTGGCAAAACTGTCTTTTTGTATAAGGGGTGCGTGCATTAAGAAGACCTGAATGGGTTTTTTCTTCTTTTTTTTAAAAAACTTGGTACAGGATGATGCAACTTGAGGCGTGTTTCACTCTTGAAATGAAATGGTTGTTGCCTTCCATCCTTCTGTACAGAAGTAGAGAAGGAGACATTGAGATCACCCAAGTCAGAAATGTGGGTATATTAATTTAGCAAATTTGTCAAATATATTATGAACTGGTACCGTACCAACTTTTGTCAGGTTTTAGGGTATAAATGAAGATAATTGCAGTCGCTTCTAAACTTGTTTGTGAACATATTACACTCAGTTGTTGGAATATGCTTTCCTTTAGCATAGAAAGCTAACAAGGTGTGAATTTATTTAATAAAATGTTGTCTAGTTATTAAATCAGATTATTTCCCCTGATGCCCTGCTGTAGTAGCGATACAGGAAGTGAGCTGACTGGGATTTGAAACTCAACTCTCTGCCTGTAGATACCCGCTGTAGCTGACTTGTGCGATGTCAATGTTTTCTTCTCTTTTTCCTCGCTTTTGTCGACCTGTTCACTCCCCTTCACCTTTATAACCTGGAACGTAGGTTTTCTTTAGTTGTATTAAGCATGCCAGTTTTTAACTTCTGTTACATTTTGGTCACAGATTTCTTTCTTTCTTTTTTTTTTTTTTTGCATATAAGTTGGACTTTATCTTCATACATGCTGGCTGGCTGGTCGATGAAAGAAAAGAACCAGGCTGAGATTTGCTGATTCTGTCACAATGCGCTCTGCGTATAGAAGTTACATAGCAGAACAAGACTGAAAATGTTGACTCCATATTGGGAAAGTGAAATCTGGCTCCGATTACTTTGAAGGAAAGTCGACTAGCTATCCATGTTGAGGCTGTTTTGGATCTTGGTTTAAAAAAAAAAAAAAAAGTATCCTTTAAATAAAAAATAAAACTTGTCATGTAAACTTTGGGTAGTTTCAGCTGTCACAGGTCTAGAGAATAATGTAACATAGGAAGGATCTGTGTTTCTTGATAAGGAGTCATCGCCGTAAAAGTCATATTTAGAGTCCATTGAGTTGTCGTGTCTGGGACTCGGCCCTGCAGAGTCCTCATGGCAGAATACAGTGGTGCTGACTAGAGGAGCGGATATGGAGTGGATCCTGAGGACTGACCTGACTGCCACACACTCTTCATTTCAACCAGAGGAATGCATTTTGAATATTTCAGTTTTCTTTCTGGACACTTTTCTCACCGTTGTGTGTCTGACACTCCACATTGGCATCGGTAGCATCGCTGACTGAAACCAAATCGCGCGTTCAGCCACAAGTTAGTAGTTCTAACCTCCCAGTGTTTCTGTTGCATGACAACATGTCAGTTTAAAGGGAAGGTGAGAGGCGTCTGCTGACGGGGAAGCGTAAAACTAAAACCCAGACTATCATACGAGGCTCGAGCGAAGAGTTGGCTACACGCAGGGTGGCGCTTTCTTTTCCAGGCCCACTGTTCCACCTGCAGCTTTGACCCCCACCGTTTAGCCTGGTTATTATAGAGGGGGCCCTTTGTTTTTCTTTTCTTCCTCTGAGCCAGTCACAGGCCTTCATCCACATTGTTTCAATAGGCTGACTCATGCCACGTGTCTCTGGAGCCAACACTATTATTAGCTGTTTCTTGATACTTATTTGTTTAAAAAGTAATAAATGGCTAATCTATATACTTAACATTTAATTGTTGGTATGATATATGTGGTTCACATTGTAAAAGAAATAAAATCATTGAGTTGCAATTGGATGGACTATGTTTCATTAAAAAAGGAAAATGTTACGAGCATTTGTTTTTTGTTTGATTTGGGTTTTCTTAAAATTGCATCCATAATATTGAATATCAACACATGGGTCTGATAGCTTCAGCTTTTTAAAATGAAGTGGGGCAAGTCCCATTTTCTGGAGAGATCAGGTGACAGCTTGCAAAGTAAATGGACAAAAACTTTTTCAGAGGGAAATAAGCTTATTTTTTTCCTTTGCTCTGTTTGCAGAGAATTTGTTTTAAAAACTAAACTTGCACCACAGGTTTCCCTCATGGATCAAACTGATAATATTTATGGCATCATCATTTTCAGTTTAAGTGTGCTTGACTTAGTTCTTTGTTTGAGGGACTAGAGACTAAAAATAAAAATAAAAAAGCAAGTAAAACCTGACACAGATTGTTTTGTATGGTTTAGAAAATCCTTTTTAGTGTTCACCTCATTTGTTTTCCTTGTGCAGACTATTGATATACAGTAGCTGATATTTATTGGTGAGTGAAGTGATTATTAGAAATACTATGGAGCTGTGAGTGATTCCGGTTTGGGGTTGTTTTGAAGAGAGCTGTGTTTTCACGGTTTGGGGTGACTTCTTTTCTGGACTGAGCTACTTAAGGTCAACAGAAATAATCTGAATATTTGAGGGTCAGCACTTTTCTTAGAGAGAAAATCCCACTACATGCCTCTAGGTGGAGCCAGACGACAGCATTGGTAAGACTCTATCAGTTTTTTTCTACATGTCAAGTGTCGATGATGAAGAGACGAGAAAAAAAAGCCTGTAGAATCTGTGTGATCCTGTAGTCCAGCATTTAACCCATCATGATAACATTCAGGTAAACTAACAGTCCTGAGTCCGTCCAGTTCTTTCTTTCTATGAGTCTTTCTGCTGTGGCTTCAAGTTTTTACCTGTATTAACAGTATGGAGTGGGTTCCTGTTTTGAAATATCGACTTTACAAGTGTTGTGAGAGAAAACCCTTTCACATTTATTAACCTTGAAGGATACACAGTTTTTTAAAGAGCAACATTGGATATAAACACAACACAACGCAAGAAAACTCCACAGAGCGACTAGGTTACATGTGCCCTGTTGAATCTCCTTGTAAACAAAGGTTGTGTTTACATTCTGTCTTTCCACCAAAAACACACTCAGTAACGTTGAGGGTTTTACGACTAGACCCATGTTTCCTCGTAAAACATCTGTAAATCCGAGATCGTTTACATTTTTCCTCCCTGCCTTTACCAGTGTGCTGTTTACACTTCCCACCTCTGATTTACAACAGCAGACCAGTGTGAAGCACATGGAGGTTATACGCTGCTCGAGCCTTGAGCGCATACATGAACATCCCGGGACCCAATGTTAACATATTTCTTAAAACCTAAGAAAAGATACAGGCAGATTTGTGAGCATTCATATTTATTTATCAGCTTCACTAATGGATATGTTGGACCTGGCTTATGTATGCTGACAGAAAACTGACAGAGGCAGAAGCACAGAGGCCCATCCTGCGACCACGACATATTCAAATCAATGCTGCTGTAGATTTGATTGAAACTTAACAAAATTAAATTCCACACCATTAAATTAAATAAGTGAATTCATGAAAAATTGCTTTAGCAAGTAAAGGAGAAAGCAAACAAGCATACAATCTTTAACATAAAAAAAAGAAAAATTGAAACGACAGGGACTAAGACAACGTCTTCATTGACTGTGCTGCTGTTGTCCAGTTGAACTGTGGATATGAATAATGCTCCGCTGCAGCCAGTGTCCTCAAAAACATAACTGTGGTGCCTACTGTTTTTGGTCCATGGATGTTGTACAGTATGTTACAAGCTGTGTTCCCACATCCTTCAAACACCTCCACCCTTCACCTCCTTTCCTTCCACCCCACCCCACCCTTTCACCTACTGCTGCTGCCAAAGAGCCACAGCGTCCAACACTTGGGCTTCTCTCTTCGTCTGGGCCTCTGTGGTCGTCAGAAGCCAAGCACAGGACCTTGAGTTTTTCCACTGACCAGGAAAAGTGATTTATGATTTTGTTAGAATATCCCAAATATGCATAGGAAATAAAAATCAACTAAATGAGTTTTGATTAGGTCTTTACAGTATTATTATTAATAATTATTATTCTTACTCGTACTGCAGACCTGCAGCTGTATCAGATTGCTTTAGCTATGTGATTTTCTCATAGTCAAAACCCAGAATCATACCCAGGAACTAATCAGGACCAATTGTTTTTCCATGGGCAGAGAAACTCAAGGCCTCTGGCAGGGGAGGGGTGAAGCGAGTGTTTCAGAGTCCATTTCAGTCTGACAGTCAGAACCAAACCCTGACCTGGAACTGGCCGGAAAGGGTGTGGACCCTGCTGAAGGTTTGGAGGGAGGGTCTCAGATCTGGCTGAGAGGCAGGAACTTCTGGTAGTAGCTCTTGGTTACATCAATCATCAGGTCCTGCGTGCACTCTGGGAGCTCTGCCGAAAACAGACCTGGGAGAGGGAAAAAAATGTTTTATATATGAGTGCTGTCAAAGTTAACGCATTAATTATGGCGATTCATTTTAAACATTTAATGCGCTATAAAACATTTAACGCAATTAACGTTGTTTTGTCTAGGCTACTTCCGGTGGCGGCTGACCCAGCTTTGGTGACGTGTGCAGGCAAACCGATGTAGGTACCAGCTGTAGTGCTGTTATTCGTCACTTTATTATGTTTTAATATTTTTTCATGCGAGTAATTAACCGTTTAGAGCCCCAATATACAGTCAGTTTATCCAAATGACGCCTGTTTGGAAGTTTGCTGCGACGTTTTGAGAGATGTGAAGCTCCACCTGTGGGAGCAGCGACCGGGACCAGCGGGTCATATCAGAGCCGGTCTCCTGAGGTGGTCGGCCTGCGTCGTCATCCCGGGGTAAGAAAGAGAGCCGGTTAATTCAGGTTTACCACCGGCTGGTTTAATTCTTTTTAGATAAATGTTGGTCTCATTGATTAGTTGGTGAATGTTTGTTAAGTTGTTGATTAGTTTGTTTGAATGAAAAGTGAAGCTTCATGTGTGAACGGGACAGAAGAGCAGCGCTGCCTCGGGGCTCTGTATGTACACAAATCACCTCATTTACATCAATAAATTAATGTTTTACAATGAACCGATCGGTCTACGTTACATTTAATTTACAGAGAGAAATTCAGTGCGATGTGCTTGTTTTTTCGTGCACGTCCATGGCGCACAGCTCCATAGAAAATTGTGTGATTTTTTTTTCTATATTCTTGTATATGGAGAGAGAGAGAGACACACTGTGGACTGGTTGGGTGTGTGGTGGTGTGGCTGACCTGGGCATCCAGAGAAGACGGTGAAAGGTGGCACCACTGTCTCAGGAGGAAGCACGGTGTTGTCTAAAATCTTACAGCAGTCCTTCAGCACACAGCGACGACCCTGAACAACGACACGCAACACAGGCAAAAACTAGTTAAGGCACCTCTTCTGAGTCAAACTCTTTCACTGCCTGCAAGTGTTTTCTGCATCCTGTCTGTTGAACAGCGCTGCACAACGGCTGCCGGCCGTTCAGAACAATAGAACAGTGAGTAACGGAGGAAAACTGAGCTGAGCTGATCATATCAAATCACATCTGTACCTACAATCAGACACGTTTGTTGCACAAAAGACCAACAAGTTCCAAGGTATTTTCTGGCTGATACATTTAAATGAATTTAAAAAATATAATGAACACTTTGTTTTTTGTATTTACCGAATGCAAACAGACAACAGCAGAAACATCTGAATACCTAAACATATGATGTGCTATCTGAAATATCTTTTGGCCATGACACATCAAACAGCTAAGAAATGGCTTGGAAGTTAACATGTAGACTTAACGGGCCGTGTTTCAGTCACTATTTCACACTTGTTCCATTGTCAGATGACAAAAAAAACAGCTATCAAAAACTTGTATGTGAGCACAGAGAGGCAAACAGTTAGGTTGGATGCAAACAGCTTATGAACACAGCCCAGGCATGCACTTCAGTTTTGACCTAGTCTTGTTATTTTTGTTATTCATACAAGGCATAATACTGTCATAATATCAGCTAATTGTTAAATTAAATTGTTAAAGTTTTATAACATCCTGATTTTGCATCAGCTGCGTAATCTTTCAGGGCGGTTTTTGTTCATGTGATGTGCTCCTGCTGGGGTAACATATCAACTCAGCTGCCGTTACATTAAAAACTGGAATTCAAACAGTGTTTTTCATTTCACATTCCAACCCAGGTCTGTGTCTGTGTCTGATCAAAGAGGCCTGAGGCAGTTTGCTGCTGCGTTCAGTTCATCTGATCATGACTACCATGTGACTGTTTCACCAAAGGCAAGAGGAGACACTGCTGCTGTTTATGTCCTCTCTCCGCTCCGTTTCAGCTTTCTGTCTATCTATCAGCTCAGTTGTGTGTATTATTTGTGTGTGTGTGTGTGGACTGTGTTTTCATCCAACTCACTATGACACAGTTCTTGCCAATGTGGACATAGGAACCGATCTGTGCCGCGTTGACCACACAGTCCTCTTCGATGAAGACGTGGTCTCCGATGTGTAAGGGGAAGAACGCCACTCTGGAGCGGGACAGGGAGGGTTGGAGGAACACAGAGAAGCAGCACCAGAAAAATCAGGCACACAAAGTACACAATCAACCCAGTGTTTGAACATCTGCTTAACAGTACGGCCAGATTACAACTCAGAGCTGAAACAGTTATTAGATTCATTGATAAGATGACTGACAAAGAATGAATCAAGTTGCTGGTAATGAATTGCTTCTTCTCCACAGTGCAAGATTTGCTTTTTTTTATGTAGTCTTGTGATAGTAAACATGCAATCTCTAGATTATTGTTAACTGACGCCTTGTAACTGAGTGATGTTTGTGTTGGCACTGAGATTTACAAGTGGAAAACATTTGATTGCAGAACGTACAAGTCTCTCCCTGTTCTTAAACTCCACTGTAACATCTATGTCAAATTTTTGGGAACATATTTGCATACATGCAGTCAGTGGATCCTTTATATGCCTACATGTCCAAGACATTATTATATTGCTTACCAACATGATCATTCATTCATTCAAACAATGACTGACAACGGGCTCTAGAGAGGAAGATATTTTACCCTTTGCTGAATTTTTTGAAAGGTGGTCTGATCACACTCCGACTCTTGACAACACAGTGTCTGCCCACCCTGACGTTAGCCAGGTCTCCTCTGATGATGCAGTCATTCATGACAATAGTCTGTAGGGCACACACACACAGACACACACATCACAATTTAAGATACACTGACAGTAACATAGGCTATGCTCTGACACATATTTAGCTAGACGTAAGTTAGTGTTGTCATTTTCTTACTTTGCCATTGAGGACGATATTTTGGCTCCCACACAGCACCGACTGTCTGCTCACTTTGTTGCCAGAAGCCTAAAAATAAAACAAAAGCAGTGGTTATTAACGGGACAAAGGCATTTTGTATGTTTTTCTCTAGCTGTGTGTATGTTTTCAGTCGTCCAACGCCCAACGCCCGGCGGCTAGCTTGATAGCAACCGAGCTACGGACGTTACTCGTTACTGAACTTCATACCGTCTCAATGTACTCCGCCTTGTTGTACAGGATTTCAGACAACTCCATGGTTTAAAATGAGGTGAAAAATAATGAATCCAGTGATGATTACTCGTTAATAATATCTGTCGCATCTATCTGCTCACTGCTCTGCTCTGCTCTGCTCTGCGCCGTCTTCTCCTCCGTTGGTGTTTGCTACCGCCACCGCCTGGACTGGAGTGTGGATCAGGGGATTATCATACATGAAAAACTATCCTCTGTTAGTGTATACATTTGATAATGTCACAATATATATATCTTACAAAGTTCACCTAGAGGCCTGCTGATGAAAAACCATCACATTGTGCCCTCATTAGCGACTGAAAGGGGTTATTTCTTTCTGTTACATAGCTACTGTTGTCAGCTGACTGATGAGCTGAGTCTCAGACTATATGAGTTGAGTGACAAAATCATCGATTATTTTTTATTGTGTATGAAAAAACTGAATTAAATTAGTATTTAAGTTTATCTTCTCAATCGTTATAAATTATACAAAATATTGAAGGAAAAAAATACACATCTTATCTTATCTCTTGCTCGATAATCATAACAACTAAGCCGTAAATGATTCTGTGTTCGATTCATCTTCCCTGAGGTGAAGCAATATTACATGAACATTTCTATCAAGCCTTATCTAAATTATATATTTCGATAATCTATATTTTTTGCAACTAACTTACTGAAATAACACTGTAGACTTCAATAAAGTAAAATAAAAACACACATAAATAAAGACAGGGCTTGTGGCGTGCGCATGCGTACTGCGGAGCCCTTGACCCCGTTTCTTCTTCGCCTTGCACGCCGGGATACGCTGCTTACTTTTCTCCGTCATGGCGGCCCGTGTCCTGCAGCAGTGTGTCCGCTCGCTCGCCCGGCCCTCGCTGAGGCTTTGCTCCGGCAACCTGGCAGTCCGAGCCGCTGCCGCACCGGCAACAACAGCCCTCCACCGACCCCTCTCCTTCGCCGCAGACAGCCGGAGGACGCGGTGGCTGGAGCAGAGCCGGGTGAGTCTCCGGTAACATTGAACCGTCGTGGCCTAGCTAGCGCCGCTCCGCTGTGACCTACCGACGTCTTTCAAAACCGTCGGGCTAACCTTGCGTGTTTAAAGTTTATGCTTGCATCCAAACGGTTCAGCAAGAGATTAGCGAGCATCTGCAATTCGCAAACCCCCTCTCTGAAATACAAGAAACGTGTTTTATTTCTGCTTATACATCAGCCATGTTTTTGCTGCTTAGTTAGTTAGCTAGCTAACGTTAGTTAGCAAAGTTAGTGAGTTCACTGACACACGCGTTTGTGTTGTTTCCTGTCTGACACCTGCAGTCATTTGGGAGAGCAGGCTTAACCTAAGCGCCTTCTATCACTGTGTAGTTTACTAACACTGAGTGATAGTGTTAGCTTAGCCGGCTGCTCCCATGGCAAAGTATGAGCATCACGCAGTTGTGGGCTGCGCCTGACGCATGATGTGATTAGTTCAATTGTACATTTTTTTGGATATTTGCAGCATGATAAGTTATGACTGTACTGTTATGTGACAGTTTAAGTCAGGTAAAAATATTAAAAGTGCTGAATAATCCAGGAATATGCATTAAAAGGAACCACAACAATGGAGTGAAAAACACTTAATTCACTATATGCCTGAGAAATTAGAATTGTTTTTATTTTTTCTTCATCTCAGTTAGAAACCGGCCCCTGTTTAGCTCAGTGATTTTGCCTTAAACAGCATTGCAAATGTTTGAATTTGGCTTTGTTTTGCATTGGGTGGTAGTGTAGTGTAGTGCAAGGAGATGGAGCATTGAAGCTGTCTGACCTGGTCGAGATGATGCACATGAGGCTAATACAACACTACCTAAAACATATCAAATGTGTCTTGTGTTGTATCAAAGCAGAGATCTTGTCCACACCCTGCACTGGACATCTCAGACTCTCCTGCATTGTTATATGTAGCACACTCTCTGACTGGACAGCATGTTTACAGTTTGTCTTTGCAGTAGTTTGACCCACAGTTGCTGGTGAGCAGAAGATGCCCCAGGTTGACCCCTGCCTGTCCTTCACCTCACCACCTCTTACCCCTGACCCTCTGCCTCCTCCTCAGATCCCCTCGGTGGGCGTCATTTGCCGACAGTATGGAGACCTGCCCCCCCTCACCCTAGAGACCATCAAAGACCGCGTCATGTATGTGCTCAAGCTCTACGACAAGATCAGCCCAGAGAAGGTGAGAGTCAGGGCGGGTTGGTCCGTCTGTGTCGGAGATGGCCTGAAAATCAAGCGTCTACTCTGAATGATGTTTTATCACTGCTGTGTCAACCTGGTCCTAACCTTCATCTCTGCTCCACAGCTGCAGACTTCCTCCCACTTCATGAAAGACCTGGGTCTGGACAGCTTGGACCAGGTGGAGATCATCATGGCCATGGAGGACGAGTTTGGTGAGTGTACTGACGACACGCTGATCTGAGCCTGTAGCTGCTTTTCTGTCACAATCACTTGATGTCACTGTTGTGCAGAGGTGATGCCCACACTGCTCTGATTTGTGGATGTTGATGCTGCACAGATAACCACAGTGGTAACAGACTTAATTTAGAGAGAAAAAAAAATGTATTAAGAGATCAAAAGATGCTGCATTTCCTTCTTAAGCAGTTTGGAAACTGACCTCTGTGATTATAAATGAACCTAGCCGCATTTATAGTGAGCTGTGTTTTGTTGACATTAATTTAAGAGCTCATTTCAAGCCAAAAGAATTCCAGACTGATCATGTATTACACTGTGACGCCCTGCGGCTGCACACTGATGGTGATGGGGAGGTGTTGTGGGTGAAAGCCATGAAATGCTGGCCCTAAATAAAGGCTGGGGTCAGAGGACACCAGCTAGTCGTAACATGTCAAAGGTGTCTCTTGGAAATTCAGATTCACAGCACAAACAGGTTTTTGTCATTCCAAATTTAACTGAAGGGCACATGACAGTCTGGGTCCTCTCTCAAGGAGACCTCCTCCATGTGTGCAGTTTTTTGAGTATACCTTTTGCATTTGGTCAGAAGAATATGCCATTCCTTCTCCTGTGGAAAACATGCATTTCCAAGCTGTTAACTTTGCCCGAGTTCCTTAAAAAGGCCTGTTGTCAGATTTATGATGTGTTGTTTTAGTTTTAAGTATGAGCTCAGGAATTTATAATCAATTTGCTGCTAAATCAACTTGAATGAAAAATATTTAGTTTATCTTCCGAACATATGAGGAGAATATGTGATGGTATTTCCTGTGGCATCGGAGTGGTCAGCTGGTTTATCAGTGATGATCTTGTATATAATGTGGGCACCAGCAGCGCATGTTGATATTCTTTCTAACATTAGTCACTGTTGCTGTGTTTGCTGCTCAGGTTTTGAGATCCCAGATGCAGAAGCAGAGAAGTTGATGAGTCCTGCGGAGATTGTACAGTACATCGCAGACAAGAAGGATGTTTATGAATAATCAGTTCTATGGCTTACTACAGAGGTAAGTCTCCATGTTGTTTATCTTTGCTCTCTGTCTGCTATTTCTTCTTTCTCATTAAATAACTGGTTGGATTTCTTCTTTTTCCACAGAGGTTGTCCCCACCGTGACCGTCACAGGAAGAACTTGTGAAGCCACTTATGGGCGCCAAAACAAATCCCACTTCCTCCCCCTCGTCAGCTCGTCTGTCACTTATGGCACCGTGCTGCCGTGTCTTGTGTTTAACTGTATTTAAATGAACATGTGCTTTGGGAGCTCGGAGATAAAACCACAAAATATTAAACAAGGTTCTATCACAGTTATGATTCTTTTTCTTTCTCTTCTTCAGCTCCACCCTGTGGTTCAGATGTATAATTTCTCATGAATAGATCAATAAAGACACATGCTGTGTAGTTGTGTGTGTCATGACTGATATTTGGAAATGCCCCTGTTAGGTTTTAGGAGCCTGAACACACCGTATCGTTAAGTTGTCAGAGGAAATGTCAACTCGCTTTGATACAACGCCAAAAAGCTGAGATAAACAAAATCTTTTTCAGCCTATAAAGGTCACAAAGATCCTCTAAATGTCAACAGTTCCATTCAGACATGTTACAGTCTGCAGCGAGCAGATCAACAGATACAGTATTTTTTTTTTTTTTTAACATAAGCTAATTCCAAAACTTGTGTGCACCACTGAATGAATGAAGTGAGAGGCTCTCAGTAGGGCTGTATGTTGGGAATCATGAAGGTGTGATATTTCGATTCTGTAACCAAGGTGATACATTAGGATTTCTTTTTCCAAGTCTTTTTAGAAGAACTCAAAAGCACAGATTTTTTTTTTATCAGAGCAGTTGCATCTGTATTTGAATTTCACAGTTCCTATAACATCCTACATCACAGTAAATACTCATCATGCAATCTGAACCAAGGATTTAACACTGGTTGGAGGCTCAGAGACAGCACAAATCCACTGCCACTAAGTAAATGATTGATACGATATTGGCATTGTCACATAATAAAATATGACATTTAGTACCGTATTTCAATACTCACTTAGATCCCAAAGCTACACTATCAAACTGTTTTTGGGCCAAAACAGAAAAACACTGGTGATCAAATCACTGGAACTATCTACTCATTATCTACTCAGGTACTTGAGTACAACTTCTACTTTAGTGGAGTATTTATTTCATATTTCTGTACGACTCTATCCCATCTCTTACACAATAAATCTGTAAATTTTATTACTTTGCAATCAACAAATTATGATAAAGCATTAAGACTTAAGTTGATAACGGTTAATGAACATTCTGCCCATCAGGACAGGATGTAATGAAACTGAGCTCCACCTGAACCCACTACACATTAAATACATTATTCACTATTGTCCAGTAACATCTCCTTCTGAGAGGGACTTTCTACCAGCTGAACCATAATTGTATTTTAGTAGCATGTTTCAAATATTAACAGAACAACTGTTCATCTGAAATAGTAAAAGGAAAACCATGAAGAGACTTGGGCTGGAAACAGAACAGCAGTGGCCAAATGTTTTTTGACCAAGAAAAGAGGAAAAACTCATTTGAACACATTTAAAAAGCTTTCAAGTCCAATTTCCTAAATTGTTCAGATTTTGAAGAAAAATTATTCACCTACTTTCCAGTCTGAGAAAATACTTCAAGTTGAAGGCTGAAACATGACGGAAAACCTTTTATTACAAACTGGAGCTGTGGATTTAGAAATCTGCGGAAGGACATAATGAATTGTGGGAAATGTACGAAATGTACGAAATCTGACCGACTTGTTTTGGGCCAGAAAGGTTTGGTCCTCTGCAGTTTTCATGTTGGATTTGTTTCTCAGTAAATCCTTACTCATTTGAATACAATTTTTACCTGAAACATTAGATTTCTTGTAGAAAACAAACTCTTGCAGGAGAAATAAACACTCCAACCACTGAGTAATTGTTAGTCTTTTATTGAGGGTTGTACCCAAGTTATACAGCTTTGTATGCTGGCTGCAGGAGCCAGAGGGTTACAAACAGTAATCAGTATACGAGTACAGCCAACAGAAGACCTACTACCTACTACTCTACACCTTAGTACAGATTCTCTTAAGAGCACTAAAATCCAGAAAAATAAGAGGAGAAAAAAAAAAATACAGAACAAACCAAGCAACAAAGGAAGGAGAATAAAGATTAAATGAAACCAAAACAGACAGACAGCATCAGAGGAGACATTCATTATTAGAGCACACTGGAGTTGGTTTTCTATACCTTGTAATATCAGGCGACTTCGTTTTTGTCAATTGTTATACCCATACAAATAAAGATTGTCCTTCAAAAAGTGCAGTTTCCCCCGAAGTTTAAGATAAAATCCTTTGATGACCCGAGGAAGACGTTTGAAAATAAAAAGGTACTTCCTGTTTTGTTTGTAAGAGAGGAAGACTTCCTCTCGTTGATTATAGACACTGTACGTTTATATTCTCATAGATAGATATATATATATATATATTATATATATTTCAACAGTCTCCCCAAAGCAATGTGCATAATAGGTTTACAGGTGATCCAACTACACACTGTGGATTGATAGAATCTCTATAAAAAACATTGTAGTTGTGTAAAATTTGCAGTTTCACCGGCGTCGCTCCCCTCGGCTCATCGAGGAGGAGGCGAGCTGTGAAGATAAAGAAATGGACTTTGCAAATCTTAACCTGTCCTCCTCTCCTGCTACAACTGGCCCGACGGTTGCTAGGTAATAAATTTTTTTTCAATTTTTATTATTATTATTATTAGTAGTAGTACTAGTAGTACGATTCAACGATGGCACAACATGTTTGAGGAATATTATTGGGAATCCCATCTCAGCTGTGTGTGTGATAGATATATTTTTTTAAGTTTTTTGGGATTTTCTTGTTTTTATTTAAAGAAAGCAAAAAACCCAAGGTGGTCATGGAAGCCTGGGTTCAACACTCCACTGCATAGTCTCTCTGAGCGACACCCCTTCCCCAACCCTCTGTACTGTACCCACCCCCACCCAGATCGCCCACCCGCCCCACCCACATCTTTGTGCTGGTTAGACTAAAGCTTTTCAGGGTTTGTTTGTGTGTATTCATACTAAATGTAAAATGACAAAAAAGACAGCAGATTCTCACAGTTTTTGTGTTTTTCTTTTCTTTGTTTTTTTTTTTTTTCCTTTTTTGTGTCAAAAAAATAGCCTTAGCGCTTTTGATCGACAGTAGGAGCCATTGGGTGTGTGTTATGATATAATATAGCATTTGCTCACAGGATAGTTAAGTCAAGAGAAAAACAAAAGTGTCACATTATTTTTCTTAAATATTAAAAAGTAGTATCACCAGCCAGCTTCCCTCCTCTTTTCTTTTCCTCTTTCCTTCCTTCCTTCTTCCCTCCCCTTGTCTGGCCCTGTTGGGAAGCTGCTTGGCAGCCCTGGGGATTGTACATTGCTCATGGTGGTTTTCACTTACTGAAAAGTTTTTCCTCACATCATCCTTTTGCAAATGACATTTTTTTCTTCAAGCATTTAACATTGTCCAGCTTTTTAAATACACACACACACACACACGCACACACATACGTACACAACAACCAAAACAGAACAAATAAAAGTTATCAATCCCTTTCCTTCCCTCTGACCCTCCCTCCTCAATTTGGCATGATACTGTGTTCGGACACACACACACACACACACACACACACACACACACACACTAACAGTAGATTGGACGAGACAGAAACAGAGCGAGATTAAGCTGGGAACCAAAACAGTAACATCAACATCAATGAGAGGCGTTTTACAGACATTGCTTGTCCCTTCTCTAACAGCAGAGCAGCGCAGCCTCCTGGGCTGCAGATCTAGGATCGGCTTTTGTCCCGCTAATGGTTAAGGTAAGGATACTGAGGAGGGACAAAACTTCTCCCAGATCAGTGCTCAGGAGAGAAGTGCTGCCAAAATCAGAATGAATGAAGTGTAAAGTAATTTCATCTAGAGTGGAAAGGGAATATAGACTATGAGGAGTCGACTTGCCCCCTGATCTCCTGTCAGTTTTACGTTTCCCCTCCTGTAGTTAAGCTTCAGAGCTGGAGAGGGAGAGCTGACCCTGGATGCGTCAGCGAAGAGGCAAGTGCAACTCTGTGTCCCTGAAAAGCCAGGAAGAACCAGCCGATCACAAGTCACATCCCCTCGCCTGAGTCACCACGGGGCCCAACGAGAAGCCTCGCCTCATTTCAGTCAATCTCGAGATGCGAGCATCTCCATGGCAGCAGCCACCGTCCATCACCATGACAACCAGGCGTGGTCAGAACAGTAGCGGTAGCTGAATACTTTTAATTCAAAATACAACAATAATGAGTAGTGGTTGCTTTTTTATTTTCCATTCTCTGCGCGGTGGTTCCGTGTTTGAGGCTGAGCGGGCGCCGGAGGAAGCCGACCGAGGCTCCGGCCGCCATTCATACTTTTTAAAACCGTTTTCAGCTACATTCTGGCTCGGCACGGGCGCCGCACGGAGGTCGCCGCTCGCACCGGGCGGCCCAGTGAACAGGGAGAGGTAAACCTAGGGAGGGGGACAACGACGAGAACAACAACCACCACTACCACCCCCTCCCCATCTTCTCTCGCTCCCTCACTGGGGCCAACAAAGCACCATCTCCAATCACAGCACACACTCTCTCACACACACACACACAACTTCCACTTCGGTTGAGAACAGGTAGATGTACACACACGCACACACACACACACTTTACCCTGTCACAATACTCTCACAGATGCACCGTCTCCCTCAGACAGACCTCAAAATCCAAACTACACCTCCGTCTGTCTCACGGACTGGTCTTTCCTCCAAATCCACCCAAGTGCAAAATCCAAGGCTCCTCAGTTCAATTTGTCAAATTAAGTTAACTCAAAAAAACAAAAACAAATGACAAACATGGTTCAGATGTTCCACTTGATAACATGTGTTAAACAAGACAAAATACAGATAAGAGATATATATATATAGTTTAAGCAAAGAGATCTGGAATTAAGTAAACTAATCCTTTGTGTGATTGAATTATTTGGTAGAGAGCAGTTCAATACTGGCACACACCACTGTCAAGTCTGGCTAATACTCAAGGTTTCGTCTCACTACGTATGCTTTGAAGTTGTTAAATATTCACGGCTAAACTTAAAAACACAACTAAAGCCGACGTTTCTAGTACTTCTGAAATAAAAACCTATATTGGAGAGGGAAAACACACGCACACACACACACACACACACACACGAACAGGCTTTACACAGAGTAAATTACACAATGAAGAAAAAGAAATTAAGGTCCATGGCTTCGCTAATGCTGACTTCTCGTTCATGCACTCTCTGAAGCTTTCGTTTGCCCCGAAAAATTGTGCATCATAGTAACTAAACAATCACTGGTAGATTCTATTATTCACACGTGTATTTTGTCGACAAACACCACTGGTGGATTCACATTCACACCATTCGCACGCACAACCACGACCTCCCCAAACTCAGCCCCTTCTCTCTCTCACTCACACACACGCACGCACACACACGTTTCATCAGGTCAGGAACTTCAGATGAGTAAACCCCCCCCTCCCCACCCAACCCCACCCTCAAAGGAAAATAAAACGACAAAAGAAAAAAAAAAACAAATAAAACAGTACAACAATACAATCATATTCTATTTGTAAACAGGTAGAAGCCACTTGACTTGTTGTTGCATCTTCGGACACAATTAGGATCAAGGCAATGAAATGTGGACGACTTTTGCACTGTTAAAATATTATCTTCAACCAAAACAAGATTTTTAAGGTTTTTCTTCTTTCCTTTTTTCAAAACACCTTTTGTGGCAATGAGAGCAATTAAAAAAGAAAAAGAAAAAAAAAAGAAAGCAAGTAATATTTCGCATTTTGTTGTACTTAATTAAACATTTAAAACATTTTGTGAGACACGGGGAAAGAAAGAAAAAAAAAAAAAACGCCTCTCAGTAGGCCACATGAGAGGCTACAGTATGCATAGATACAGATTCGCCTTTCTCTTGGTTTTTAAGTCCGACAAGACAACATCTTCCACTGACAGTCACACACTCACACAATACACACTCCCCACTTTTGATTTTTTTTTTTTTTTTTTTTTTACAACAGTGGAGTGGAGGAGTGGAGGAAGAGGAGGAGAGGGAGCGATGGGTTTTCTACAGCCCGTCCTCCACCCCCCCACATTGGGATCCCCCTCCCACCCCCCAAAAGACAGCATATCGAAAGCAGTGTGTTGAGCTTCTCCAGCTTAAAGCAGTTATTTGGCAGAGAAAAAAAAATTTACAGACCTATACATCGTTTTCAGTGCTAGAAGTTGGATTTTCCTTTTCCTACAAGGAGTAGTAGTTTTTTTTTTAATTCAACTACAAGGGGGGGAAAACTGGCTTGATTTCCTGAGAACCATTGCTGGTTATTTAGCAGACAAAGAGGAATAGTTCAAATAACCAACGCCATGGCCAAAAACACTGATCCGAATTCCCAGAGTTACAAAGCATCATCTTCATCCTCAGTACGAGTTTAAATTTTTTGTTGGTTTTCTCTTTGT
Organism: Trachurus japonicus; assembly: GCF_045865225.1. NCBI lineage: Eukaryota > Metazoa > Chordata > Actinopteri > Carangiformes > Carangidae > Trachurus > Trachurus japonicus. The sequence continues at coordinate 22,447,347 of NC_140914.1, read as the reverse complement.
TTTATAAATTTTTTTTTAAGTTTTTTTTTTATGATTTTGAGATTTTTTTGTGCATTTTTTTTGTTTTGTTTTTTTTATTTTTATTCCATCTTCTCTTTAAAATGAAGAATGAACACACGTTCCGCCTCCTAAGTCTTGTAAACAAGAGGTTGCAGTGTGGCACCTCCAAAACATTGAAAGCCTATTCTGAAAGTGCTGTTCCCCCCTCTGCCCACCAGGGGGCTAGTGGGAGGGCTTGCTAGATAGGCCCCGCCCCTATATTAGGGTGGGCGGGGCTTGCTAGTCCCAGCTGCGGCTACAGTCCTTTGCACTGCAGAGCTCAACGTTCTTTAGTTTTAAAACAAAATTGGTGCAATACTTTTTAATGTCACTTTTACTATCACCAGATAATCCTCCTAAGTCAGCTTTTATTCTTCTTTAACTATCTGTTGATCTTGAACTCCACGACAACGCAGTAAGGTAGGCGTGCCAAGGCAGAGAGGAGCGCACACATACTCATTCACACACGCAAATCACACGCACAAAGTACTTCCACACACGTGCGCGTGCACACGCATACACACACACATACGGTAAGGACCTCAATGAGTAAACAGCTACACTGGAAAAACTGGCTGCTCCCTCTATATTGCAGATTATATATACTGAGAAAAAACCACATTCAGTGCAAAGTTAAAAAAGCTCATACTCCAACATTGTCAGCAAACAAACGCAAAAAAAAAAAAGAAAACAAAAAGAAAACGTTAAAAATAAAAAGAATTGGAATTCAAATAAACATGATGAATGAAACAAAAAATATATATATATATAATAATGAGCTCGACTGAAGCTTTTTTCGGTCTGAAAGAGCACTACCTGGAAGCAAATATCCATCTGTTCACATTATAGAATTGGCCTGCATGATTCAAGTATTCCGACTGATATGTTTTTGGGCTAAAACAAAGTGGACATATGTGCAGAGAGAAACGTAACTTGCTTTCCACAGGGGAGACCCCGTTTTGTTGAATATCTTGTAAGTGAGAAAGAGTCCAACTAGTGCCATTGTGTTTATAACTACATTTTTTTTTGTTTTCATTTTCTTCTGCTGATTATTGATAATTCTCTACTGACCCTTCCCCCAGCCTGTTTGATTGGCAGGCGGTTCACATGGAGTCCCCACCTCCTGTCAGGTGATCCACCGGGAGGAAGGAGCTGATTGGAGAAGGGCTGCTGATCCTCCCTGCCTCGGTGCCACTGGGGGTCCCCCACAGGCTACTGGAATAGTTGGGCCCGCCCCATAGGGAGGAGCTGTGGAGATCGCTGCTGTTCCACTGGTTAGGTTCAGGAGCGCGGCTGGGAAAGGGGTGAGACTGATCCATTCTGCTCTGAGAGGAGCCGATGGCCTGCCAGTTGGAGGAGGGAGTGGCCAATGACTGCCCTTGTGCAAAGAAACGGTTGATTTCCTCCTCGCTGGCAAACTCAGCCAGAATAGTAGTGTTCCCCAAAACACACCTACAGAGAGACACCGGGTGAGAGTGTGTGAGTGTTTGTCTGTTGCTCGCACACAAGGAACAATGTTACACTGTGAAATGGATTATGCAAGTATCCAGACAACATGTTTACATGCTCTGTAGTAACCTGGTTAGAATAACTGGTCAGCGTTTTCCCTTCACACTGGGAGCTTTATTTCTATTTTCCAGTGGTTGTCATGGTTCAGTATCATCCTTCCTGATTATATCATCTTGTCACAAGTGTATGTCTGTAAAATTCTATGTTTGTGTGTGTGTAAGCGGAATAGTAAGTGGGCTTGTCATAGACAGGATGTTCCAGCTAACTGGTGTACAGTAGCATCGTTATATTAACACACAGCTTCAATAAACAGGGGTCGGTTGTATACATTTAAATATCTAACCATCACTTCATTATAGCCTCTACTTATTATGTGTGCAGGACACATGTTACTTGGTGAATGGTGACTGAAGATCAGACACCCAGCGAGCAGAGATAGATGAATGAAGACAGAGTAATGTAATGAATGTGGCAGTTAATTCAACACTGGGTGAGGAGCAGGTAGTAGATGTTTATGAGTGTCTCTGGTGTCCTTACATGTGCAGGCTCTTCTGGGCCTTGGCGGCCTCATCCTTGGAGCTGTAGCATACCACGGCGTTACCGTGCGGCAGGTTGAGGTGGAATGTGATCAGAGGGCCGTGCTGCATGCACAGGGTCCTCAGGGTAGAGCCGTCAATCTGGGAGACAAAAATATCAATGATCAGTACTCAAAACAGATTTGATAAACACTTGTAATATAAGATATAAACAACAAGAATCACAAAGTGTAAAGGTTAACATTCATGTGTAAGTACCTGAGGTGTGAGATTTTTCAGAACAAGCCATTGGGTTCTCCCTGAGCTGCTGCTGCTGCTGTCGCCCCAACTGGAACCTGCCGAGGCACAAGCAACAAATCATTATCAGCTACGGTCATGACTCATGTGCATTTCAGATAAAATGCAAGTGTGAAAAGGAATAAAACCTGGACAGCAGAGGTGTCATCTCTATCTATGAGAAATTAAAATTGATGCCGACGTAAGGTGCAGCACCAAAAACTTGCAAGCAACCTTATTTGCAGAATGTCAATAGTGATCAAGTTATTTATGTTTAAGTTTACTTTCTGTGCAGAAGTTAAGAGGGATCTGCAGCTGACAACACATTTTTAAAAATGTGACGTAGCACCACCTCTCGTCTGATTCCCATCAAATTATTCTGGAAATATTTGAACACATGCTCGATAAGCATATTAACTGTAGTGTGTTCAAAATCACATTAGACAAATTAAGGTGCTGTAATGTACCGACATTTTGTTATTAAATTTTGTTGTGGCAAATAATTCTTCAAGTGACTCCAGTGTCACAAGCTCTCACCAGGTGTGTATCTGGACTCAGTGGAGCCCCATCCCCCCAACCTCAGGGCAGAGGCATCCCAGCCAGAGGAGGCGGGGCTGGGCTTCTGGCTGGTGAGGCCAGGTGGTGGTCTGGAGGGGGCTGCCACAGACAGCGGCTTGGGAGCGAGGGGGACCTTCCACAGCTCATGGGCCAGGGAGGAGTTGGACACAGAACCGCCGCCGGGAGACCACTTTGACTCACTGGGTCTGGCTGCAAGGACAAGAGGAGAACAAACTGAAACCCCCCTTTTCATCACTCCCATCTACTTCACAGGACTGACGACTGTCCCATCTTAAGCTCATGTGGTCTGAGTGACATACCTGAAGTGCTTTGTGCTGTACTGGTGAGGGAACCGCTGTGGCTGGAGGCACGAATGGATGACCAGGCACTGTTAGAAGGCATCGTGGTGTTCAGTGATGAGGATGGCCCTGAACAACACAAAGAGTCAGTTTAACACGTTAATCGTTGCCGAAGAAAAAGAGAAAACGAACTTGTGTGAAAACAACTAGTTCACGATGCAGAAGACTTTCAAAATGCAACTGTAGTTTATGTGTGCGACTCACCGTTGTTCCTGTCCCTGAGGTGGTCTGTGTCGCGGACGGTGTTGATGGAGAGGTTGTTGATGACACTGCCGGGGGTCACATAGGGGTCAGTCTCAGGGTCGATGTTGGGGTAACCTTTCCAAGGCTCCCCGGGCCGGAACTCTGAAGACACACAAGGACACAGTGGTGAGAAGAGTTCACAGCCAACGTTTCTCTTCACTTTTTTTTTTTTGCGTTTGTGAGAGCGGCTCTACCTGGGGGCCATGTGACAGTGTTTCCATGGGGTGGGGGGGAGTTGGCACGGGGCGGCCAGCCATCGCCCACCGAGCCCATTGATTGGCCGGGAGGACTCAGGGGAGATGGGCCAGGAGACAGGAAGTCATAGAAGGGAGAGTCCTCCAGACGCAGCCCAGACGACATAGCACCTGTGGGATGAACACCATTTAGTCTTGTGGTGCTTTTTAGACGTACAAGGTTTCAATGGACACAGCAGCTCATAGATTCCCTAAATATTATTAAAATAAAAATGTAGGTTTCATTTTTATCAAACATGTAATGTCACAAACACAAACAGGTTCTTCTGTACCAGGTTTGCTGTTCTGCTCCAGAGGGTCAGTAGCCCAAAGTTTCTTCAATCTGGACTGGGGCGGCTCTTTGTAGCTCACAGCTCCGCCACCACCATTACCACCACCCATGTCCAGGGATACATTCAGGTTAGAGTTCAAGCCTGGCAAGAAGGAGGAAACAGAACAATCTCAGTCCATTTCAATGCAAATATCACAAATTCTGACAAAAACCCATTTCTTTTACTACTCAAATACATTTTATAAAATGTATATCCGTGTACTTCTTAATGTTAACATACTTAAAGGGAAGTTGCTGAAGGATCCAAGAGCCGCAGCATCCTTCTGCATCTCAGGGGCATTGTGGGACAAGTAGTTATCCAGGTACGGTTTGAGAGGTGGAGCCTGTTTCAGCAAAGAAGGATCCAGGTGACGTGGGGGCTGCATCATTGATGGAGACGAACCAATAGGACGTGTCTGAGGACAAGAGGCAGGAGGTTAGAGAAACCAACCAGAGATACTGTACTGTTCAACATCCTAAAGAGTGTGTGTCAGGTGGCAGGATCCGAGGAGATGTTAAAAACACACACACACACACACACCTGTTCAGTTGGTCGCCCCACAGGCATGTTTCTCTGGCTCTGAGCTTTCTGCTGCTGCTGCTGGAGAAGAAGACGCTGCGGAAAGAAATAACAGTTGTGTTATTATTTCCAGTTCATACAATCAAGATTCAATCAATTCTCCAAAACAGCTTTAGTATCAGAAGCTATAACTACAAAACTAAATGCTTAGGTTTGAGAGCGGAAAATGTCTTTCTTCTGCCTGCTTGCGTGTATATGTGATTAAGGGCATGTTTCCATCACTCTACCTGTAACTGGTTGATCTGGTTGAGCTGTGACAGCTGGTTGAGCTGGGAGAGTTGGTTGAGCACAGCCACCTGCTGAGGGCCAAAGAGAGGGTTCAGACCTCCGTTACCTCCTGGGTACTTCAACAGGGATGGAGGGACCTAAACAAAAAACAGGGTTGGTTTTTAATTCATGTGACCACATTTTTTTCTTGGAAACGCATATATAATACAAATCAAACCTGCAAAGTTTATAACTAAATAATTTCATTGATTGCTTAAGGTCCTAAACAAGCAGGGGTGTTAACCAGAACTTGCCCCCAAGCACTAGATAAAACATAACAAGAGTCAACAGTCATTCCTTTTGCATTACATGACAACACTGTTAAGTGGTGCACATTGTGATGATCCAAATTATTTCTGCAAGTTGACTCTCATACCCCGATAACATCAAGAAATCAGTGGCTGCTGGAACAAAGGAAAAAATGCTCATAAACTGAAAAAACTATTGCAGATCTGATCAACATGTGATGTCTTGACAACGCTCAAAGGGCGTCCAGAACGCTACAGGCCTTGATGCCCAATTCTGATTTGTTGCCTATTTCCGATTTTTTAAACTGTCTATTTACATGTTCTATCAGAAGTGACCCATATCTGATATCTGCATTTACACCTGCTTTGCGTGCGTGAAACAACCTGCTGAAGAGGAAATAAGCTAGTGAATTTTTTTAAAGACGAGAGATTTATTAGGTCACGTTATAATTCCATAATTATTATAAACGAAGGTGAGTCTGGTGCCCAGAGTTTATATCCAACACATTACTGTTTAAAAATTGAACATCGAGTCTGTCCTTACAAAGTGGCTGTGTTGAGCTGACCTGTTATGGGATATGCAGTGACAGTGACGGTGACAGCTGTGCCACCATCCGATCCGCCGTCGCTCACATAGTGAGGACGGGACAAAGCCTCTTGGACACATCCATGTTTGTTTTTCCTCTCTTGATTTCTAATCGGCTCGTTTCAGTTTTTGCCGGTAAACATGAAATCTGGTGTTTATCTTGCGCGCTCTCTCTTTCACACTCCCTCTTGCCCTCGTATCGATCCGCATAGAAATGAATGTTAAATGAAAACAAGAACTAGTGAGGAAAAAAACACAAACGCAGACACCACGAAAATGAGTCTAATAGTTCCTGTGGCAGTGACCACAGCTGGCCACGGTAGTCCAGGTCAGCCCCACGAGTCCATCACAGGCTACAGAGGTTCAGCAAAACATGTGGGCACGGGAATTAATATTATTATTGATGACGTACAACACGCATTGCCAGGAAAGATCCAGATATCCAATTTGTATCTGATTTATTTCTACATATAATGGGAGCTAAATCTGATCCGACAATATCTGATTCCATGCGTATTCGTCCCGTTTACACGTTCATGTCACAGATCCGATCATTTGTGTGTCTTTCAAATTTATAGACAGAGGCGCCTCTTTATTGTAGTTAGGTTGCTGTGTCCCTACTACGTAATATTTCGACTCTGCCTATCTATTTATTTTCTACAAAATTATGAACCTTTCTGTACTCTATAGATTCATTACAAAAAAATGTTTCTCTTTGTACTTCATGAACATGTATTGTTGCCTATATTATATATATATTTTTTTTTTTTCTTTTGTTTTGGATAGTCTATAGAGGTCACAAACCCCCCCTCTTTTCTCAAAATGGTTTACCCCAATTGGGTTGATTGTTCACCTGGCGGGGTCGTTTTGTATGTGTGTATATATATAAGCAGTTTCCTGTCTGTACCAGTATACAGCAGTTTGAAAAAGAGCATTGTTTTGCTCGAAACGTCACGCTATTAAATTTTTCTGAAGGGAGCTCATGGTGTGCGGATTTTTTCCTCTTTTTACAGATCCGATCTGTGCCACTTGAGAGGAAAGAATCTGAATTGGGCCACTTGAACCTTGCAGTGTAAAGACAGCCTGCCTTAGACTATTACAGAGACAAGACCAGACTTGTGACACTTTGTACCCTAAAATATAATGAGCAGTAGATGCAATGATTAGTGGTGTGTTGTGTGTTTCTATGTTGTGTGTGCGTTACCTGAGAGGGCAGGATGGGTGGAGGCACTTGGTTACGAAGGTTGGGTTGGGGAGGGACCTGGGACTGGGGGCCGCCTCGGCCCTGTGCTACGCTGCTGCCACCCAACATAGGGTTTACATTCTGAGCAGAGAGGACACAAAAACACACACACTGTTATAAACAAACATTAGAAAAAAAATCACAATGCATGGTAGTGTACAGAATATAGACAATTCTTTTTCTTTTTTTTTATCACAGGCTATTTTTGTTAGTGATGACATATGAAAGGCTCCTTATTGTTAGTGTCTTGTTATTGTCTCCAGGATCCAGCTCAAGATCTGAAGACAACACCCGCCTCATCTTTCCACACTCACCTGCCGAGTGGCCCCTGGACTAGAGTGGGCAGCAAATGGCCCCGAGTCGAGACAGGGGATAGGCTGAGCAGAATTGGAGGGGGAAATGCTCATGCTTTGATTGGAGGAGAGTTCATCAGAAGCTGGACTATCATAAGCAGAGGGGGAAACAGACAGCTGCAGAGGCAAGGCCAGGCGCACAGTTGGTGGACGGCAAGCACAGAGGGACAGGAAGCACATCAGCAGCCAAAGAAGTGCAGAGAAGGAAGGAGAAAAGAAGGAAAAGAGTTAATTTTGCAGAAGAATAGAGAGAGGAGGAGGAACAGGAGGAAAGAGCAAGAAATGTGAAGACAGACGAAAGAAGTGGTGAGATGGTGCACAGTTTGAAAAGTGAAAGTAGAAAGATTGAGATGCACTGAAGTAGGAGAGATCTGAGAGTAAGGGAGAGAAAGAGACGACGGCATCAGAGGATGGGTGTGAGAAAGATAGAAACAAAGAGGTAACGCACAAGCAGCTACTAAGTGCAAAAGGAAAAGCAGCAAAGCAAAAATCAACCAACTACAGCTACATACAGCATAGGGAATGCTTTATTGCTGCATAGTTACAAATCCCTTGCAAAACAAATAAATTGCCATAATTAAGCATGTGCAAAGTGTGCATTTGTCATTTGTTTCTTTGCTGATAAAGGCAGAGGTAAAAACTATAGTTTGTAATGAGGAGCCACATCACGTTAACTGCAGGTATCGAATGAACCAGAAGACTCGGTGGTCTACACTGAAATGCAGTGTGCTAAACCAACCACTGTGGGGCACAACAGGGCTGAGAGAGCACTACACAGCCAGATGTTTGCGTCAGCTCACATGCATAACACCCTCTTCCATATACCTGCTTCACAGTTGTCACACAGGTAAGAGAGGGGCCAAGCCTCACTATGTCTACCTATAGGACACCTGGGAAAGGTGGAGGTTTGAGTTTACCTTGTCATAGTAAGGGTTGCGATCCATGGCAGACTCCTTGTGGAGCTGGTGTCGAGACCCAGGGTTCTTCCCCATCACTCCATTGAAGTCTCCCATACCGCCCATGTCCATGCGCTTGTCCTGCACCATCCCTGCTCCTGTCTTCATGGAGTCGTCAGGAGAGTCTCTCTGCAATGGGAAAGACAAGCATAAATGTTTGCATTCATTCTCTAGAGAAGTGTGTACTTTCAATATCCAAACAGCTGAGAGGATACAGACACACTACAGTACATAAAAGATTATGGCTCTTCTGACCGTGTGGCCACAGAACATGGCTATTCAATCAAAATTCAAAGAGGTCAAATTAGACATCACCTGCTTTTCTTTTTATTTCCTCTTCTATCAAATCCCCGCACTTTCCATATTTATTTCTCTGTTGTCTCTCATAATAGGCCGTCTCGTCTCAGTCAATCTCACTAACTCACTTAAGTCACAATGTTTGGCTAAGTAGAATAATGTCACCAGTGCATCATTGTAGTCATATTTAATATTTTGTTTTATAGTAGTACCACTAGCATAGAAAGTGTATTTCATGGCTAAAACGTTTGAGAATATTGCTTTAGAAGCCATTTCCTTCAAATATGTTTATGCCATGTTGAGCCCCATTTGTTGATGATATTGTTATCAGAATAACACTAAATAATGTGAAATAGTACTTACAGGGAAGTTCATGCCGCTGAACTGGTTGATGAAAGGTTTCATCCAGGGTTCATCCTGTTTGTTGACTGGTTTGTTCATCTGAAATACAGCAGACAAATCATTTTAGAATTACCTCTCTGTCTGGTGAATATGCATTAACTTCCCCAGCAGGTCAGCGAGTGTCTGTTAAGAGTGGGCATGTTTTGTTTTCATGTTTGGGAAGAACAATTGTGCAAAGCTACGGTGAACTAACCTTGTTTGCGCCTTTATGCTTGTAGTTCCAGGTGTTTTGGTCATGGGACCTGTTGTCCTGTTGGCTGTTGCTCCACATGCCAATCTCCACCTCTTCTTCCTGATCCCAGCTGTTGCCCATGGAAACCTCCTCGCCACACCACGTCTCCATGGGCTTGGGACCAGGAGCTATCAAGGACAGAGGGGAAGGAAGGAGACGGTGAACACCAAGCTGTGAATGTATTTGGTACTTTTGCCCATTTCATGCATATCTCACAGGGAAATCCTCTCCTGCCTGCTTTACTTCACAATCTCACGTATTCGGGTATGAACCTACCTGATTTATGCTGGTTGCCCCATCCAGAGTTAGACTCTCTGCTGTCCCTGCTGGGTTCGTCCCAGCCGGTGTTGCTGTCTTTGGGCTTCCCCCAGGCAGAGGTCCCGTTGTCCACTGTCACGGGTGGAGCAGCGGGAGGCTCCCCCCATGATGAGGGCTCCTTCTGCTGGGAGTATGGCTCACCCCAACCTGGAGATAAAGAGAGGGAGTCACCCATTAGAAGTACGATTACAAAATATTCATCACACGGATATCATGATCATGGACGTTCACCAAAAAGAGACCAAACATTGCAAGACAAAGTATTTGTTACCAAATAAGAGCAGCTGTACTAGGCTTGTTTGGCCAGAGGTGGGGAGAGTGTTGGATCACATCAAAGCCCCAATACATACAATACATCTTGTATGTCAACTGACTTGTTTTCAGTGAAGCTAATATAAATATGACGGAGGTTATGGAGACAGCCCTGCTTGTATCCCTGGGGAACCCTGCATCAACTTGCTTATGTAAGTGTTACTAAAGTTTTACTTTAGCTCTTGTGTGTGTGTGTCTGTTCACTCTCAAATGTGACAGTGTGTGTTGAAGTGCATGAAAGTATGAGTTCAAAAGGATCCTGTTACAGCTGACCACCCAGACCTGCTACTTTCTCCCTCCACAGGAGGCGCTTGGGGAGATGCCAGGGATACCTCCCCGTAAAAATAGGACAGATCATGGGGTGGCCTCAGGGTCCAGTGTCCCTCATGTGACTGAGCAAAGCTTGCACAGAAGTTCTTGCACATAACACGCAAAAACGCGCCGCCAGTTTTGACAAATACAGAGGTAAACGCAAGTACACAAACTATCACATGAATGTCTTGAGGCAAATTTGCTATACACTCACACACAGAGGTACATGTTTGTCTACACCAATACAAACACACCATTTAACAATCTATGACACTGGCCTGCAGTTATTATATCACTCCCCTGTCTATGTAGGCGAATCAGTTCATCTCAAAACAAGAACAAGTGAGATGACAAACAAAAATATCCATCTGTGCATGTCTTTGTGACGATTTGTTGACATGTCCGAACAGTCACAATATTTTTGTCTAGAATTCAATTTTGCTTTGCATCCACAAGGACTTTTTTTACTTAAATGATTTTCCCCAATGTATTACTACTCATTTCCGTCTTCAGTGAGGTTGTGTCGACAAAAATAAATCCAGTACTAACTGAAATAAATCACAATGCATAAATGAATTATTTCCTGTCAGTCTAGTAGCTGGCTCGTTCACCCCACCCTTCCTCGCCACTTTCACTTAGCTGCTCCAGTTAGCTTGCTGGACCAGCAACCCTGAATAACCCGAACAGCCCCTCCCCTTCTCAGCCCGCTTCCACAGAATAGCTGCCTTACTCGTTTTAGTTTCCCATCTTACATTGGAAACGTTCCCTTGACTAAGTCACCAGGCCTCCTCCTTTACTGCTCACGGTCTCTCACTCTCCCTCACTCTTAAACCTAACAAAAGCCTGTTTCTACAGCAAGCAGAATTGGCGGGTGAGAGAGAAAGGGAGGAGAAAAAAGGCGAATGAGAGGAGAGAAAAATCGATGCTCTTAGCATTCCAAAGGGATGACTCAACCTGCATTACAAAAAGCCCTCAGCACAGACAACACTGTTGGGAGATGGGGGGGAGAGAGGCTGTACATGTTTGTTTCCTCTCTATGCTTCTGTGCATATTGTGTACGCCTTTGTATACATCTGTGAATGCGCGTGTGCACCCATGCTTATTGTGTTTGTCTCATCACAATCTAAATCCTTTCAAGAACATATTTCAGCGAACTCAAAGAGAGCGCGTGGGTGGGACTTGCACCTTTTTCTCCATTCTTGAGGCTTACAGACTGCACCAGAAGGCCTGCACTTACATGCTCGAAACCATTTTAGACACCCATGTGCTTGCAATTCTATCCAAGTATTAACTAGACTTAACTAGAAACAAAACAAACATTACTAGGCTAGCAAATGCAACCAGGACTCACTACATGTTGTTAGACCTGTACATGGGAGAATATAGAAAACTAAGGTTTGATTGAAAAACTGCTTTCAGGAATGGTAAAATGAAATTATCCCTACAGGCCAAATACCCTAAGATTGGTTATACAAGACCACACTACAAAGGTCTGCAATAAAGAATGAGGAAACGTGTGTGCACACATGTACAAGCTTATTTCCGTCTATTTATGTGACTGTTGACCCAGGGGAGTTTACATTTAGTTTACTACTTGATATAGTTTGTGTAGGATTGATTAAAAAATAGGAATGTAGTAAACCGATTATCATTAAGTGAGTAAATACGAATGTATTCAAGCCTAAACTGCATAATGCATACATATGCCAACTTACCAGAATTGCAGCTTTTCTCCTGAGCAACAGATTGCATGGGCTGAGGAGGAGGGTGCATCGAGCTGTGTGCTGCGTGGGGCTTATGCTGAGAGGGCATGCTCATGTTCTCCTGGTCAGATTGGCCAGTCCGGTTCCACATGTTGACAGCTCCTCCGCTGTATTTGCCTAGAAAGGAGGTTTAATTTATGTCAATGTTTTGCCATCATCATGGCTAAAAATGAATGTCATCAGGAGTAAAGGATAAGCCTGGAACTACACGTGTTATTCTGGGTGAGCTCATGCCAGGACAAAAACAACACAAACTGTATCAAGTGTTTACCAGGGTCTCCCCAGGCTGCAGTGCCATCATCGATCTCCATCCTCCGCCGTATGGACTCTGGAGAAGGCTCTTCCCACCCAGTTGCCACTTCTTCTTTCTGACCTGTTGTGGGTATGGGGCCTCCCAGCCAGCCTGAAGAGTGAATAAAAGCGCAAAAGTGAGTCATCAATTTTATGTCCTCCCACTCAAATGACTTGCTGTACATTGTCAATAGTGAAGTCAAGAGCCAAAATTCAGTTTTGTTGTCCTTTAGTCGCTGTAAGTCGCTTAAAAACAATAATCCTGTCTGAGACATTGATTGTAACGGGATTTTCTCATGATAGTTCTCTCTAATAGTTCTGATAATTACCTGTGGGCTTGTTAGACCCTTGATTGCCTCTGGACATGTTAGATTCAGGACCTTTGCCCCACTCGTTGGAGGGCTTGGGGGTCGGTTCACCCCAGTTCTGGGCTCCATGGTTGTTCTTTGCCGGCTCACCCCAGCCCTGGTTATTACTCTGAGAATTGGGCTTGTGGACCGAGTCTCCCCAGTTGGAGCCAGTGTTTGACGTGCTCTGGTCTGGAGTATTTGATCCTCCGCTTCCAACCCAGGTGTTGCTGCTGCTGGTGTTGGTTCGACTTGGCTCGCTCCAACATCCAGAGCCGGACCGGTCACTGTCGCTGTCCCTGTCCCAGCCCACTGAGCCTGCGCTTTTCTGGTGCTCACCCCAGTGGTTGTTGCCGCCGCCGCCGCCGCCGCCGCCGCCTCCTCCTCCTCCTCCTCCTCCTCCTCCCCCTCCGCCTCTGGGACCATCCCCACCACTACCCCAGCCTTCATTTCCGTTTCCACTGTTGGAACCCCAGCCCTGCTGTGGTTTGGGTGCATTAGTCCAGGTGTTGGACCTAAACAATAACGATGAAGGGTGATCAGTAAAATATAACACAGACAGCAGAAAATACTGGCTGCAGGTAAATAAGAGAATATCACTTGAATCTAAAAAAAAAAGAAAAAACACAGAAGACAATATTTACCTGTCATCTTTATTGAAGTTGTTGCTCCATGTGTTACTGTTGTTGTTGCTACCCTTGTAGCTATTATCATCCCAGCCACTCTGCCCACTACCTCCACTACCTCCTGGGCCTTTGTTGTCCCACCCAGAGTTTGACCGCTGCTCTCCCCAGCCAGAACCTCCAGTGTCTTGGCCTGAGCTGCCCGGCCTACCCCCCCAGCCTGCAAGTTAATGAAAGGGAGATCAATTTTGGTCTTCTGTATTTCATTGCAAAAGGCATTCCTGTTGTAATTTTGAAGATTTTTGGTTACAACACAACAATGCATTTGCTTAAAAGCTTCCTACATATGACACCACTTACCTCCAGAGGTCTGGGAGGGAGCTGCCGGTGTTGCAGTGCCCCAGCTGGAGCCTCCGCTGCTGTGCTTTCTTTCATCTCCTCTGGGACCTTGGGGCTGATTGTGAGGAGAATTGACATCCCAAGCTGTGTGTTGCCGTATGGGGGTCTGACCCCACCCAGTGTTGGAAAGGACTCTGGGGTCCACATCGACCGTCCGCGCCACAGCTGGTGCTACTGGTGGTGTAGGATGGGCAATTTTTCTGCGGTTCCCTCCTTTTGACTGGCTGCTGTCTCTGTCTGAGCTAGATCGGCCTCCGGAGCTCTCTCCGCTTCCTTCGCTTCCTGCGGAGCGACCCCAGCCTCCAGTGACGTTCCCCAAGCCATGACTTCCACCTCCTCCCCCACTGCCTCCCATACCCATGGCGTCATCCTCCAGGCTCTTCCAGCCATTGTTGGCAGAGCTTCCTTTCTGACTTCCAGCATCTGAATGGTTGTTACCAGGAGCTGCTGATCCCCATTCTCCGTTTGACATCTTGTTGTTTGATGTGGAAGAAGACGATGAGGACGAGGAAGAAGACGATGCGCTGCTCCCCCAGGGACGAGGTATCCCTGCTGGAGGGCCCATCGTAGTTTGGTTCCCGTTTCCTGGCGTTTGGCCTGCAGAGCCTGGGATTTGATTCGAGCCGACACCCCAAGACAAGTTGCTCTGAGGCTGGTTTGGGTTATTATTGGGCCCCTGGTCCCAGCGTGGGGCCCCAGTGTTATTGTGGTTATTATTACTCTTGAAAGCAGCAGTAGAGGAGATTTGGGGGTTCCCAGCCTGCATTAAGGCAGGGTTTTGGGGGTTCACAGTGTCTGCATTTGGGGGGCCCTTGTCTCCAGGGTAGGTAGTTGCGCCCCAAGGCGTACCGAAAGCCCCAGGACCCCCCAGCTCTCCTTGGGGGTTCTGGGGGGCTGATGAAGGGTTTCCATTGGCCAGCGGACCCCCATTCCCTCCTCCAATGGAGCCCCAGGAACAATCCCCACTGAGTTGGGGTGAGGCGGTAGAGTTTGGTGGACTAGAGGTCATTGTGGCATTAGTAGTAGTTGTAGTAGTATTCATCATAATAGTGTTATTTGGTCCATTGGATTCAGTGTTAAGGTTGGTAGGCTGCAGGCCACCATTTCCACTGTTGCTGCTTCCTAACACCTTGCTGCTTGCTGTACCATTAGTCACCTCAGCGTCTTCCATCATACTGCTGTTGTCTGGAGCTGCCATGCCACCCCAGCCCAGCAAGGGGCCCTGTTGGGGAGCTATACCCAGTTTGGAACTCATCCCCTGAGCCTGTGGAGGCCGTTGGCCCTGGGAGACTGGACTTGGGGTTGGATTCTGTGGCCAGGCACCGTGGTTGGCATTTGGGTTTAAAATGTTTGGGTTTAACCCTCCATTGATGCAAGGGCTACTTCCGCCTGTGGTCATCATGTTGCTGCCCGTCGGGGTGCCCCATACACCGCTGTTACTGACGAGCTTGATGTTGTGGTTACCCATGTTATTGCTGCCAATACTGCTGGACCCAGCCACAGAGTAGTGGGAGGGCCCGGTGATGTTATTATTTCCATTTGCACCACTGATGGCTCCCATCCCTCCGCCGATGACCTGACGACTGTTGCCGTTGCTGTCTCCGTTCACCGAAACACCGACCATCATGGGAGAGGTCACCAAAGAGGAAGTGGGGGAAGAAGCTGTAGAAGACACGGAGGAAGAAGCATTTGCTGACATCATCACTGTTGTCACAGCAACAGCGGCAAGGTTTTTCTCGGAGCCGATCGAGGAGCTAGAGTCTGCGTCCATGCATTCTGATGCCAGCTCAGGGTCGGATCCTGACCCACAGCCAGAAGAGGAAGAAGACGAGGAGCAGGAGAATGAGGAGGAGGAGGGAGGCCAGACGGAGGAGTTGGTTGAAGAGGGGTTGTTGGGTTTGTCGGTGTTTCCGTCCACTAGGACTTTCCCCCAGTTGCTGTTGCTGTCACTGCTGCAGGGAGAGCCAGAGGACCAAGGGGATGGCTCATACTGCGAGTCCAAGCCAGGATGCTCCAGACCTGAGGAGAGAAAACAGACAAGGAATAGGACACTGTTAGATTTTTTTTAATTTTCACAAACTTTCAAAATATAAAAGCCAAGTATTCACTCAAGGATCCAGGAGAGGTGTTCACAACAACAGACGCGGTTTTAATTTCCTTATTCAGTTGCTTTTATATATTTCAATTCCCCGCAACCTTCAGCTGCCCAACTGTTCTTGATGCGATCAGCGCCAGGACTGAGCCTGGACCCAGCTGCCACCATTTTGTCACCACAGCAGGACCCAAAAGCATGCCAAAGCTATAAACTAGGATTCAGGGAGGCAGACAACAACCAACAGCAGGAGACAAGTTGGAGGGCATAGGGGAGGTGGCAATTGAGTGTGAAAAGAGGGAGGATGGAGAAAGGGAGGGGTGGAAAAATAAAAACTCAGGCAGTATTCATTTGTAATATATATATCAGTGTTTAAACCAAGTCTAAGATCATCAGCATTTATTGTCCAAAATTAAACAACAGAAAGCAGTTGGGATTTGATTTTGCTTTCATGGAAATTACGCTACACATTCAATTAGTAACAATGGCAAGAGTGTGAATTTTCAGCGCTGTGACTCTATGAATACCTTCGTACTCATCAACCGTCTTTGTCACTGACACTGTATTGTTGCAGTGGGAGCTCCCATTCATTTGCTGTAGGATGCCACTGTCAAACATTGTGCTATTGTTGATATCTTACAGTGAAAGTGTTTAATATGTAGCAGTGTAGCAGTGACTGGAACAGGCCTTCATAATGAAATAACATCTTGTGCTATTGAAGGTTAACTTCTGTTAAGTTGACTGGAATTTAAGTTTTTTCCCCTGTTGATATTTTTCATTTGACAGCTTCTCATGAGGAAGCTGGTGATTTGTCAAATTGCAAGGACAAAAACATTTTGAGACAATACATGACTTCTCAGAAACAAAGACTGACTGAACGACTTCCTGGTGAACGAACAATGAACTTTGAAAAAATGACACTATAGGCACACACCCAAAGCATCAACTGAGGCAGGTTACATCAGCTGAGCAGTGTTTTATTATCCGAATACCTACTGTTAGTTGACAGTTCGTGCTCAGTCTCCTGACCAATCGGCTGCCCACCTCTCTCACTATCAAAGCCTCTTTCACATAAAATGGTTGCCAGCTATGAGCACTGCTTATCGTGTTTGCTTGCCAAGTCTCCTCTTGCGCTCTTTCACACCCACTTTCTCACTCATTCATCTCTCTGTCTGAACTTATGATTCGCCATGAATAAAATACATCACCAGTCAAGGTCAGCTCAGACTTCTTCCACCTCCTCTGACAATCACAAGGCAGACAGTCAAAGGAAAGACACTGGAAGGAGGAATGAAAGGTAGAAGAAAAGAGGCAGAAAGAAGCCATGTGTAGTCACCTGTTTGATTAGGGGAGTGGCTGACGGAATCCCGAATGGGAGCCATGCCTGGAAACAGAGAGAGGAAAGACTGTCAAACAGACGTAGAGGGAGTTAGAGGCAGAGACGGAGAACAAACAGAGTGGGGAGGTGTTAGACGCAGTCAGGGAGATAGAGCATTCACTGAGAATCAAGCACACAGAAAGAGCACGAGTGTTAAAAGTCAGAGAGGAGAAGGGATTGCAGCTTAGTATTAGTGGACAGACACTGCTGGAGTCTGAACCTAAGGTAATAGTTACAGTTGGTTATACAGGTTGGTTACAAAGGATTACATGTACTAGGAATACAGTTGTGTTTGTGTCAATAACACTAACAAACTGACTATTTCTATGCTAGACAATATATGTATAGTTTTTATTTTGCTGAATATTACAGTTGTGAATACTTTGCACAAATCTAAAGCAAACCAATGTTGCTTTAAAGAACTTGAGTATTTTATTAATGTACAATTTAGTTTAAAATGCCACAAATCTGGTTCAAGAGGAGCATCTACGCATTTTACCATTCACTGCCATTTAAATGTAATTGTTGGATTGTTTCTTTTCCGAGAACGTGACCGGTGGCAGACAGTCAGTGACCCTGACAATGGGATAAAGACGGATCAAAATGGCTGTAACGCTCTCCTCTGCCCTGTTCGTAATTTACCTGTGGGTGCGGCTTGTGGCTGCGGCTCCTGGCTGGGCAGGAGGGCGTCCCCGGGTTGAGTGGAGAACAGGTGACCTCTGGTTCCCAGGTCGACAAAGGGGAGGTCAAAAGGTCGAAGCTCGGAGGACGCAGCCTCAAGGGTCGGAGGTGAAGAGGCGGGGCTTGTCAGAGCGGGCGGCAAACTGATCAGGCCCCCTTGGCATCGCTGAGGACTGTATGTCTGTGTTTGTATGTGGGTGTGTAGGTATAGGCGTGGGAAGGGGGAGAGGGGGGATGTGGTTTAGGTTTAGGACTCTGCCTTGACTTGGTATTTTCTGGCACTGTAGAGAGAGACAGGAAAGGACAAAAGAAGAGAACAAGAAGGTTAAACATACTGTATGTGTCCATCAGCAATAACTTTACTAACCAGCACCACACGATCACAAAGGTTTTAGACGACTGTTACACTCATATGTATGGCATGAATCACAATATGCCACCATAGCAGTGTCATCTGAGTATTTCTAGAGACACAGTTATCCAGTCTACGCCCGATGTAGCAGAAATCCACCGCCATCCCTTCGAGCTTGTCTTTAAACAAACAAAAAGCTCTGCCCTGACCTCGTCTGCTGTAAAGGACAGGGGACTTGACCCCTGTGTGGAGCGAGTTGTCGCTGCAGTGTCCGGATTTGCAGCAATTTGAAGAAGATGCAGCTGAAGCGGTTTTGCAGCCAACAGCACAGCTATAGAGGTTATATGTGCTGGCTCTCAAGCCACAGCCAGAGTTACCAGTGGAGGCCCCTCCAATGTACCATTGCAATGGTAAATGTATGAACATGAATGAGGGGTCTGTGCTTTCTGATTCAGTGGCAGTGCCGTCCAAACACAGCTTTATCCTTTCCCATTGTTCTCTTCCTGGCTCTTTCTCCTGTTGAAGGAAACTAATTATTTCCATCTGTCCTCGGCCGCTGCTTATGGTAAATCTGAATGTGAGACGAGTACGTGAGTCAGTAAGAAAAGTAGCGCTAAGAAAGAGAGACCACCCAATACACCTTCTCCTCTGGAAGGAGAACGAATGTGTACAAGTTAGACTAGATTAGGGTTTTACGACGAGCTTAAAGCTGGCAGCGCTGTCCTAGGACACCAAGGCAAGCAAAACATCTTACCCTGGAGCAGAGAAGTAGAAAGGTGACAAAGACAAAAGAGACGGGGAAGAAAAGACAATAACAAGTGAACGAGGGCAATGACATCAATCAACAGAGGGGAGAGGGACACAGACATCCTTCAGTGAAAGTGGCCCAGTGTATTTGACAGCAAGACGACAAGTGTGTGCGTGCGTACGTGTCTCTTGACCTTTTCTCAGGGCAGGTTAGCAAGTGTGGTAGCTCTCTCTGCCTGCTGCAGCAGTACACAGGTCTATTTATAAACCTCCAGTTCAAATAGCAACCACTCTGTTCACTGGCCAACATGATAAGTGGCCAAACAAACCAATGTGTGGACAATGACCAAGTGTGCAGACGAGACGCAATGAGGGACGCATGTCTTATACACTGGGGAAAACGTTTGACATTATTTTTATGTTCAATTAAACCAGCGTGTTTCCTGAGGAGAGGGAAAACTTCATTCCACCAAAACAAAATGAAATCCAACAACTGCAACTCATTATGGAAGAGGTTTCTTTCAGAAAGAAGCTTCCAGTGCTATAAAAGCCCACGTACTGACCAAACACACTCCACTGAGGCTGAACTCTACCATTGTTAACTCGCAGCCCACTAGCTCAACTGGGCAAACAGCCAGCACCTAAACATAAAGCCTGCCAGAAGCTGCTTAGCTGCCTTCTGGAACCAATCAAAAAACAGACATGACAATGATATCATCATTACAAAAAAAAAAAAAGAAAAACTCCTGACGAAGTGGCCCAGGAGTGTTTTTAAGAAGGTGCATTGTCTGAAAGAGACAGGAGAACAGAAAACAAGAAACAGAGCAGTTTGACAGAGTGTTGACTGAGGAATTGACCTGCTCCCTTTTAGAAGCCACCGCGCACTAAAAGGGCAAACCCCTTCCAGCAAACCCAGCTGTTTACTTCCATGAATCTTGACTCAACCTTTCTACATGGAAAGACCTCTGTCAACCCAGAAGCATCCAATTCAAAGTGCCTACGCAGGGATAACCATTTATCCTTATACGGCAGTGCAAATCTAAATAATGTAGGAAGACAACATTTAACTCTGGAGAGTCCCTGTTCGTTGGCGTTCAATAATTTTTAGCCTATTTTTACAATTTGATTGATTAAAAAGCCAGATGTTTGAAGTTCCAGGTAAAAACAGCTACCATTGCCCGGCTGAATTTTCTCAATGACAATTTGGCTCTTTTCTGAAGAATTGCTTTTCCCCAGATAAGTGAAGTGACGTTGGACTTTTAATACTAGTGTTTTAGAAAAGAATCAGATTAAATGATAATGAAAATAATTGTTTGTTTCATTGGTTGTGCCTGCAAAATATAAATATAAAAATCGATCGTAGTTTTTGATTGGATGGCCGATTTATTTATTTAGCCAGTTACGAATTCTTAAAATAACTCTATTTTCATAACCATGTGAAAACGTTAACAATGCTCATCACTGGTGTGCAAGCATGTTCATCGCTGCTGCTCGGTACATAGAGTACAGTTTGTTCCTCTTTCCCCTGCTGCATCAGAGAGCGGCTTTCATGAGGGCCCCTGGAGTTGGCAGCAGCTCGACTGCTATCATCTTACAGACAGAGAGGGCTGGGGTGGAGAGAGGGGGAATATAGGGACAAGACACAAACAAAGAGTGCAGCTGAGAGGAAGAGAAATATGCACAAGAAAAAAAATGATACCAAGGTAAGGAGGAGGGAAGAGAGAAGACGGAGAAAGGGAGAAGGTGGAATGTGATAAAGGAAGAAAAGAGGCACTAGGCGAAAGAGCCTGCCATTGAAGTTGACGTGCGAGGAATGCAGCTGCAGCTTCTAACATGTATAAAAAGCAGAGAGGTCAACTTCCTGAAGTCAGCAGCACATTAACTCAATACAATGTGCACTCCCCCTTTAACAGAGTGAGAAGCCAAGACAAAGCAAAGCAGCCAACGTACTGAACACAATTAATTGTTTTGGCTTGGTTTTCTACTTTTACAAGTTGCATAGACCAACCTGAAGAGTAGGAGTCAAACAGAGGTGGATTCAAACCAAGACTCATCCAAACAAATGTTACAGGTTGTTTTTGAGGGTGTTTGTTCAAAGATAGAAACCTATCATACATACAGGTATAAGTGTATGGACATTTGAGGCTACTTGAGTCTTGAGTTTTTTAAGGAACTGTGTAATTGTCTACACTGCTAAAAGGCAGGTGTTTTGTTAAAAAAAAAAAAAAATCATGATCAAGTTTTTATCCATTAGCTTAAATGTTCAGGGCATCACCTAAATCTCTTATGGGCCTCAAAAGCTGAATGTTTCTCATCCTCAGAAATGCTGGCAGTTGCTTTCCAACGTATAGCCTATTATTTAATATAACAGATAAGAGATATTTGCTCAAATGGTTTGTTTGTTTAGATGGCTGTTCGATGATTGGGCATTGATACAACACAATTACTGGAGCAGCTATACATTACCAGGCCAAAGGTTGCTAAGAGGACAAGCAATTCATCAAGTTTTGCACTGATTGATTTGACTCTAAAAACACTCTGGATGCAACTGAACGGCGTTTTTAGCTACAGGCATTTTTCATGTGTCCTGCTGTTGCTATGCAACAGCAACATCTATTTGAAGCATGGTGGTTTTGTTGCCCAAAGCTATTTTTCTCATTTGTATGAAAGCAAAACACAACAGACCTTCAGTAAGAAACCCTGATGTAGAAAATAAAGAGGGCTCCCAGGGCAGGTAGTCTAAACAGGTAGAAAAGGAACAAGCCTGTACATACATTATATAGCATTTATACAAGCACTTTGTGGACAAACCTCTCATGCTCAGACATGTTTAATGTCATTACTTGAACTGCTCCACTTGGACATTTGTTACAAATGTCAAAAATGATCTTTACTTAATCGTTACACTCAGTTTAATTAAATCTGTCTCTGAGCAAACAATCATAAATGTATTTTCTAGAGCTGACGTCACCAGTAAAGACGCTCGTTAGGGAAGACCTTGCTGTCATGGCAACATTCCTAAACACTCCCAGTTCCTCTGGGCTTGTCCGACCAAGTTGAGTTCAGTGCAAGAAGAAGCACATGCCAGCGTTTCTCTCAAACGCGTAAATCTGTGGACAGCCCCTGGAGTGAAAGCAGGCCGTCTGCATCTTTCCTGCTAGAACTGGTTTCAAGCAAGTGTGTGTGTGTGTGTGTCGTGTTAACAAGAGGTGCAATTCACAGGAGTGACTATGTTGCACACATCTGCTTCACTTTCAAAACAGCATGCAGTGCCTAAGATTACATGTCCAGTGTAAGTGTGTGCCAGAGCAGATAAGACACACTCGTCATATGGTCTAGCGCTGTGGCATCAACTGTGGGAGGGGCTTGGAGGGGCTCCCACCCACAATCCAAACTCAACCCGAGGGCAATGTGCACAAAAGTTTGTTGTTGCTCATGACTCATTAGCTGCTTTGTCTACTATTCAGTCATCCATTTTTACACTCACCTGTCCACCCACAACCTGCTTGGTCATATTTGTCAGACATTTTTATTTACACAACAATAGTTTGAAATCAATATCACTTGCTGCTGGTTCAAATCCAGCAGCATTTTCTTCAAGGAGTTGAGCATGTTTTGCTATTTTATCCTACGTCAGTTCTTATCATATATAGCCAGATTCATGTCTCTACACTAAACTACAGGAGTGAGTGAGGGCTGAGAAACTATTTTGAGCTCACAGGACTTCTATCTTCTCTTCCAGTCACTAGGTGGAGAACAACCATGTAGTCATGAGTGATTTTCTCTTATTTTGAAATGACGAGGGGTTTAATCCTGATAGTGATCAAAGTGTACTTTTGATGTTTTAGCATAATGTTTAGCATAGACTAAGGCTACAACTAATTATTATTTTCATTTCAATCAATCTGCCGGTTATTTTGTTGATTTACCAATACATTGTTTGGCCAATAAAATGTCATAAACAAGAGTAAAAAAAAAAAAAAAAAAAAAACTGTTGACATTCTCAGAGCCAAGGATGAATGACAGGCATAATCGGTTGTAGTTATTTTAAATGAATCATTATTACGTGGTGCAGATTTATTTTCTGCCACCTTACAAAGCAACTGTGTGAAAAGTCTGTGAGATTAAAAAAAAGTCTCTTTCCTACTAGCCTCTAGACCAAAGGTGACTGCTCATGCATGCTAAACAGCGTCTGACAGCTTAGCCTATAGACTTGCACTACAGAAAGTAAGTATGGACACTGGGCCTTTCAGTACAATGATTACACTCTTGTTACTGTATAACCATTATCTGCGGGGAAGAGCTCCTATGACAATAAATGGCTGTGCCAGTTCACACTGTGGTACAACTACGTAGAGACCTCAACTCAGAGCTACTCGTCTGTCAGTACAGAGACAAATCAACAACATAGTCAGATCAAAAGTCGGAGCGAGAGACAGACAGGGCAGAACAACGGCGACAACAGCGGATGAGTGAGAACCAAAAGCGAGACCGAGAGAGCAATTGAAACTCAAAAGACACACTCAAGGTCAGAGATATACGCTATCAGACGTCCTGCCTCAACCAGCCATGACAGTAGCTGCAGCTGTAACAGTAGTAGGCTCGTACCAACAGAACTGAATGGAAACTGTAACGGCAATTCAAATGGAAAACGCTGCTACGTCACATGGCAAAGTACACCGGCGTTGTCATTAGAGCAAAGCAAACTGCACTACTGGGACAGACAGACAGACAGGAATAAGACCAGACAAGAAGACACCGTATACATTTTAAAACTCCTGTGAATAAACAGTCTAATATTAGTCAATGCGGGTGTTGATTTCTGATATTGTGAGCCAAGCAGTTTGTGGATTTTCTGCTCTGGTTATTTTTACACTGAGCCAGTTTCTATCATGTATTGCCAGATTCACGTCTCTACACTAAAACTGCAGCACTGAGGTTTCTCAAACTATTTTAAGCTCACAGTGCTCACTTTTTACTACCCAGAGTACAATTCTGTGGATATGCAATATTAATCATATCCCTGCTTACTGCGCTGAATTGCATTTGGCGGGCACGAAAATGGGCCAATTGAACAGTACAATAGTTAGTGTTAGTGGCATATTGCTTATTATCATCTGTTTGCTGTGAACAGAGATGTGTGTTCCTGAGGTAATAGTCTTAGTATGATAAATTACAATACACAGCGGCAAACCATCCACTCCAATCAAGTAAATTGCTCCTTACAGAAGCCATGACGCCTCCTCTCACCTTTTGTCCAGTCCTGTATCTTCTTATCCTCCTTCCTCTTCACACTCTCTGTCTCTCTCTCTCTTCCATCCACTGTTCTTCCCTCTATGGGTGTGATCCCTGCCGAGGAGAACAGGAGGAGACACCATTACGCATCTGCACTGCATCCATCATTATATTTTATGTGGCATGATAGAACTTGAACAGATTTTAATACCCATGAGCCAACACGATAATTTAACCTCTGAAACCCGGCTGAACTTTAGGGAGGAAATGTTGACAGTGAAAAGAGGGAGTTGGTTGCCATCCAGACAAAAGATGTTATTAATATATTCAGCGTGGAAAATTTGACTTGACAGATGAAGCTCAGGAACAATATCAAGAAGTATCTATCATGCTGAGTTAACATGCAGACGCATCCACCATCTCTAGATGGTTTGAGCAGGACACAGGAAAAACTATCCCACTTAATATTTTTTTCCACAGCATCACAACATTTCTTTCCCATCCACTGTCTTCAGATAAAATAGTGTTTTGTTTTTTCACAGCAAAGTCTAAAGGTTTCGTAACTCTAAACGTGAGTGTTTTTGAGAATATTGATGGTTAATCAGACTAAAACATGCAGCATGAAGTTGTCTTTGGGTGTTTTCATAATTTTGTGACCTTTAACAGACCAAAACTTAAACTGATTTAATCCACATACACTAGTGACTAATTGATATGAAAACGAATCACTGTTTGCAGGTCTTTTATAATCCGTTTTTTAGTTAGGTTCATGGTGTTTTCAAAGTATAGGTATAGCGCACATTCACATAAATGATTGCTCATGGCTCATTACACTGGTTTATGTTGCTCTGCGACAATATCATATAAATGAAAACACCTGGCCTCAGAATAAAACTAATATACTTCACATCTTCATCGCTCTCAGCTAATCTCTCTCTGCTGCCAAATGTCTTCCAATTAGTGTCCTATTAGTTAATAACGAGACTGTAGCTTCTTCTGAGTGTGAGTGTTAAGTTTAGCAGCGCTGGTCCCGGTGGGTGTGCAATTTAGCCTGCAGGAGAAAGTCTAATCCGATAATGGGATTACAGAACAGCACGTACCTTAGCTATAAACAGACGGACGCACAGAGATGTTGAAACAACTCAGACAGTCGCCACAGCCACAACATAAAATAATTAACTGCACTGTTTTCATTTGATAATTGTGCAGGCATTCAGACATTTGTGCAAGATTCTGCAAAAGCAAAAAATGCAATGTATGCAGGAAATAACTGCTGCATTAAAAGTTAACTGGGACAAAAAAAAACTTATTGAGCTCAACTATTGTTACACAGACAGGGGCATCCCTGAAAGAGTGCACCAACTTATTAGCATCAATTGAATCTAATGAATAATTAGGTAGCCACCCCCAAAAATTCCACTGGTATATTTGCAGAGAGGTAATCAATGTTAAATAAATCAAAAATAAAAACAAACTTTTTTTAACCAAGTTCTGATCCACATCACCACATCCAATTTGTCTAGTGAGAGTCAGAGGCTTTCAGTACTGGGTAGTTACAGATCCAACAACAGTCGGCTACTGAGCAGTAGTGACGAGCTGACACTGTGGCTCCACTGACATTTTAAATTAAGAGACAAAAGATTTTCATACATGTATTTTTTATACATGCTGAACTTTCAGTTTGAGTTTTGGCGTTATTTGTGGAATTTCAGTCTGAAGATGACCAGTGAATGACCCGAGACTGCGTTACTGTTTTACTATTTTCAGTTCCCACACAAAAGGTGTTTCACCAAACTTGTCTTAATCTGTTTTAACCAAACTATAAATGCAGACCAAATGAGTTGCAATCCTGTTTTTTTTTTTTTTTTTTGCTACCACTTTCACAAACCATGCTCCCTCTGTTCCCACACTCCCCCCCCCCATCTCCTTCCTCCACTCCTTCCCAACCATCAAGTGCTTCAGCAGATGGCCCTGGGTTCAACAACAACACCAACAGAGCATGGTGGGGGCCCTCCTGGAGTGCACACATACACACCATGGACAGCATCTGTTTATGAATGGGCCGACAATCGCCCATCCCCCGACAGCCACAGCTGACAGAGGGAGGGGGACACCTCAAGTCACCACAAGCAAAAGAATGGATAAAGAAGACCGATGCAGTCAGAGCAGCAGGAGGGGAAGGAAAGAAAGGAGAGGACAACAAAGTTGAGCTTCCAAATATGTTTTATGGTTTCTTTTATCACGTCTAGTCAGGATGGGCCGAAAACAAAAAGTATTTAAATTAAAGACTAGACTTCGTGTTAAACAGCTGACAACATGCATCAGCTGTAAAATGTAGGAATTTCCATTCAGAATTTCTTTTGTTGTTTCAATTACATTACAAATCACACACTATTTGATCACCTGCCACAGTTTTAGGCCTGCAACTACAACTTCATTGTATTGCCAATAAAACAAATGTTTACAAAAATGTTTCTTATAAAATGTTCAAAAAAAACTGTGGAAATGTTCTCAGACCAGCACAATGGTTGATTGGTTGTTTTGTCTGACAAAGACTTCAAAACCTATATTTACCAAAAAAAAAAAAAAAGAAACAATTTACATCTATATTATCTGACCTTGAAACTCATACATACATAAGCAACTCACAAAGTTGGTTATAGACGGGCAATAACTCAAAACATGTAGCCTATTGTGGCTTTTGGTACATATGATCTTACTGTTACTGTTCTTGAATGAGTCTGTTGTAACACACTCGCATTACATCATGTGAGTAGATAAAATAATTTCCTTTTCCTATTGCGTGACGACAGGTACTTGTGAGGAAGATTACCTTCAGCAGAACGGCAATTACACTGCTATTATTTTCATGGGTGTTGTGAATAAAACTGAAGATGTGAAATGATTCAGAGGAGAGGATTTCTGCCAAGGTTTTCACAAAAATACGTTCTAGTGCTTCTTTGTGTTGCTTCACTCCACAATAAATTTCTGATTTAAAAAGGGGACTACCATTTCCACCGTAACATACATCACCAGACTGCAGTTGAGGCATCGCTTTCCGAAAATATCTCATCTCTAAATATGGAGTTTGTTGTGTTGAAAGTGGATAAAATAACAATCTGAACAGTTGATTCCACTATTAAGCCCATGCCTTTTGGTTTTTCCATCTTGAGACGGAGGGAGGGCTGGGAGGCATAAAGAGCAGCTGACAGATGAAAGGAGGGAAATTGTTGTAAAAGGTCACTAGTGACAACATTACAGTCGTTGAGAGCGCACTTGGACTGGGTAAAGAATCCTCGTTCAATGGGGGGAAAATGTTTATTATTCAACTGTGTTAATTATTATATTATACTACAACTTCAGGGAATCTGCTTCACACACGTTATTTCTGCTCTTGTGAGATTCATACACTAGACAAATTTTTCTGCCTCCTACCTGGCTTTTTTTGGATGCTTTTCAGCTTTTTAAATAAAAACTGAAACACTTAAAATACTCAAACTATATTTAGATTTCTGAGGTGGTGGAGATCACAAGTCTGAGACTTCAGACTATTGCATCCTTAAACCCTGCAAGGGTGTTTTTCGCCCCCAGTAGTGAGTCATGCAGCGAAGCCGGCAAGTACTGTTAAATTTATAGAGGAGACCGAGTATTGATTGCATTTGCAGGCTTGTGGAAGCAGTTTTCACACAAACACATCAGACATCAACACAAACATAAACCGATAGACATGAGCATCTACACAGACACTCTCAAGGGGTTCTCTGTCCCCGAAGAACCAAAACCGGAGGCTAGTCGCGTGGCTAATTTGCATGTACAACACCACATGATTTGCATCAATTTGCATTAGCATGTTCTCACAGAGGCTAAACACTGGAGCCTCCGTTCAGGAAAACCATCACTCAATTAGTGAAATGACAGCGGGTATCTCCTCATCACTAGCGGCCCAACGGGGAGAGGCTCTGAGAGGCTGACATAGCGAGATGTGCCATTTCCAGCCTGGCAGCGTTAAACTGGTCATTTTGACTGAGAAGTCGACATCGGGCCAGTTCATTTCAGGTCATGGTAACTTAAGAAAGGTAATATAATATTTCTAGCTGAAAAAAGCTCTACAATTTTGTTGCTGCCAGAAGAGGGTGGGGTACGTTGTGAATATCCTGCAGCAAAGCTTTCTACAAGTTTCTGAAATGGATATTCAGTATTTTTTTTACAAGTGAAGTCAAGATCAAAACAAATTTTGTTAAATAGAAAATCCAGTTTACCTCAAACATTTATACAGTTTTAACTCTAATTGAGAAGTTTTTCAATGTAGGAAGATATGACATTAAGGACCAATTTTCTTTTCTATTATAATAATTCATTTCAAGATTTTAACACCTGAAAGGGTTAATAGACCTTCTGAATTACAGATTTAGATCCAAAACCACTACAAGAGGGATAAAACGGAATTAAGGTCAAAGTTTTGTACTCAAACCTTGCGCTCTCAGCTACACTGATCTGATTCACATTGCAAAGCCAAAGACAAACTGTCTATACACACCGCTTAAACGATTCGATCACGTTAAGCTGTCTATGTGTGGCCTGCGTTGTCTTTCAGCCTGCTCAGGTCAATGGCATCAAATGCTCCCTTCCAGCTCCTTGCTTGCTCCAGTCTCATGACCATCTGCAGGTGTGGCTTTGCTGAGGGGCAACGGTCAACTACCTGATCCCCAACCAATGAAGCAACGCTGCAAGACGTTAGGAATTTATAGCACTGCAGTCTTAGATTCCCCATTCAACAACTTCAAGGTGGCCATGTAAACATTGAGACATTTTATGTGAGTTTACAGCATTGAGATAACTTGTGTTGTGAATTGCTGCAACATAAATAAAAATCCACTTGACAATGAAGCAGATTCAACAGCCTGTGGTGTTAGACTAGAATGAAACCATGTTTACAGAACAGGTATTTGGTGAATGGAGCCAGATCAAGAATCAAAACTGAAAGTGGAGCTAAACAGCACATTGTTCCACATAGTCAAAGGAAATAAACACTTGTCACACTTTTCTGACAAGTGTGATATTGCCACGAATTCAACAGACCCAAACCTGAAAACTGGATCTTTGACTATGTATGAGTGTAAGCTGAATGGTGAGGCTGTGCCTAGAAACTCCCTCACAGTTCAGTTTTAACTTAAGGGCTTCAAAGCAGGAATGCTCAGCACTTAGTCAGTTTTTTATCCACAACTATGTAATCCGAGTTGTTTCCACAAATGCTATAAATGCATCAAATTTATGATACTGTGGTTTGCCTCCCACAAAATGCTAGTTGTAAACTTTAGGACGGGACATCTGTTTTAGAAAACGTAAAACCACTTCCCAAAACCTATGAATTGAAACTGAAATTGCCTCACCTCAAGTTATTTTTGGAACAAAAACAATTTCCATTTGATTTATGTTATGAAAATGCTCACATCCCAGAATTGAGCTGTGATCCAAGAGAGAGAAATATATGTCAGGTTCATGTAAAAGAGCAAATGACACATGATCCTCATGCAGCGAATAATTTAAATGTTAGTCTGGGAAGTGCAACTGCGAATGTGTCTTCTCACATTAAAGTAATTCAGGTTATTTTACATCTAAGGGTATTAATATTACTTCCTCTTACATGACTTGAGCATAGGTCAGTCTCTCTCTGTCACGCACACTCACCTGGAAAATATGCTACAATGCTGGGAAATGTGAAACATCAGTCTTTAGCAACGAACTCTAAACAAACCAGCACAAGAGAATACTTTGAAACCTGGTACCTTTAAACAGTGAAAATACACTGTAACAGAAAGGGGACTGCACTAGTATCAAAAACAAGGCAGCTAACATGTTTAACATGTTTTGTTTGAAAAACATGCTGCAATACTGACAAACAGACACTTTTGGAGACATGAACTGTCAAGGAGCAGTGAGTCGATGCACCAGTGCTCTGTAATTACAACACAATCATATTAAAAACAAACAACTCAGGAAATTGAGCACGACAACAGAGAATCATTAACAGATTTAGGATCTGAAAACAGAAAACACATAAAACGCGGCCCCTTGGTGCAGTGTGGCGGACTAGTTGTGGTCCCTGGCTCTATTGCGTGCGTGCATGTAGACCAACTGTATGGACACAATGAGCTGCACAAACACCTCTCCACACACAAAACATCAGGACTCTGGCTTCTCATTTAGCGATTTTAAAACAGCAAAGCTTACTCAGCACAATACGGCCTAGACCAACCCAGACCCTCCAATTCAATTCAAACGGAACTGCATGTGCTTGCATAAGCAGCAGCTGCCCATCCTGTGTCCCCCTGACCCCCCCACACACACACCCCTTTTGCAGCCCACTGCACACAGACACACACAGGTCCTGCTATCATCTAAAGAAAAGTGGCTTGAAAGGTGAGATAAACAGGTAGACCTGCTCTTAAACGATGTGTGTAGTTGATGCTGCTGGCACTCACCTGTTAAGATGCTTCAGTTTCTTTGGTGGCAACAGCTTCCAATTCCCAATCTCTGAAAGAGAGCAAAGAGATAAGGAGATTAATGTCTCAGATAGCAAAGGCAACATTTACCAAAACACACCTCTACTCCAAATAAAAGATAACCTGAGTGTGGGTGTGATGCAGTTTTAATGGGTCACTATGACTGAACAACACGCAGGAGGAAAAACAACTACATGTGAGATGGTTACACTCAGGTGCTACGCTTGAAATCGCGGTGCACATGTTAAAAAAAAAAACATACCTCACATGTGATCTGCATAAGGTCATGCATATACAAACAAAAACTGTGACTACACTAATTGCTGGATGAAATTTATTTCAACTTGGCGATGTGGAAATGCCGGTTGAACTGCATAACGCGGTAATGCATGGAGCCGGGGTCGCCTCAGCACAGGCCCGTCTAAGTGAATGGAAAATGTTAGTGTGTCTGAAAATCGTAGATAAAGAGAGCGAGTGTGTGTGTGCGTAGGTCAGAGTTACAGATCTGGTCCTGATCGGCCATTATCTCAGCTGTTGCCTGACTTACAGCTTAACCAACATGGCTTCTCTCGAGCCTGGTATTTTTCCAGCGCAACCAAGACTATCAGTGGCCTCAGCGTGGCATCTGATTGCATTCGTAGCAATTAAAAACATTATGAGATTAAGTCGCATTTGCAGCGTCGTCGTAGGGGCCAGTGTAAGAAAAAAGTTAGGTGAACAGAGGACTGCACAACCAGCACAGCGGAGGTCTGGTGTTGAGCTAACCAGCTGCACTCCCTGGATCTCTGCCGACAGAGGGTGTTAAACCCTCCGGTCGAGACACAACTCTGCAGGTTAACAATTTCACCACCAAATTTACATTGCTATCTCATTTCACTTACAATGTCTTTTTCGATTTTAATAACATTTAATCTGCCGTGTCCTATGTTGCAAGTCACCAAAAAAAAAAAGAAACCCAGCACAAAGTCGCAGTCACCGCCGAGCAACCGAACCTACGTCGTCAAATTAGCATGGCTGCTGCTGTTAGCTACGAGCTAACGTTACGAAGCAGCTAGTTAGCAGACCCGGTCTCATGTTAAATGTAGCGCCTGTGGTATTTTATCAACACGAAAACACAATGGATCCATTAACAATGTTGGCTTGATTAAGAATAAATCAAAGGAGACATTGATATGTAACAAAATACACAAATTCTCTTGAAAGAAACGCAGGCGCAGCTGTCGAGCTAGCGTTAAGGTTAACCAGTGCTCGGTCTGGTTAGCGTTAGCACAAGGTTAAGCTGCCGACAAATACAAGTGTGTTTGCCTGTCAGACGCCTTCAAGTGTTAAGTCGTCTGCAGGCTAACGCAGTCCCCTGGTTTTGTCAGCCGATGCATTTACCTTTTTACGATTGCAACCTGCAATGCGACCGAGGCTTTTTCGCCCAGAGCTGGCTGAACGGGAGGAGGCTAACTGGCTAGCACAGCTCGGGTAACTAAACAACAGCGGCTGCTCAACTTATCTACACCAGCCCCCGGTCTCTCTGCCCCGGACTGCTCTCTGTGTACATTAGCTCGACAAAAGAAAACGTCTGCTGGTAGGAAAACATTGTAAAAAAAATAATAAATAAATAAAATAGCCTCACCTCATTGAAATATAAAGTGCAACAGAGTGGAAAGGAAAGCCGGCTGTAAGGCTAAAAGAAATTCAGCGCGTTTGCAGCATCTACGAGGGGAGGAATCCGTCCTGCATGATCGCCATTTTCTTCACTCGCTGCTGGCTAAAACCTTCTTTCGCTTGAGCTCTGCTTCCCCCTCCTCTCTCTCTGCATTCACTTTAGCTCTGGCTCTGTGTGTGTGTATGTGTGTGTGTGTGTGTTTCTGAAGGGGGGAGACAGGGCAGGAAACACATTCACCACTTCCTCTGACTGAGAATACACAACCAAGGGTAAAGGCAGCCAAATGGCGTTGAGAGAAATTAAGAGTAAAAAAAAAAAGCATGTGAAGGTAAACATGCCAGCCCTGTCCATGGTGAGCAGTTGTCATCCTCAAATTCATATTTCCATGAGTAGCCTATCATTTGCATGAGTTGTAAGAACACTGAAAAGTTAAGGCTTTTGTTTTCTCAAATATGGTGTTTCATATATAGAATAAAAATGTAATAATTTGTACTACTACTGATGTTAATCTGCCCAAGAACAAAAAATAAATAGATGAATGAATAAAAAAACAAAAACAAGAACATAACCCTAAAGTCATCAATGGCACCACTGAACAGATGCAGTCTTTACTACATCCTAAATACAAGGTAATACATTTTGTTACCATACATCTGTATTCAAAGGATTATTTTCCCTGATTTGATTACTAGTTGTATTTGAACTATTACAAATTGTAACCAGCTCAGAAAGTAACACAAATGTCTTGTCCATATACATTTTTATGTGTATAATTTCATACATATAACACATGTATTTTACATAATATGTAAAAATACATATTATGTGTAATATATATATTATGTTATTACACATATTATGTGTAATATATATATATTATGTTATTACACATATTATGTGTAATATATAAATAAAACATAACATATTAAGTCTTTTATTCACACTTATGTGATATATCATTAATATATGTATTGTGTCGTATAGATTTTCCCAATGTGTGTAGGCTAGTTTATTCTTATTATATGCATACATGTTATATACATATACCAATACCAAAGCCCATCTACATATTTTAATATTATATTAGTAAATAATATGTAAATATATAATAGACAGACATTTACTGTATGTTTGAAACTGGTAGCATATATGATTTTTACATGTTAATTAATAAATCTGGATATTTGATTGTAACATAGCCATATACAAATAATTATGTAGATATTTTCCATACATGTGCTACAAATTTCACAATTAGTAGATAATTATACATTATAAAAAAAATATCTTCATATAATCAGTGGGTGTATACATAGGAATATATCCCCTTATATATGACATCTTATAGTGTGTACTTTGTTATTGTCTGTCATGTTTTTGTTCATTATTGGCTTATAACAACAAAAGCATGTAAGCATTCATACAGGAACGTGAAGAAAAACTGACTCATACAGCAATAAACTAGCTATATAAGGAGTAATCTCTCCAGTTTGTAAAAATAGTTATTTAAAAAGATGCCGACAATAGCGCTAATGATTTATTCATTAGGAGTAGGGGAGGCAAGCCCTCAGTTGGAGGGTCAAACCCTTACATCAACATGAAGTATGTATTGTCCACTCTGCTTAAGTGTCCTTGAGCAGAGCACTGAACCCCCAGTGTCTGTCTGTACAGGTGAATCTGACCTCTGACCTCTCTGTGGAGGAGAAATTAAAAATGCTTGCCAGTTATATAATTGATCTCCTTATTATCATCATGTTCAATTGTATTTGCCGGAACACGGTGTGTGTGTGTGTGTGTCAGGAAACCCAGAAACTTAAACCCCCCCCCAGGAGTGACAACATTTTTGCTGGCACATACAAGAGGAAATTCAAATGTTCTGCGCGTCACTAGAGAGTGTGTTTGTGAACATATTTCAAAATGAAAGTGAAAATATCTATCGCCTACACTCAGACAAACAAAGAATGTGAAGAATTTCAGCTTCTCTCTTCTGTTTCTACTGGCTTACTTGTCTTAGCCATTCATGCATGGCGTTGGCTGTTATGTAAGAAAACAACCCTGAAAAAGAGTATTTTGTTTTTTGTTGTTTTTTTTTTAAAAGAGACAGACAGAGAGGGAAAGAGAGAGGTGATGCCCAAACAGCAGAGAAACAAATACAGTGTGGAATCTGCCAACGTTTCACCAACGAGACAAAGGCTGTTGCTGCTTACAGGAGAGACCAGCTAAACGAGTGTGCAAAGCAATGACCATTGACCCAACACTGGCAAAAACAACCCCCAACCTTGTGCATGAATTACCTCCCTTATCTGTGTGTATTTGACTGTGAGGGAGAGAGGGAGGTGGAGTTCATCTACTGCCAAGTAATGATTTTATTTGGCCAGGTAAAAAAGACTGCATGATTAGATTATACAGTATATAAACAAGTGGGGAAGATCCCAGCCGGGGTGGACTATGGCCAAATAGATCCAAAGCTTTGTTTCCAAATAGATTCCTACTGCTGATCATGTGTTTGTGACAACTGGAAATTCACATACGATCCGTCTCCACATGAAAAAATATCCAGTTGATTATCCCTGCTTTGTCCACCTGCATTCACTTGTTTGAACGTCCTTGTTCATAGTTAAGTCATAATCACAGACTAGGAGAGCTTTTAGTTTGTGAAATTATACCTTGGAAGCATCATTATTCTTTTGCAACAAAATCAAACAGCAGAAAAGATATCAATGGGTTTGTTATTGACTGCAATCTTTTGGGTTAAGAAGAAAGTGTCAAAGGTCAATAAAACATTACTCCTCTGTAAACTGTATATCTGTTGCCAATGCTCCCACTAGTGACTGTTGTGTAATGTGTGGGAGGTGTCTTATAGCAGTAAGAGTCCTCGGTCTGGAGCTTGTGTTAGCTGCAAACACCTGCCTGCATTTGTAGACTGTTATGGGAGGTTATAATATTAAGCTACAGACAAAAACTGACGCCATGTGGCTACAATAATACACAAGTCTCACGTGATTGTCATTAGAATTCAGCATCTTTAGCTACTAAATTTGTTGTTGCTGCTTTGCACTTGTTGCCATTTTCAAAGGAGCTTTTTGTACATTTATTCTCTTGCCAAATATGTTTTTTTCTGATGGTGATTGTTGCTGGACAAGAGCTTTGGCCAACAGTCTTTATAATATACGAGGTTGTAGTTTGCTCCCTGAGCAGCTGCATCCTCAGGGCACACTGGCGGCTACAGTGAGTTGCCAGCAGAAAATGAAGAGACAGGCCGGGGCTAGCTGGTTAGTGTGCTGGCTTCAGCAGAGGAAACGAGTCGATAGACACGAGGGTTGATATTAGCATTGCTTTGTAGCACAGAGGGCAGCTCCTGGCAAATAAAGAAGTTACATTTGATGTTGAACTTGAAGCTATGTAGTTATAACAAAAAATAAAAATCTGTTTTAAGAGGCTGGATGTTTCCAGAAGACACAAGTCTTTGCAAGTTCAGCAAGAAGTCATGAGAGGTCATGAGAGGTTTTTTTTTTTAACCAAGATACAACAGAATTTTTGATATTAAAAAAATGTATCTTGTATTAACCACTAGCCAAAAACTTAAACCTTCAGCTTCACTTTCGCCACACAATGCATCATCCGCCAGTCCTGCAGTGGAAGTGTATAGCTGTAGAGTTGGAAGATTATCAGCTACCACAGGATGAACTGACATGACATCAGACGGTTTGGGGCGCTTTGACACATGCAAACAAACCACGGAAGTCACAGGTTTGCCAGTGAGCGTGACAACAGTCACAGCTTCAGTAAGTGCAAACTACATTACAATTTATATATTTTTTATAACTACACATGCAGAAAATGTCTGCATTTAAGATCATGCAAATTTCTAAACTGCAAGTGCTGTTGACATTTTCATCTTTTAATATATCCTTCCGTCATGCACCAGCAGGTGAGGTTGTGCCTCAGCCCCGACTCAGAGATTGGTGAACTGAAAAGTGAGGTCAACCACAGTAAACAGTATGCACACTGTAACAGTAGCATACTGAGGCAAACTAACATGGGATTAAGCTGGTATTCTGTAACAAAACAGAAAATTCCAGAGAAAGCCAGAGTTAAAACCCAAACAAAGCAAAACAAAAACAGTAGATAAGGACAGAAGGGAAAACGGCAACACAGCTTTGCTACACACAGAAATAGATTACAAGTACGAGTTGAAAAACATCTGCCTTTTATTTTGAAATGGCCCATAAACCAACATTTAGTTGTAACCTGTGACCTGCGTGTGTGTGTGTGTGCGCACGCATGCGTGTGTGGGGCTGTGTGGAGTTTAAGAGTTTAGTAGTTGGTTACAAGGCAGTCACCTTGACAGGCAGGGCAGTGTATACAGAGCATGCCAAGGTTAATCATTCACACACACACGCACACACACACACACACACGGAATGAAAAGACCCTGCAAATGCAAACAAATGTGTATGTAAGAGCAAATTCTTACTGGCACCACCATTGGCTAAGATGATAAGGTTATGCAATTGCATATGTGAATACACCCTATAACCTGTACATTCATACACATTTACACGGTGTAACACTTCTTAGGCCCATTATTTTTGCAAGTTTTGTGGAATCTCCACCATCTGTATTTTGCAAACACACACACACACACACACTGTCATTGCTGTGAACAGTTGCAGCTGCAGGACTTAGGAAGCGTGTAAAAACGGGAAGACCATTGTACTGCAGGGAGAGAAAGGGGCATAGAAAATTGGGCTGAAACGTGAATGTACAGGAGGAAAAGGGAAAGTGAGCAGGGAACACAAAGTTAGTGAGGAGAGAGAGAGAGAGATTATGTGGAGGGGGTGAGAGTGTGAGAGAGACAGACTGACAGAAAGAAGAAGGTCAGAAAAGAGATTTGCATGTCAAGTAGTAATAGGCTTGTCCTGAGTACAGACACGCACACTACTAAGCTGCAGTGTTCATAATACTGCAGAGTGTGTGTGTGTGTGTGTGTGTGTGTGTGTGTGTGTGTGTTCATGCAGTGCATTATTTCCCCTGTGTCTGTCAGAACTAAACTAGTCGCCTCTGCCTCTATCACGTTTATATTGCTGCCGCCGTCTTCCCTGAACTTCTGAAGGCTGTAAAACAACCTAGAAATGAACGTGCGACCTGTGTTTGCGTGTGTCTCTGACTTTGATGCAGCTCTGCCTCTTTCTTCACCATTTCTTTGAGTCTGGTCCAAATCATTCATCACTCGTTCAGGCTTCCTCCCCCCCATCCAGTCAACACGTACCATCAAAACCTTTTCATTTTTCACATTTTCTCCCTCTCCAACCTCATTATCCACTCACTGCATCCTCCCTCCTCCCTCACTTTCAACACAAACACACACTGACTCGTGTGCAATCTTTTGAATTTCTTTCTCATCTTTTTGTCTTTTAATCTACTTCTGGGTTCATTTTCATCAAGTCCAGAGCTACAGCAGTTATAATGATTGACTGAATAGAAATATGTGTACTTCATAATCTTGAGAAACACATTGTTTCAGTCATTATAATCAAAATCTTAGAAAATGTGAAAAATTTGATGGCTTTTTTTGTTATTTTAATATTTGTTAGATGAAACATGACAATTGAAGACATGATGAGGGGGTGGTGGGAAATACTGCACCATACTTGTCACTATTCTTAGATATTTTTTTAAATGATCACAATTTATTGAGGAAACAAGTAGCAGATTGTCTTGATCAGTTACGTAAGTACTTGCAGCTCTCATCAGGCCTCGTGTAGTCCACAATTTTAATCCCTGAATGTGACAAAATGTATCATCTGCAGCGCATTTGCACAAATTAATAAAATGTCTTTATTAAATCAATATCTCCTGCCTCTTCCAAATGAATACAGTGTCAAACCACCCATTATCTCCCAAAATGAAAACGTTCTCATTGCCTTGGTAAATGTTCGGTATATATTTCCGTGTGAAAGTGATAGTCTTTAAT
This sequence comes from Trachurus japonicus, assembly GCF_045865225.1. Lineage (NCBI taxonomy): Eukaryota > Metazoa > Chordata > Actinopteri > Carangiformes > Carangidae > Trachurus > Trachurus japonicus. The sequence continues at coordinate 22,409,112 of NC_140914.1, read as the reverse complement.
CTTAAATGGCTCATCAAACATGTTTCCACTGTTGAGTACAGCAAAAATTTATAAGATGAAACTACGAAGATACAATCTAGATACAGACAGCGGAAAACCTTGACATTTCATTTTGTATTCTTTTTACTCTGTTAAGTCATAAATGAACTAGACACTTTTTTAGTTTATCATTTGAAATCACAGTGTCCACAACATCTTCAGTTCAAAGCAACTCCAACTCAATCAGTGTTTGGTTGACCAATGTTGGAATTACAAACATTCGGTCATTCAGTCAGTCACAGCACTTTTAGGGCCGGCCACACTGCTCCTGTATTTATGGAGCTCCCTGTCTTTTTCTTGCCTCCATCTCTGTCTTACAAGGTACCAGCTTTGAAAAGGCTTTGTTTTTGTACTACTGGTCTTCAACCAATTACCTGAACATTCATTCTACCTCAGCTCTCAAGGCATTCACACACAGACACGCACAACAGGCTTAATATCAACATAATCCATTAGCTGTTTAGCTTGTGATTTTTTTTTTTTACACAAAGATGACTTTCATTCAACCCTGCAGACTTTGTTTTCCATGCACATAATACGTACATACACACACACACACAAAAACAGGTAATTCTACAATGTAGAGAAAGGTGCTGTTGTATTATTTCCAGGAGAGCTCTCCATTTCTGCCGCTATAATCCATCACCATGCCTTGAATATGCAGATAGTCTTGATAAGTGAGCTGGGTGGCAACACGACACATTTAAACATATCCCTTTATTTAAATTCACTCTCATTTATATTCATATCCCCCATCCAGTGCTGGCCTTGCTCCTCCATTACTGCAGGAGCTCATGCAGATTGGTGGTCACAGGGCACAGTGATTGGCTGGTTTTATTGTCATCCGTCTACGGTGAACATATTTTACAGTGCAGGGAAAGGAACTGCGAAGAATCCCACAGACACATTAAATCACACACATCCAGCCACATGCCTAAACTCTGCACCTCATAACGCGCTAACACCAGTCCATGAAAGTGGTAAAGACAACCCTGGCACCCCGGTATTGTTCGCTGGGGTGAATGAGTGCGTATGTGTGTGGAAAGAATAATGTCTTGTTGACTGAGTGAGAAAATGTTTCAAGGCCAAGGCTTTCTTTTAGTTGGTTACTTTATCTATGGCTCCAACATGCTGAATATACAGTGTGTCTTGTTTGCTATCAGTGAATGCAAATCATAGCTGTCTGTCTCAGTCAATGTGCCAAGTTTATCTAAGAAAACAGGAACGTTTGCCAGCGAAGTTCTTCACAAAGATGAAGAGGGACCCAAATCCTGCCTTGCAAAGTAAATATGTTCAGAGAAAATAGTGAGGAAAAGGGGTTGAAATTGAACCGTGAATGAAGTGAGACCTGATAATAAGTCACACCTGAGCTGAGCTGAATAAGAACTTCATTAGCTACTAATCTTGGATGTGACATTACCTTAGTTAAAGCAGAAGTAAGCGATCCGGTCCGTTTTGGCTAACTTCTTCTCCTCGTCCCTACGTCACCACATTCAGGCGCATCCCTTGGCTGCACACACAGAGAGGACCGCCCCTTTATGCCGTTCTCTCTCCTCATTGGATAAAGGTTGTAGGATACAAGGAAAGTTTTCTCCTCGGCTTACAGCAGAGCAGAGTGACTGACAGACCCGTGTTTCAGACCAAACACTCTATATAAGTGATTGCTGTCGGAAGATATAACTATTTAAGACTTATATAACACAAACATTCCGCTTACTTCTGCTTTAAGTCTGAGGAACAGGGAACGAAAAAAAACTGACAAACAAATCAATACAAGTGTATTATTAATACAGTTTTACATTTAGAGAATGAAGACGGTGAGATAATACAAATTTGCGCAAGAGTTGGTAATACCAGTGATTGGCCGATCCACCATTTGGGTGGATCGTTTACTGCAGACGTTCATGTACCCCGCAGGATGAACAATATTTAACAATTATTCAGTCATATTTGCTGGAACTGTCACTATATTCTGATAGTAGGACATGAAATGGGTAATTTAGGACAAAATCCAGCGCCTCTGGCTCCACCTACAGCCTGTAATCGTATTTGCCAAAATCCACCGCGCCCGGTGCTGTTTCACCAGTCAGGTAGAGGGGACAGGAGTAGCAGCCAGTCTCCGGTTTCTATGGATACGGTACGAGGTCCATAGAGGGACCTGACGGTGTATCGTCTGACCAAGTCACGGACTTTACATTCACTTTCATGAACTAACCAACTGTAGCTTTAATTGGCCCCAATTAAACTTCTAAATAAATGCGTGTTCTGGCCACAGACTGTATAGACTCTGGCTCTTTCCTTGGGCAGTCGGAGCTCTCAATTGGCCGGACCGGCCCAAACAACACGACCGGACGTAACAGGTTCGTAACAGGTCTATTTGAGACTCAGCTTTTATTTGAGAATTTACAGTAATACCAGTATGTTACCAATATCTTTGAGAAAATGTTAGCACTCTGATATTAGCAACCTGCTAATATAGCCTATAGTACAAAGACGGGGATTTGAGCTGCTAATAGACTCCAGACTTGGCAGTATTTGGAATGTTGAGATAGTGAAATATACCTTTCTGTATCAATGTTCAGTTTCCTTTGATTTGCAGTATGTGTGTCTGTTTAAGTGTCCAGTTTGTCATTGAACTAAAGGTAAAGGTCATCGAGTCTAATGCTATTATAAACTCCGAACACCTCAGTGATTTTGAAAATGGAACAACTGTACTTTGTAGACAAGAAGAGAAGTCCTGTCGGGATATGTGGAGATAAAAGGATTTCAAAGATAGACACTTAGAAGTTGGTGGTGTGCCTATCAGGAAGTATAGGAATTTTTTGGTAGAGTTTATAATGTAAAGCCCAGTCTAGTTCCTCTGGTGGCCCATGATGCAATGTGTGGCACGCAGGCTGACCTGAGAGCCATTGTCATGGACAGAGCCACTGCTGGCCTTTTGTTAATGCTGGACAGGCCAGCAGACCCCTTGCAGAGAGAGAGAGACTGTGTGTGTGTGTGTGTGTGTGTGTGTGTGTGTGTGTGTGTGTGTGTGTGTGTGTGTGTGTAACTGCAGTTCAAAGTGTGAATGACAAAGAGGAGAATGATGTGATGGGAGGGGGGTAAAGTGCCCGGCACAGGAGATGAGAGGGGGAAACAGAGTCAGAGAAGCTGACAGAAACCACTGAGAGCTCACAGTGATGGTAAAGAATTTCATCACATTAAATCCTGCACTCACACACACACACACATACACACATAAATCACACATGTAGCCCTTATAGACGTCAAATCAACCTAATCTGTCAGCAATCCCTGTTGTGTATTTCTGTTGCAAGGAGGTCATTTAAGTTAATTACACTCAAGTTTAATTTTCAATCTCGTTAACAGGCTAAAAAGCAGGAGATGGAACTATAGTTTTCCTTTTTCATTCAAGGGACTTTAACTTATTCCCACTTCTCCTTCTCCCTACCTTCCTCCAGCTCTCTCTCTCACACACACACACACACACACACACACACACACACACACACACACACACACACACACACTGCCCCAACCCCCATGCCAGTCTGAGCAGTCCAAAATGAAGTGCCTGTGTGTGTGTGTGTGTGTGTGTGTTTGTGCGCGTGTGTGTGTGCTCAGAATGTTCTAGTGCATGGGGGGAGGGGGTGTGTGTGTCAATTGTCCTGGCACGCTGCCAGTCTCTCGGTCTCTCATTACCAGTGTGTGTATCAGAGTGTGTGCCTCTGTATGTGTGTGCGTGTGTGTGTGTGTTTGAGTGCGCAATGGGGGCCTACCAGTGTGACGGGCGTTACCATGGCAACGCCAGAGCAGGTTCCAGATGCAGTGCATCATATTTCTACAGGATGGTGCATAAGCATACGCACACATGCACCCACAGGAACGCAAACATACCCACACACACACATATACGCATACACACACATTGAATTAAAAGTAGACCTTTGGTTAGTCATGCAAATTAGTTTTGTCTTGATGGCATACCTCCCGTTTAAATATTCATTCTTCCTTTTTTTCTGAGATGGACATAGATAGCAATCATCCAGGACACTCACACGCACTGACACTGTGTACATAACTTTAGGAGATAATTCAGTAATGGGAATCATTTAAATTCATCTCCAGCATTGCTAAAGGTGGTCAAATTTAGAGGTTTGCCATTTTTAGAACCTATATGCAATAATTAGAATTCATTGCATTTTTGATCAATATTGAGATATTCAACACCTAATGTTGAGTGGTGTTTTAGCTCTGAGGGATTTGGCATCTTCTCCTTCTTCTACAGTTTCCCCCTAAATAAAAATACATGTGTTTTCATTTCAATTTCTTTTCTTTTCTTTGCCATGCTTCCATGACTCTAAGATGCTCCAATGAAACGCCACTTTTAAGGCAGTGTCAACAATCTGAGGAGCCGGTTTGTGTTATGAATAGAGCCGTGTGTGTGTGTGTGTGTGTGTGTGTGTGTGTGTGTGTGTGTGTGTGTGTGTGTGTGTGTGTGTGTGTCCATAGGAATCCCTCTGTGTTTATGCAAGTGTGAGTGTCTGTGTAGAGTTTCTGTCTGCATTACTTATTCATAGCAGCATAGAGTTACAGTACAACCACACACACACAGAGACACTTTAAAGCAGTTCTGAAGACCATCTTGGAGGTTCTCCACATGTGCACAAGCAACTTCTTTGGTTGACAGTTAAATGACTTAGCCTATATCATTTTAAGAAACCATGCATACTGGCAACAAATGCAAATACAAAGTTGTCCAGTGTCTTAGAATATCCAGTCTCTTGGTAAATGTGCGTGTAGATGGGTAGACTGATTTCTGCTCTTTTTAAGTACAAAACAGTGTGCTAACACACTTGTATGTTGGCCTACAGCACTTATTACTATCTAATATCAGTGCTGCGGCAGATTCAGGTACGTCCTCTTGACTTTAAGACAAAAACCAAACCACAATGTCCAGGGAACTCTCTGCAATAAAACAGTGGCAAGGAGTGAACAAAGGAAAGGTATGGAACTAATTCTAAAGCTCTGAATGTTCCCCGGAGAAGAAAAATGAAGCCTAAATGAAAGGTTTGGAAACACCAGGAGTCTTTCAAGTGTTGGCCATCCAACCAAACTGAGGCACCAGGCAAGCAGGGCTTTGGTCAGGCAAGTGATGCAGAATGGTTGCTAGAGCTTCAGAAGTTCTCTGCAGAGATGAACCTGCTGAAAGGACAGCCAGACTTTTACAGCGACACGGACGCCACCTTTAGTAGTGGGCACATAACAGCCAGCTGGCAATGATTCTTTAGACTGATGAGACACAAATTAAACCATTTGTGCAGAACTTCTATCACCGTCTGGTAAAAACCAGGAACCTGCCTACTACCACAGCTATGGTGAAGCATGGCGGTGACAGCATGAAGTTAGCTGGAATAAATAAGGAGAGCTCCTTGAATGAAAACCTTTTCCTGATTACACATTGATCTGAGACAGTATGATACACTGTTTGGTCCAAAATACCTATTTTAACATCCATGTTAAGACAAGCTAATGTTTGCTGTGTCTTTGGGCTATCCCCGTACGGGGAACCAATAATCGATGAGGTATGGAGACACTGGCCAGTGTGAGGATGAAATGTTACGGTATTGTTGTTTGTTTTTGTAAAGAATCCACCAACAGGTGAAAGCTGCCCTGCCCAAACCAGCGGAGACAAAGCTGCACACTTCACAATCCAGGCGACTACATCATGGGGAGAGATCTAAAATGAAAGAATTGCAGAGCTGAGAGCTCGCAGGTGGAACGGCGTTCCAGGTGCTCTTGATGACGGAGACAGCAGCCAAGATTGCAGAGAGGGCTACTGTACGTGGATACACACCAGTCACCACAGACTGGTGACTGATCCAGATCCAGGCGCACACCATGATGCGGATCGAGAGGCCAAGACCATGGCATACCCTTAGGTGGCTCAGGTGCGGCCTAAGGGTGGCGACTGGCGTCTTGCTGGTCATCTCCATCACGGTGGGGCTGTCAGTGCTGTTGCTGGAGATCTACAATCGTAAGACGAGCAACAGCAGCATGACTGATTCACCTCACCCGGACCACAAATCTACACTTAGACCACAAAACCCCTTTAACAGTTGGAATAGTCAGGTGTCAAACGTACCTTTTTTCCCCCCCTCAATACGGGTGGGTATAATCAGGTGCCACAGGTCCCAGACCTGCACTGGTCACTAGGTCCCGGACCTAGCACAAGCTCGTCACTTCTCCTGCACCTGTCAATTTTTTCCCCAGGAAAAAACGGTGCCGGCACGTCTGCCGACCCTACTCTCGATCAGTAGGTGGAGAAGATCTTCCTGTGCAATCCTTAAAACTCGAGGTGTTGACAGCCACCGAGTTCGTTAGACCTCAAGTTACGTTGAGGGGGCTCCTGGTTCTCCAGACGTCAGGCCCTCTTCTCAACCTTCCTCTGTGGGGGAGTTTGAGGGTCTAAAAGAGCCCAGGCCCTTACTGTGCACAGTTTTCACACCTTCAGTCCAGAGTCCCAGAACCCGCTCACAGATGAGGTCCCTTTGTGGTCGCCAGTTTTGTGGTGGCAAAAAGTTTTCTGTCTATTCAATAAAAGAATTGAAAAGAAAGTCTTCACACGTCAGCTATCTTTCTGAGTTTTAATAAGCATTCATGAATGGAGTCACACACATACAACTGCATGAACAGTCAGTCAGTGGATGAGTGAGCTAGGGTGTTCTCAGGCCTGCTATCTTTATAGTTCCCAAACACATACCAATAGACAAAATATATGGCACCTCGGTGGTTCTGCCTAGCCTCACCACCAGGACACAACAATCCCTTGTAAATTTCCACAGGACACTCTGTTGTGGGAGCCTCTCTGGCTCTTAACCTTTAACCTGTCCTGAGTGGACTCTCTGCTGCATCTCACAATGCTGTCATCACAGGGATTAACTGAGTAGTACCATATATCACCAGGTGAAAAGAAGTTCTGTTACCAGCATGATTATACAACACTTGTAAAACATAACATGGGTTAAATATCAGAATTTTCCATCACATAGGTACTGTGATGTGTTATATATCGCAACCATGATTTAGTGTTCATATCAATCCAAATGTAAATGCCTGAAGACATTCAGAATTGATGCATACACACAGCTAAATTCTGCCTTTTTTTTTTTAATCGACGCGTAAAGACGTTATTTTCTGTCATCTTAAGACAAACGTGGACATTGAAATTGACATTTTCGACCAAATTGCGTTCTATAGTGGAGTGACTTCGGGACAGGTCTCAGGCAGTCTTTGAGTGGCCCAGCCAAAGCCCAGACTTAAAACCCTGAACATCTGTGGAGAGACCCGAAGATGGGACTTCATAAACTATTCCCATCCCATCTGACAGGGCTTGACAGGATCTGCCAGGAAGAAAAGGATTAAGTTCCCAAATGCAGGTTTGCAAAAGCTCATAGATTTAACCAAGAAGAGTCTGAGCTGTAGTTACTGCCAACAGGACTTCTACAGAGTATGAGTACCACTCTGACAATCAATGGTTCACTTATATACATTTATGAGAATCTCTCACGCACGAGGGTGCATGGAGGGGGTGGGGGTGGGGGGTGAGAGTGTGTGTGCTCCCCTCCCCATCTCTGCTGGGTTCTGGCTCGGTGCCAAGTAGCAATTGGTTCTCATTCTACCAGAAACAAAAGACCAGCAATGACAGTGAGAGTGAGAGTGTGTGAGCGTGCGAGCAAGAGGAAAGAGAAAGACAATGAAAGAGAGAAAGATAAAGAAGTAGACAGAGGTTAAAAAAGTGAAAGAGGGGGAGAATGGCACAGGGAAGGAGCTCGACAGATTTCACATCTCAGTGAGCACGGAGGGAAGAGCGAGAAATGAGCGGAGATTAGAAATAGAGAGTGTAAGATAGAGAAATGATGACATGGGGGAGGGAGGGTGAAGTGAAGGTGAGTTTGCTAAGTTTACAACAAGGCTGCTCGATAATGAAAAAATATGAGTTTTTTTCATTTAGATCAGAAATAGATACTGCGATGCTAGAAGACACCTTATAGGCTACAACACACCGCACCTACAAGGTTACTATGACAATGAGCATATTTTCCACCATGTCAATTAAGGCACGCACCAGTATCCTCCTACACAGTGACAGGTCATTAGCAGATAGATGAACCCAGCAATGTTACAGGTTCCATGTCTAAAGGAGGCAGTTGCCTAAAGTGACTGTCCCAGTCAATATTTCAGTTTAAACAGTAGATCAGATGTATAACGTCAAAGAAGCTCGTTATAAAAAACCCACCAAAAATTCTCACCAAATTCGTTTTAGTCTTTTTTTAGTTCTTTCTTTTGTTTCCTCTATTCTGGTTCAGTGTCTTGACGCTGATCAACCTTGTTTCAGGCAGCAGCAAGAAGCTGTTTACAGCATAAAATGGAATATGATAAACCTACTATTCTCAACTTCTCCAGCACCCACTGGCACACAGACGGAGTGTCCGTAGGCAGCTCTTTGCTCAGCTTTATGATGTAGTAGTTTGTTTTCAATAACCTTTTTGTCAAAGTAAAATCTATATGCTGTAAAGGTATCTCTGGAGTAAATATAAAGCAGCTTCTGCTTCTACGCAGTTATTGCGCACATCCTTTTAAGCTTCAGTCCAAACCCCTAATGACTCTAGTCTGTGTATGTCTCCTTTATCTCCTGATCATATTCCTTCTCTCTGCCACATCCTTTGTCTTTGTGCGTTTTACCACTGCAATGTCAGAATTTCTGCACAAGGGTCATTCATTTTGTCTTGATAAATGTTTCTAAGGCAGTTTGGGGGAATTACAATATATAAGACGATGTGACAAAAGGATGCTGATGATATAGCTACCAAGGACTGATTTCTGCCTTCTATTCTTTTACTAAGATTTTATTGTTTGGTTTATTTCATCAAAAAGTTGCTGTTGCTACAATTATTTCATTGACTATAAAATTATTATTGTCTTGGATTTTTACAACTTCTGCAGTTCTACTAAAGCCACACACACACACACACACACACACACACACACACACACACACACACACACACACACACACACACACACACACACAGAGTAAAAGAAAGGGGGGGAAGAGAGTCCCTTTCTTTCCTCTCCATCTCCATATCAATGGCAGCAGGACAATCAGCTAGCTGGTTCACACCAGCAGCCTGGCAGACACATACACATGCACACGCGCGTGCACACACAAGCCAGCAGCACACACACTTTGCAGAGCCTCTCCAGTTTTCTTTCACCTGCATTCTCAGCTGAACTGAACTCGGCCTTTTGTGCATATCACTCTTTCTCTCTCACTAGCAGCAAGAGAAAGAAAATATATGGTGGTGTCCCTTCTTCTTCCACAACAGGTTACCAAAGCTTTATAAGTTTCTAGTCCATAATGTATGATAATGTATTTTGAACTGATCCTGTCTGCCCTGGAAAATACCACAGTGTGTTTGTCAAGTGTGCCATGCACAGGGCTGAGCATTAGTGTGCTCTGTGAACAAACTGTCAATGAACTGCATTATCTTACAGAGGCCTTTTGTATCTTTGAGTATATGTAAGCTACTGGAGATTAGTGTTGCTACTCTGTGAAGAAGATAGTAAGTGATGATTAATGTAGCATACGGTGCTAAAACATGGTGCTAACTCAACTTTTGTTGTGTAAAAATATTGTGGAAATACATTTTTACAGGAAGCATCATACTTTCGCACCATATCATAAATTTACTAGTGTTTTGTTTTTAAACTGTACTTGAATAATTTGCTGAGTGGTGCTGATAATGTTTGCTCCTTCACTGCCTTTTAATTTCTGTGACCCATGAACCTGAGGGTCAAAACACAAGATATCATTAAACACAGCAACATTTCAGATTTTTTTTTTGACTTATCAGATAGTGGGAGATGTTATTTAGCAATGAATAAACTAATGATAATGATAAAAAATAAAACCAGTGACAGACTGGCCATAGGGCAATATGGGTAAATGCCACAACAGCCGTGTACAATGCAGCTGAGGCGGACTCACGAAGATGTGACCGAGGCGGCCGCAAGGAGATGCTCACCTGATAGAGCAGCCCCCCACGATCAGAAGCACTGGTGCAGTCTGGGTTCAATTCCACCCAGTAGAAAATAATATTGGTGGACAATGCATTTTCTCATCATCATTGGATGAACAATGCTCTATTACTATATACTCACTATATATGTTTGTGTAAATGTGGGCCCTCTCTGTCAAAAATGCGAGGGCCTCTTTATGGTGCCAAGTTGATACTGTGAACCTTTCAAAGATGAGCAACACTGGCATAGATTTTAAGTTGTATTCTGGTCAAGTGTAAATCAAACAACACACTCCAGTGTTGGGCTGAGGGGAGACTAGACGACACTTACAGTAACTATGGCTTCAATAGAGGATGGAGGGGAAACACAACTGGTCGAGTAGCAATAGCACAAACTTAAATTTAGCACCTTTACACTTAAAAACATGTGGCGGATTATACAGCAGCTGATCTTAAATCAAACCACAGACAATTGGGTTTGAATTTTTCTTAGTGTCTTTGAAACCATCTCTCGATAAAACGGGTTATCCCTTTACTTTGAACTCAGCATTAAAATCTGTTAGAAACTCACAAGGTTCGAACTCACGTGTGGTAGAGTGATAGAGTGCAGTCGTTCTCCCGCTGGAACCATAGACAGTTGAGATAGAACCGTGACCTTCTGAACTTCACTGTTCATCCGTACCGCCAGGTGTGTGTATGAACTGCGCTGAGTTTTCCTGTGTATTTCCCAGTGAAAATTAGAAACGACGTTAACAAGTTTACGAACGAGTGCGTAACTGCTAAAACAATGTCTTGGTAAGTAGCATGTCTTGTTTTTTCTCCTGTATTCAAATGTTTAGGTGATATAGAACAACTGAGTTGTAACGTAACGTTAGCCTGCTGTACTGCACATTCTGCTGTTCAAATATACTGTGAGGTTAGCTTAAGTTGTGATTTTGTAAACATTTTGCATCAGTAACTTTACCTTGTAGTGAGAGTAGCTAGCCTACATCGCTAACGTTAGCTTAAATCTTTGAGATATCTCAAGTTAACATAACTACTTATGTCTGAGTGCTGCCCATACCTTTTAGTTCCACCACTGTCTCATGTTAAGTCTACCAATGTGTAAATATCCTCTTTCAGTCAAGCTCCTCCGCTGCCAGACATGCCCAAGTATTTTGGCATCAGTGGTCCCATCAGTGAAGACCTGCCCGAAGAGGCTGACCTGGTCCGGACCAAGAAACTGACTGACATGCTCAAGTCCCGTGGTGTGTTTGAGGACGACTCGGAGCTACAGCACAGGTATGACTGTTTCTGTTTCATAGTCTCCTCCTTGTTTCTTTCATAAAGCCTGGAGAGGTACTGTAGAACTGGGGGAAAAACGTTGATTTTTGTTGTGTTTATTGTGACAAAGTGTCTTGGGTGTCATCTATTGAGATCTCTCTCCTGTGTTTGTTTTTACTGCCAGAGGAGTGATCTTTAATTAATTTAGTAAAGGATTTAACAGTAGCCTATAGCATCCTCAGCAAATGATGCAAGGGGCAGATATCATGCGAATAGGACCATAACATGCTTTGCTTAAATTGTCAAAGTTTGTAAATAAGCTGCATCTTTTATTTGCAGAGAGATGGTCATGAAAAGACTGGAGTTCCTTTTTAAGGAGTGGCTCAAAGAAATATCTGTAGAACTGGTAAGAAATTGTTGGTTCAATGTTTTTGTTTAATCTGTTATGATGTTTTAAAGTGAACTCAAGTGTTATTGCATGGACAGTACAATTTAATCCTCAATGCTTTTTGATTTTAGAACATACCTGAATCTGTCACTGAAAATGTCGGAGGAAAAGTCCTTCCCTTTGGCTCCTACTATCTGGGAGCTCATTCCAAAGGTAATTCAGAGACTCTTTCCTTCAGAGCATTCAGAGCATTAGGACTGTGGCAACTTGTCCTAAACTGTGTTTTCATCTTCTTCTTGCTCATAAGAACTTTTTTAATTTGATTGGACAAGTGCACAGTCATACATGGATAATGGTCTGTTTAAATCTAGACTTTCCTCTCATGTGAATCTGTGTTTGACAGGTGCTGACATTGATGTCCTTTGTGTGGGACCTGGATTTATAGACAGAAAGGAGTTCTTTACCTCCTTTTATGAGAAGCTCAAAGCCCAGCAGGAGGTCAGAGATATACAGGTAAATCATAAAGTGATTTATTACAAACAAGTCAAAAGACATTTTTCTCCCTCGTGTTGTGACTGACAGTGTTATGTCCCTTAGGCCATTGAGGAAGCATTTGTCCCTGTCATCAAACTGTCCTATGATGGAATTGAGGTAATTTGTCCTGAGAAACCAATATAAACGCTGCTGTCCACAGTATTGTCAATAAAGTTTTGTCTGCATGTGTCTGAGTTGTTTTTGTGTTTCTGTAATTTTCTAGATTGACATGGTCTTTGCCCGTATAGCACGGAAGAGCGTCTCTGAAAGTATCAACCTCCTTGATGACAAGTGGTTACAGAACATAGACAAACACTGCGTCAGGAGTCTCAATGGTAAACATCAGATTAAAGCACACAACTGAGGAATCCTGCAGTATTACATGATAGCTGCACTTATTGTACAACAGTGTACCAAACTGTTAATTTGTGGTTTGCTCTTTGTGTGTTCATCTTCGTTTTCATTCTGTTTTTACAGGCTACAGAGTCACAGAAGAAATATTGAGCCTTGTGCCAAACGTTTATAACTTCAGACTTACACTGAGAGTCATCAAGCTTTGGGCCAAATGTGAGTTGAACACAGAATAGTTCGATCTGTACAATGGCTGATGGTCCTGACAGTTTTTCAAACAGGACTTATGTCAAAATCAGTTTATTGTTCACTGCAAAGATTAGCGATGAGTGATTATATAAAGGGAAAAGATTGCACAAGAACTGTGTTTCACTAATATAAAACTGTTATGTTATTTTATTTTCTCTACCAAGGCTTACATTTTTCAATGTCCCATGTAGCCATGGATTGTTTGGTTTTTCTAAACATCTATTGCTTAAACTTGAACTTTATTAATAATGTTTGGAAGCAAAGGTGATGTGAAATTAAACAGAGGTATGGAATATTTAACTCTTATATAATATATACACATCTCTGTCCTTTTGTTTCCCTTCAGGCCGCAACATATACTCAAACAAGCTGGGCTTCCTGGGCGGTGTATCATGGGCCATACTGGTGGCCAGAATCTGTCAGGTTTACCCAAACGCTACAGTCTCCACTCTGGTGATCAAATTCTTCAAGGTCTACTCCATGTGGTGAGTTGTCTCAGCACTGCTGGCGTCTTTGTTAAATGATAAAACATCACATAGGGTCATCCATGGTGGTCAGGTCACCTCACCTGGCAATGACTGGATAAAACCAAACTTCCTTTTTCAGATTATCTCTTGACGGATAGACTCCAGTTATGCATTTATTACAGAATCACCTATTACCATTGCTCTGTATCTTCTTGGCAGACACATGTGACTGGATGGAAAACAGCAGTCCACCTCACTTGCTGCTTTTCTCCTAACAACCAGAACACACATTTAGTGTAGAGCTTTTTAAACTTTGAAGCTGCATTTAAAAGTTGTACATGAGGATCAGTTGGATTGAAATCTTGTGTTGTGTGTCAGGGAGTGGCCGATTCCAATTCGCCTTAGGATCGTGGAGGACCGCCACTACAACCTTCCTTTCTGGGACCCCAGGGTGAGGCTTTGTTGTTAACATTTTAGGTTACAAACACAGAGTTGTGTAAAGTAAGTCCATTACTAAATGCATGTAAACTGACAGTTTGTGTATTTCTGCATTTCCAGTTTAATCTGGGTGACCAGCGCCATCATATGCCCATCATAACCCCAGCGTACCCGCAGCAAAACACTGCATTCAACGTGTCTCCTTCCACTTATTCCGTCATCACAGCAGAGATTGAACGGGGTATGTACAGTAGTCACTTAGCTGACAACCACCAATGCTCTCCGTGCACTGCCTGCATTGTGGGCCCATGCCATGAATTATTAGTTTATTAGTTATTAAAGTGTCACTGTGCTTGAAGTAAGTTAATCACTTTAATCAAACCATTTTAGGGATGAGGTTTTGTTTCTCTGAGACTGAAACAAGCTTTTTCTTCCTCCTCCACAGGCCACATAATCACTCAACAAATACAACAAGGAAAAGCAGACTGGTCTGAACTCTTTGATGCACCAGACTTTTTTGAGAAATTCAAGTATGTATTGATCTACCTGAATATAAAAATAAGCATAACTGTGTTAAAGTTGTGTGTTGAAACGATGCAGAGCTTTATGTTTGATGTTTGTTTTGTTTTTTTCTTAATGACAGTATTTATGTCTATGTTGTACAAAAGGAAATACCTGTAGCCTGTGAACTACTGAAGGAAGGCTTGTTGTTGTTGTTGTGTGTTAAATCATGTCCAGAACTATTTGTGCTGTTATTTAGTGAAACTCTGACTGAGTTATTTTAAAGTTATTTAATTTTTGTTGCTCTGCAAATATGAACATGTCTGTAATGAATGTGCCAATATATTTGTTTTGTTTTTTGCTGTTATTAATTGGAAATGTTGACTTGTGTGTTCAAGTAATTTTAGAGGACGTGGGTCACGTTGTTGTTCTGTGCAGATAGAAAAGTATGTTGCAAATTCATGTGCTTCAATGTCTCAGACCTGAATATTTGGATGGCTCTGAGGTCCAGGTTTTATTGATTTCAGAGAGTAATTCAACATATGGACTGGAGCCTATTATAAAATATTGGAAATCACTATTGACCTTGTCTTATACATTGCTGTGTGGACTGTTGAAGTTTTCCATCACTTTGTACGCTGCCTAAGACGATGTTAGTGTTGTGTCTAAACTTTGCTGTTGATCTTCGTGTTTAATGACTTGTTTGAATAAACCTTTCCTGCGGTCTAACCTTACTCTCACCTTGACTTTATCTCATTTCACAGTTATTTTTGAAACTGTTGGATTAGAGCAGGCAGTGTGTTGATGTGACTTTTGATCCACTTACTATCCTGCGGAGGAACACCAAACGATAAATACACCAAAA
This sequence comes from Trachurus japonicus, assembly GCF_045865225.1. Lineage (NCBI taxonomy): Eukaryota > Metazoa > Chordata > Actinopteri > Carangiformes > Carangidae > Trachurus > Trachurus japonicus. The sequence goes on along the minus strand of NC_140914.1, from coordinate 22,393,935 downwards.
ACACTGAGCAGTTGTGTACAGCTGTTGGTGCAAATTTTTGAAATTGTGTTGGCATTGAATACACAAACAGATAACCCCCATTTAGAACAATGCAGGCTGTTGGAAGTTCACTGTATCATGGACATAATGAAAACTAGTATCCATCTTTGTATGCTCATTTCAGTCATTATGCTGTTCAGTAACCCAATGTGCTTTAAAATGTATCAGTAATCACATTGATCTTATTTAGTAAAATAGAAATGCTTCTTCATGTAGTAATAGTCCTGTCTGGGTACAAAGGCCCAACATCTGCACTGTCTGCTGCTATTGTTGTACCTCTTATCTTTCAAGGCATTACATTCTGCTCCAAGTCACTTCTGCCACAGAGAAGAAGCATCCTCAGTGGTGAGTTCAAGTAAAACAGGGAGGAGTGTGGATGTTTGGGTGAAAAAACATCTCATTAATAATATCTATGGGAGAGAAAAAAAACGGTTCCCGAAAATGTTTTGATATCTGCGTCAGGTTTGGCCTGGTGGAGTCCAAAATCAGACATCTGGTGGGAATCCTGGAGAATAATGAAAATGTAAACCTGGCTCACGTTCATGTCCAGCCCTTCCATAACAAGTATGGTTTTATGGTTGTATTTGACCTGTTCTTATCCTGTGCATTTGCTCTCAGTTTGCAGTGAGGAAGCACGAGGCATTCACTGACCTGTGTTCCTCACTGACCTCTGTTTCAGAAATGGAGTGAGCACATCGTGGCTCATTGGACTGTTTATGGCCTCAGATACAGACAAGCAGAAAATAGACCTGACCTCAGATCTCCTTTTATTCACTGACACTAGTATGTTGTTTCTACTCTCCTCCTAAATTTACTAGAAACGGAGCAACGATGTGTAAAATGATGATATTCTTATTTTGCTGCTGCAGTGTACATCCAGGCAAAGAGCTTGAAGATATATGAAGAGGGGATGACCATATCGGCCATGTACAGCCCCAGGGAAAATCTCAGCTGGAAGATGCCTAATGGCCAAAGCAAAAGGTTTTTCACTCCAAAACAAAAGCCTGAAGTGAGCCACAAAACTCCTGCTACAGACAGGAAGAGGAAAGGCTTGCCTCAGTCTGAGATGCCAGCCAAGAGAATAAGAGCTGACAAGGTTTGTCAGACCATATCATGCTGCTTTTGGTGTCAATAACTATCAGTTTCTGCTGTGGAAAATAGCAATGGATAGTTCCCCATTATAGGAGATTTACCTGTTTGCTTTCTCGCTGTTTCAAACCTTTGTTCTCCACAGAAATCAGTGTGTATGACAAAAGCGTTCACATTCAGCAAACCCACTTTACCGGCCAGGATTTCACAGGTCACAAAGAGACCTTTTTCTCCAAATTCAGAAGCTTCTTCTACGAAGTTAAAACGTGATGATGATAAGGAGCTGCTCTGCCCTCTCAGCAAGAGTCCGAACCTCAAGAGACGCAGCACTCCTGAGCTGGAGGAGCCCGCCAAGAAATTCAAACCTGACCTGGTATGCTACACTTTCCTGACGTGCTCGGCTTGCAGTTAGATAACACTCAGACAGTACAAGTGGAAGTATTCATACGTCTGTCCCTTCTCTGTCAGAGTGAGCCTCCTGACGAGCTCTCTGAAGAGTCGCCTGCACCAACCAAGCCTGTGACTTTCCTGAAAAACGTCATCAAACTACATCTCCTCGGGTACAGCACACAGCTCTGAGTAGAAAACACTCCTGAGCTCCATCTGGCTGCACACACACCTCTATATGACACACACAGAGCACATAGTATGTTAAAAGGATCCATAGAAAGTGTGTTGCAGTGGGTCGACTGACAGAGCTAGATGTGTGACATACCTTTTCACATCAAAAGAGGGCAGTAAAGCTTGTCCACTCAACTATTGAACTTTATTATCATTGCTTGGAGGCAATGAAACCACTCTTGAGGTGGTTCTTTTATATAAGACTCAGTAAAAGAAACTGACAGTGTTGTTAAGTTGTGCTTCATGCGTTCATTCTTCTTAACAATCCTGCTCTTCACTGTTTCTCTTCCAGGCGTAGCTGACTGACCAACCTCATCCTCCATTGTTTTTCTTTTTTTCCATTTCTGTTTTTGCTAGTTTATTGTGTTTCGTGTGCATTAAAAAAAAGAAAAAGAAAAAAAGGGAATGTGAATGTAAACAAATCTGAATCTTTTCTTTACAAATAAAAATTGCAAACATTGTGAATATTGTGTTATGGTGATGAAGTATGTGACAAGGATTCAGCTGAGGGGGAATGTGTTGACTTTTCAACCCCAAATGTATAAATACAGTATATTAGGGCGGTCAAACTATTAAAAGAATTATCTTGATTAATCGCAATACTACTTAAAATACCAATATTACTTGTATTTTTGTGAGGGGCTAAAACAAGCACATGAAATGTAGGCCTATTACATAAGTAACAGTAAATGTGTGTAAATGTACTACAGTGTTGAGTTGTTTTTCACACTGTTGTAAACTATCATGGCTGATAACCTAGCACCCCTACAGAATATACATGGATGGACACTTACATCTATTAGAGTAGATGGGAGTTGCTTTTGACACTGTGATGAACTGGCCCTTTAATGATTAGGATGAGGCCTATGGAACTGCTGATATTTTAGCGATTTTCAATAATAAACAGAGGAATGTGAAATAAGATAAGATATTTTAGACAATATAATATAATAAAAAATTGAATGAAATAATAATATGTTCTGACTTCAGTGAGTGACAGAGGCCAGAGCTTTCAGCAGCAGGGCTAAAATGGAAATGGAAAAGAGAACACTGCAAAGCAGCATAGCTGATTAAAGCTGATTAAGTATCCTGAAAATGTCAGCAGCATGACTGTCAGCTACTTGTGCATTTTAACCATATTAAATGGCTTTAAGAGTCCTTCATTATCCCAAGTGTCACAGAGATTTATCATTCTGCAAAGAAGTGCACGACTGCTTATCTGACGTTTAAACATGCAAATGGGCTGTTTGAACAAGAGGAGACTATTGAGACGTCCCAGTGCTCTAGTGGTGAAGGCACGTACCGCACACAGCAATCCCTGGTTTGAGTCCAGACTCATGCTGTATGCCATCTCTCTCTCTTTCTGGACGTGTTTCCTGGCTGTCTCTGTTGGCTGTCAAAGTAGAAGCTAAGATGGAAAATCTGAAAAAACTTACAAAATAGTAAGTGAAGTAAAAAAGAAAATCACATTGTGACTATTTGAACAGACATTGCAATATTGCTATATGAATTACAATGGAAATGGAAGTGGGAATTTTCACATGTTACTTTCACAAAAATTATATCTTAAGAAGAGAGTGGGATTTGTAGGCTGGGGCATTTCTGCAGCACCATGATGCTTCACTGACACTTTGTAGTGACACATCTGACCATTGTCAAAAATAACTGCAATGTGGATATTTCACTTGGCCATATTATGATTCTGATAATGTTAAATCAATTGTTCAGCCCCAGTATAAATTCATTAAAGCAGATCATGCACCGACTGAAAAGATCTGAAAGTTACTGTTAAACAGTGTGAATGTAGCAAAGTGTATAATATCATGTATGTGTATAGAAATGTATATGTGTGTGTGTGTGTGTGTGTGTGAGCATGACTAAGTGTGTGTCAGAATGCAAGTTCAGCTTTGATGACAGAACAACACGCCAATTTGCATAATTCCCATAACCACCCTCACTTTCCCCCTCCCCTCTGCATGTTAATGAGCTGTCGCTCTAGACACGCTAATTAAACAGAATGCCACACACTGACCCAATCAGGAGTATAGGGGAATGTAGACATCACACACACACACACACACACACACACACACACACACACACACACACACACACACACACACACACACACACACACACACACACACACACACACACACACACACACACACACTCCTGCATAGGACTTGTTTTACTGGCATTTTATTGCGACGCACACTAAAATGGACGACAGCAGACAGACACAATAAACACACAACCTCAGTCTGGAGGAGGATGCACTAAATACTGTCGACTGGGTCTTTGTGTGTATGCGTGTGTGTCGAGACAAGTTATGCAAAAGAGAAGTAACATGACTATTTTTTCCCTTTTAGACTGATCCTTGCCTTTCACTATCTCTCTCTTTCTCTCTCTCTCTCTCTCACACACACACACACACACACACACACACACACACACACACACACAACCATAAATAAGATGTCTAGACAGCACTGCCGTCAGTCTACCCTCTGGTGTGTGTTGATCATACATACCAACAGAGTGACAGACAGACACACAGAGAGAGAGAGAGAGAGAGGTTAGGATATAAATAAATATGCATGACTTATCTCCTCCTTTAGGAAACACTGATTCATCTGAATGCCTTGCCAGGTTGGCATACAACCATGTACATGCACAAGCACACGCACACACACAAAATAATGCACTGACCTCCAGGTATGTAAACAAACAGTCACACACACAGGCAGATGCACACATTAGCACACACCGGCGGCACTGTTTTCACCTACACACCACAACAGGGACCTGCTAATCCCCCAGCCTCCTCCACATCTTTTAAGGGCATCGCCGTTCTATCGTCGTCTTCCTTTGACCTGTTTTTTTTTTTTTTTTCAAACAGTGTATCACAGTAGTCAATATGATGAAATGTCTTGGACCACATTTCTGTGCATTATCCTAATAAATGTAGATTTTAACAGTCAACCTTTGGAGCAATTGAGTCCAGATCTGCTCTATTTGTGACAAGTGCCATGAAATAACTGATGTTGTGAGGTGGAACTACATCAACAAGATCGATAGCAGTTTTTTGAATAAGAAGCCACTGTATTCACATACTGTTTTAACACATGTCCATGTGTGTTTATTGTTTATGATCTCATTGCCAGTGAATGCTGTTGCTTTTTCTGCAGCACCGATGTAAACAGCAGCAAGTAGTAGTGTAAAAAACAAAAACCTGTTTACAAATGCAAAACATGCAAAACATAAACTTGACTTCATGTTTGTATGTGTGTATAAAAGTTGATAGGATAAAACAAGCTGCATAAACATCAACAGTGTTTATAACTCCAAAACGGTCAAATTGAACAAGGAGAGGAGAGGAGAGGAGAGGAGAGGAGAGGAGAAGAGAGGAGAGGAGAGGAGAGGAGAGGAGGGGAGAGGAGAGGAGAGGAGAGGAGAGGAGAGGAGAGGAGAGGAGAGGGGAGGGGAGGGGAGGGGAAGAGAGGAGAGGAGAGGAGAGGAGAGGAGAGGAGAGGAGAGGAGAGGAGAGGAGAGGAGAGGAGAGGAGAGGAGAGGAGAGGAGAGGGGAGGGGAGGAGAGGGGAGGGGAGGGGAGGGGAGGGGAAGAGAGGAGAGGAGAGGAGAGGAGAGGAGAGGAGAGGAGAGGGGAGGGGAGGGGAGGGGAAGAGAGGAGAGGAGAGGAGAGGAGAGGAGAGGAGAGGAGAGGAGAGGAGAGGAGAGGAGAGGAGAGGAGGGGAGAGGAGAGGAGAGGAGAGGAGAGGAGAGGAGGTGGTGGGATTTAAACTCAATAGGGCAACACTAGCCCTTGGCAGAGACACACACAAACACACACATACTCACACAGTCTGAGTAGCCTGAGATGCTCATTGTTATTCTGCACACAGTTGTGGTCACAGACAGGGCCAGGCAGGAGTGTAGACACTCACACACACACACATACACGCACGCACGCACACACAGAGCAAGGCACATGTTGTCATGACACATTACAAATGCTTAATACCATTCAAGATTAAGAAATACAAAAGCACCCCTAATTTGCATATACACAATTGCACACACCACCACCACCACACACGCACTCCACACACACAAACACACACATTCCATCACTGCCAAAGTAACATCTGCCACCAATAGACTCTTTGAAAGCAGCTTTCCTCCTGGCACTCCATGAAACACAGAGAGGGGAGAGACTGACTGACTGACTGACCAGCACTAACACAAAGCAGGAGGACAATCCACCATAAACACTGTTTGTGGGAACGCACACATCAGTGGGAGAACCTCACAGCTTAACTATCTCTGTCTGCTGCTGATTGTTTTCTGTCTTACCTCAGACCGTGTGCGCAACCAAAATCCACTTCAAGGATCAAAACAATATGATTTCACTGTGACTACGGACGCCACGGTCTGTTATCTTAATTGTGATTTTGGCTTTGATTTCACTGAGCCAGCTGCAGCCTCGTACCGCGCTCTTCCACTAGAGGCTGTTAAACTCAGCACTGACAGATTGGGGCTGACACCCAGTGTTTTTGTCTCCTTGAGCACAGTGAGTCTCACGATCTGCTGTAAACACAGACACAGGTTCTTGCTCAGTGTCCTTAAAGCACAGCAGCTCTGGCGAATTTCTAACCTGGGTGGCACGGTGGAACAGTGGTCTTCCTCCCACAGTCCATAGATATAAATATTAGGGAGATTGGCGACTCTGAATTGCGTGTAGATTTGTGTTGAGTGTGTGTGAGGTTGTTGGTCCCTAGATGTCTCAGTCCTGTGACAGACTGGTGACCTATCTCCTCCATGACCCTGCACAGGTAAGTATGGTATAGCCGATGGATGGACTTGACCTTTTCCTAACATTAGTCAATATTTAGCTTCTCTTCCTAGTTTTGCACACATAACCCAGAAAGTTGATTTAAAGGAATAGTTAAACATTTTGGCAAATTGGCCCATTGTCATAATCCCTATAGTCATAGCAGTAGGTTCATTACCTTTAATTGTCGGTGAAAGCTATTTTTAGAACGGCGGAGCAGAGCCGCGAGCTGCTCAGAGCTACGCTACAAAGGCTAATGGAATTTCTTGGTTTCCCTCATCAAACTCATCAAATACACAATCCAACAACTCCAAAACGCTCTGGTGGACAAGTTGTGACCTGCACATTCACCACGCTATGAGATAATAACGGAACGTAACGAGACAGAGTTGTTTTCGAGGCAAATGCAGAGACTGCTTGTCGAAGAACTGCCCCTGACAGGAACGCGCTTCAGCGGTTTTGCATGAATTTACCTGGAAAACAACTCTGTCTCGTAACGTTCCGTTATTATCTCATAGCGTGGTGAAATGTGCAAGTCACAGTTTGTCCACCAGAGCGTTTTGGAGTTGTTGGATTGTGTATTTGATGAGTTTGATGAGGGAAACCAAGAAATCCCATTAGCCTCTGTAGCGTAGCTCTGAGCAGCTCGCAGCTCTGCTCTGCCGTTCTAAAAACAGCTCACACCGACAATTAAAGATAACAAACCTCCTATGACAGGATCAGGATTATGGCAATGGGCAAATTTGCCAAAATGTTGAACTATCCCTTTAAGCACCAGTCTCATTGCACCCTGTCACCTGCACATCATGTTCCATCTGTTATTGTATTCCTTCACGTTTCTTTTCCTTGTTAATATCATATTTTCACACACGTTTGTGTGCATCAGATCAAAACCTCCTGCTTCCTCTGGTGCTGCGTGTCAGTGTGCTGCTGTCACAGCTGTGAATGTCTCATCAGTGCTGTTTTACACCTGTCTGGAAGGATTTGCCACACAGGTTCCTGTACTCTGCTTGAGTATTTCCATTTCACCCTGCTTTATAGTTCTACTTTACTACATTTCAGAGGGACATACTGCAGCTGAGCTTGACAGATTAGATTATATATTGTTATCAATCTTCTCAACAGTAGCTCCAGTTTATACAAGTTTATAGGTTAAAACTAACTCAGCTTTAACCAGCTTCACTATGAACTATAAAAGTTTTTTTTTTTCAATTGCAGAATTGCCACTTTCCTGGTGAAGGATGCTCCCTCTCCTGCCAGCAGTTAAAAGACCATAGCAATCAATTTGTATCTTTATGCCAATATGTTGTTACTGACTTTGTCCATGCTTTATAATTATCTCACTTTGATTTCATTAGACTGTGGATGCTCTGGATTGCGCGATGAGCTGTTTTCCCAAATCTTTTCTCGCTGGTTCATTTAAATATACTGCAGCGTCCAATCTCCTGAAGAGCTGTGCACTGATTAGCGTCGATGTCACATAATCATGTCAAGGAGGGAAACAAAAAGCAGCAAACTGTAAAAAATTATAAGGTGAATTTGACCTTGAATGCACCAACATGGATAGTTTTCAAAACAGCCTCTGCCTGTAATCACAGAATTGAGCATCGTGATGGATTAAAATCTGAATTTGTTATTCATCTTATGCTCTGCTTTCTCTTCAGCTGATTGGACATTATTTGTATGTCCTGTTTTCCCTCAGTACATTCTGAATATGTTGAATTTGTTTCTCCTCAACATCAAATTCTTAAGTAAGACTTAGTTATCTCAGAGGACAGATTGGCAGAGGGTCTTTTTTTTCAATCACCACATGGATGTAATGCCACAAACAAGTGTTTGCAGCTGCCACTGGCCCCAAACAAGCCAATCTGCATACATCAACACACTAACACACACACACATGTACACATACACACACACACAAACAAGGGAACACACAGCTTGGTCTCCATCAGGCAGCACTGGCACAGTGCCCTGAGACGTCGGCACACATCACGGGCACAAAGGAGGGAAGGAAATCCAGACGAAAGAAAGACAAGACAAAACAAAACAAAAAGAAAGAAAGCTAAAATAAGCTCGCAGGAAGACAGAGAGCGCAACGGATGGCGGGACGACACAGAAATGAAGAAGGCTGAAAGATAAATCTGACAAAAAAAAAAAAACCTACCTCGTCTCTGATCCACACCACACAGGGAGAGCAGTAGGGATGTTGCTCTTGATTGCTACAGGGTCCATCTGTCTGTCTGTTTGTCCCTCTGCCAGCCTGGATCTTTGTCTGTGTGTCTGTGCATCTGTCTGCTGTCTGCACATATCTGCCTGCCTGTCTCATATTTTTCTTAGGTGCCTCTATTTTCTTGGTCATATCTTAAACTGCAGTTTACTTTCTTGTGATTCATATGACCACTGAGTTTGTCTGTCTCCGTTTGTTTCTGTGTCTCTCTCACATTTTTTTTTGTTGCATCTTTTGTCATGTTTATGTCTATTGGCCAGTCTGCTACATACAGATACAGTCTATTACTGTCTGTGTCTGTCTGTCTGTCTGTCTGTCTGCTGCAGCCCATTTACACACACACACACACACACACACTGGAGCACAGATGGACCCACAACCGTTTCAGATCCTACAGCACAAAAGCAGTCTGGATCCTCAGAGCAAATAAGTGCAGAGGAAACAGACACTGCAGGAAGCAGGGGCGAGGCAGGATGAAGTTAATCGGCCATTTTAGAGGACATGCAAAAGTGCACAAGCAGCCAGGGGGAGGCGATACCTTTTTCCTTTTTTTTTTTTTTTTTTTTAGATCACTAGAGATGCCCAACTGTCTAAACACCCGACCGTCCCCGTACCCCTCAGTCAAAGCTTTGAACCCAAGCCAAGTCGGGCATCCCACACCCAGCAGATCTCCTCTGTTCAATCCCAGCATGCCTTGGCACGACACTGGGCGATTGCAGTTACAGCGGCAATAACAGAGAGGAGACAGACAGAGAGACAGAGAAGGCTGGATCTCTGCCACGTCTTCCTTGTAGTGAGTTAATGAAGCAAAAAAGCTTGGATACACTTCAAGCATCAACTTTCACACACACATCAACACGCCCACAGTGGGCACAATAACTCAAGCCAGCGCAGGCAGCAGGCATATTGAACGCGTCTTTCATATTTATTCTAACATGCTCCCAGTTCCTGCCTAAACAAAAACCCAACACGGCGAACCAGCCGCCACCCCGACTGCGTGAGCGACGTCTTTGTTCACGGTCTCATGTTTGGCGTGTGGCTTTACTGTTGTTTCACTGCTTTTTGATGTAAAGCAGGATCATGGTGCAAAGAGGGGAATAAAGGAAAGCGAGTGAGTAGATTGATGAACATCTTTACCTGATGTACAGGTGATGAGTGGAGGGGAGAGACGCTGTTGTATTCAGACTGTCTGAAATCTTGGGGGGCGACTGATTGGAAGAGACACTGTCTGATGTAAAGGCTGGACAAAGAAGAAATGGAGAGGGAGGGATGACAACGAGCAGAGCAACAGTACGACACTGCAGGGATCATTCACTCCACTCTTCCTACATCTGTAATGACACAATAATAAATGATTTTTCACATCAAATCTGCAGGAACGTTATGTAGAAATAAACAAAGCCAACAATGTTTTATGGATGTTTCCGTTTATTTCCTTCAAAACAGGAAAAACTCAACTTTCTTCTGGTACATAAATCATCCTTCCAGCAGTTGGTTTTAAATTAAATGATTACAAAATTAAAAAGAAGAAAAAAAAATACAACACAGAGGTTCAAATTATAAATATGTACAGTATCTGTTTTAAATTAATTTGCAAACTTTTTTTTTTCTTTCTCAATAATCCTCTATGTGCACTACTGTGTGAGGCAAATCAAAGTAGACTGACCTGTCAAAATGTAAGACTTTTTCCTCATGCAAGCTGTAACAATGCAGGTTCAGTAAATATGAACCATGGTTTGCTGGCAGCCCCGAGCAGGCTGAGAGCATGTGCAAAGGCCTTGAACTTAAGACAGTTCAAGGGGTCAAAGGTTTTCGACTTTTGCATCCATTCACATTCATTGTCATTATATGTATTATAAAGTGCTTCTCCCTCACAAATGGTTCCATTTCATTGTTAAGTTGATGCGTTTTTTTTTTTTTTTCAATATCTGAATATCAAGATTTGAAGTCGATACAAAAAGTATCCTGGAAAAACAAAGATGAAAAAATTAAATAAAATAATCCAGGCACTTTTTGGACAGAGAAAAAAGGAAAAAAAAACATCATTCAAGTAATTTTCTTTTTTTTTTCTCCAGGACGATCAAAAGAAGGTAACTGAGCAGAGCTTAGCGTGATCTTCCTCCGCTTTCCACCTGTCGTCCACCTCCCCTCCGCTCTCCTCCTCATCCATCCCATCGTTGCTCCTCTTTGACTTCTTCTGTTTGTGTTTCTTCAGCTCCCACTCCTCCAGTTGCTCCGGGGCGGCTTGGCTCTTCTCCTTCTCGTGGTGCTGTTGTTTCCACTTCCACTCGTTCCTGTCGTCGTCCCTGCTGTTCTCTGGACTGGCTGATGAGCTGCTGCTGCTGCTGCTGCTGCTGCTGCTGGGCCTCTCTCTCTCTCCCTGCTCTTTGCCGCCGCCCCACTTAGTCTCTCTGGACAATCTATCAACCTCATCTTGCCAACGTTGGCCTCTTACAGCCTCCGCATCTCCCTGGTCTTTTCTCTCTCTCATCACTTTATTCACTGTGTTTTGCTTCCACTCCTGCTTTTCTTCCTTGCTCTCATTTCTACCGAACTCCTGACCAGGGCTGCTCCTTCTGGGCTTGCCGGTCTTGGGACTGGAGGAATCGGATGGAGGTGGCTCCCTTTCCCTTCCCTGGCTGTGGGAGGAGTGGTGTGTCCCTGCAGGCCTGCCTTGGTATCTGCTGTCCCCTGCCGCATGTCTGTGATTAGTCTGGTCGTGGGGATGGTTTCTATCTTTACGTTCTGAGTTCAGTAACATGTCTCCGTACATTTTGTGTGTGTGTTTATCGGGCATTACAGCAGCTCTGCTTACTGAGCTCCTCTCCCTGTCTCTGCTGCCAGAGAGTTTCCCTTCAAGGCGCGAGGAGCTGGAACGTTTCTCCTGGTTGTGTTCACCTCCTCGCTGCTGCCGCTCTCTCCTCTCCATGTCCTGCTCCGTCCAATAAGAGGAGACGCGACCGGTGGAAGGTGAATTCTTCTTTCGGTCGGAGGTCAAGCTGCTGTGCTCCCTCTGTCTCGCCCTATCTCTCCCTCTCTCGTCTTCTTTTGACCTTTCATTTGATCTACTGCTCTCCCTCCGTCTGTCCTTCAGCCTCTCACCCTCGCCGCTCCCCCCTGTTCTGTCCCTCCACCTTTCTGTCTCCATCTTCCTCTCCCTGTGTCTCTCTGCACACAAGGCACCAGTTCTGTCTTTGCCACTAGAGGGAGACACACTCCTGTCGAAAATGGACAGAGAGAGGTTTTTCTCTGTCTCCCTGTCTCCTCCTCTCTGCATAACTCTGTCCCTGTCCCTGTCCACTGATCTCTGTCTTTTCAGGTCATTCTCTCCCTCTCTCTCTCTGCTGAATGTTGTCACTGATGTTGGAGGCAGGTCCACAGGAAGAGGGTCCTCAGCTTTGATCTTCCCTTTGTTCTTCTCCTCCTCCTCAGACTCGTCCATCTCCCATTTGGAGTGGGGGACCTGAGACAGACAGGCAAAACATGACTCGACAATATGCCATTTTTGTTTGTGCATGTGTATGTCTTCTAATTCCTTCACATTATGACCTCTAGACCCCCCCCCTCCCCCCTCCAAAAAAAAGCAAAGCATCAGACTCACCTGTATGAGCAGCAGCTGATCGTCTCTCTCTGCAGCTCCGTCCTGAGTGAACTCCTCCAGAGTTTGAACCACTGCCGTCCTCTCCTGACAATCCTTGTAGCTGCTGCATTCAACAAAAACAGACAGCACATCAGTCAAAAGATCTACATTAGAAAAAAGGAATTCAGACTTCTACAAAACAAACTTGAGTCTCTGGTTGTCTGACAGTAACTTGAAAAACACACAAAATACTTTCTGTGCTGTATTGATTGCTAATGACTGAGTCCAGTTTATTACACTTGACTTGCACATTAATAACATTTTCTATTTTTATCTGTAGTTGACAGACAGAATCAAAGTAATAATATGAAAGAGATTATATTAAATTTGAATGAATTCATGCTATGTTGTTTCTATTGAGTCCCTTTTAGCAATGTTCATTCACAGTCTATTTACATTCTGTTAATTACCAACATAATATTTTTTTCCTGGGATTGACGGGAAATGATGGAGAAGTTAATCCAGCATTAGTTTAATCATTGATATCAGTCTCACTGTTCAAGTTCAATCAACTTACTTTATATAAGTAACTCTATTAAGTTCCTGCTGATGCAGAATTAAAATATGTCCTTAATAGGACTGCATTAAGTAATTTTCATAGTCACTGAGACTGAAAGTAGATAAACAGATTTTTGATTATTCATAAAAATGTGTCAAGACGAAGGTTGTTTTATGTTTCTCAGTTTTATTTCAAATTGCAAAAAGGAGCAGCTACAGACAACTTCAGCTACGAGAGGAAGCTGTGTGATTATGAATTTCAAAATAAAGCAGTAACTGTCTGACCTGTCATAGTCCATTACTCCTTCCATCAGCTCCTCCTTTGTCTTCAGCTCTCCCTCTGCTCTCTCCATCTGGGAATTTGGGACTAACTCTCCCATCTCTTGCTGTCGACTTTCTTTCCCTCCTCTCTCTTCTTCCTCCTCTTTTCCAGTAACATCTTCTTTGATGGTCTTCATCCCCTCATCTCCCCACTGCTTTTCATTCTCCTTCTCTCCTTCAAGGGTGTAATGCCATATGTAAAAGTCCTCTTCTTCTCCGTCCTCTTTCTGTTCTCCATCTTCGTTGCCTGCTGCAGTTTTTTCCCACATGTCTCCCTTGTCATGTCTGAAGGTGGCTTCCTCCCATAACTGCTTCACCTCTGCTTCATCTGGTTTCATTTTTTCCTCATATTCTTTGATTGATTCCTTCTTTTCATTAAATTCAGCGACTATGTTTAACTTCTCTTCTCCATCAGTCCTTTCAGTTTCTTCTTTTGATGTTCCCTGGATACTCTCCTGCTTTTCACTTTTCTCCTCCTTCCTTTTCCCATCCAGGTTGATGTTGATGCTAATTTTCTTCTGTGGTTTCACTGTTATTCCTCCTTCCCAGAGGGTGGGCTTCTCTGTTGAAGTCTGTGTTTTACTTTCTCTTTTCTTCTCTGTCTTTTGCTTCTTTCTATCAGAAAGACCAGAGGATTCATTCCTGGGACTTTCATTTCTCTCCAGATTATCTCCTTTTCTTCTTCTATTCTTCTCTGAACTTGACTCGGAGACTTTGACAATGTTAAATCTTTCTGAATTCGCCCCGTCTGCCTCTTTACTGGGCTTTACTTTGTGATGTCTCTCCACATTGTGCCTGGAGTCTGAGTCCTTGCTTCTCCTCCATCCTTTCTCTGCTTCCAAATTCCTTTGCTCTCTGCTTTTCTTTTCAAAGTCTTTATCTAAAGACTTATCTTGTCCTAGAGAAGGTTGGGACGATTTTAAGGCGTCTCTGCCAGCTGCTTCATCCTTGCAGGCGTGTGATGCAGAGTCAGCAGCATCACAGGTCGACAACTCCTCTGCTCCTCTTTCCACATGTTTCTTCCTCCTCCTCTGCTCATTTTTCAGGCTGCTGAGCTTCTCCACATTTTTCTCGTCTTCACTCCTTTCTTGCCGTTCCTCCTGCTTACTGTCCTTTGTGAGCGCGATAGGCAGGTGACTGTCCTTCTGTTGTTGATACGCTCCTTCTTCGGATGGTGTGGAGCGACCATCGCTGGACGACTGAGAGGGAGGGGAACGGCTGTTGTTGGATGTATGAGATGGGGAGGAGCGAGTGTCGCTGGACGACTGAGACGGCGTGGAGCGGCTTTCACTTGAAGACTGCGATGACGGCGAGCGGCTGTCACTTGAGGACTGCGATGGAGGGGAGCGGTCGTCCGTCCGGGCGAGGTGTCTGTAGTGAGAGTCAAAGTTGGCCTGTGGGTGAGTTTTGCTTCCTTCCCACTGAGGGGGAGGAGGAGGGAGATTGATGAAGGGAGGAGGCAGATGGTGGAAGTGGCTGACGTAGCTGCTGAAATATTTCTCACACCATTCTTTGTACTCTTTCTTCCACTGCAGGTAGCGCTCTCTTTCCAGCTCCAGACTGTTTGCTTGATTTGCGTGCTGCGTGTACAGGGAACCGGCCGAACTGGGACCGGAGCCTCCCTCTTCGTTCCCCGAGCGCTGTCCTCGCCTCTTGGAGCTGGAGCCGATGGAAGCGGATTTCTTGGTGTGATGGCGGCTATGGTGGCGGCTTTTCCGGTGATCTGATGATGACTTGGACCTGGAATGGTGACCAACTTGAGGTGAAGATGATGAGGAAGGTGTAGGGGAGCGTGGGCGCTTGTAGCCAAAGCTGTAAGAGTGGGGGGGATGAGAGTGGGTGTGGGTGTGGGTGTCTCTGTGGCTGGAGTAAGGTGAGCGGGGCCTGAAGAAAAAAAAATCAAAAGAGGAAAAAAACAAAAAAAATAAAAACACACAATTTAAATCATCTGTTGTCATACACTTTGATCCATCATTGCCTTTGATATAAGTTGAATGCATCTCATTTCTAATTCCAAGTTGTACAGTATATGAAAGACTATGGGAAACATACAGCTCCTATTCTTTTGGGCCATTGAATCAAATCTAAAACTAAAAGTGTGTAGGAACAACAGCAAAAAACAAACAGACAAAACACTAAAGCCTTTAATAAAGGGAACAGAATACCTTGACCTTCCTTGGGATCTGGATCGTGAACGTGATCCAGATCTGCTTGAGGAGCAGGAGTAGGAGCGAGAGGACTTGGACTTAGAAGACTTTGAATTAGAGCGAGAGGAGGAGCGTCTGTAGCGAGACCCTCTGTGAGGTGACCTGAGTGACAAAGAGAGGGGGAAACAACCAAGTTTAAAGCAGAAGTAAGCGATCCGGTCGTTTTGGCTAACTTCTTGTCAGCCGATGGAGTTAGTAGTCCCCGCCCTCGTCATGGATCTATTGGTCCTCGTCCCTACGTCACCACTAGGGATGGGTACCTTTCGCATTTGAATCGATACGGTATCGATACTCGGTACCTGGGAACCGATACCGGTACCAATCGGTACCTGTTTTCGGTACTTTTTGTGTGTGTGGTAATTAAAAAAATTTTAAAAATAAAAATGTCTAAAATTTTAATATTTACCTCCTAACAACATCACAACTCCTCAGCCTTTAAGAGTATTTTATGTTTTAGGGATGGGCAATGATTTTAATATAATGGAATAGTCATTAAATTAAAAAAAAAAAAAAATTAAAAAAAAAAAGTTTATGAGACTATAGTCTTGTCTGAAAAAATGTCCGTTTTTACTGTGGGAAAAGGAGAAACATGGAGAGACTCCTACAGCCATCAGAAAGCTCTGTGTGAAACTTTGTGAAATAAAAAAAAAAACTGAAACTGCAGTGCAAACTCTGCAACATGTGGATTCACGTTTTGACGAGAGGAGAGTGCAGGGAGACTTCATCCTCGTTTACATGAGCTCTCATTACGTGACGAGGACATGACGGACCGCTTCGGTACGGATTGTCACAACAGTCCGTTCTTCACGTTAAATGAAGGACGGCTGTTTTTCAGGTAGTGATTTAAAACGACGGGCTGGCTCTACCGCTTCTCCACCTCTCATTTCAGAGAGAGAGAGAGAGAGAAGGGGGGCTGGCGCGAGTGTGCGGTGCTCATGCAGACTGCACTCTTGCTGACGCACGACGAAGGTGCGTTCAGGTACCGAAATGTGGTACCGATTGACTTTATGTGAATCGATACTCGGTACTTTGGTGGGAATTCGGTCGGTACCAAAAAAGTACCGAATTTCGGTACCCATCCCTAGTCACCACATCCACGCGCATCCCTGCACACACAGCCCTTCATGCCGTTCTCTTTCCTCACTGGATAAAGGTTGTAGGACACAAGGAAGTATACAAGAAGTTTTCTCCTCGGCTCAGAGCAGAGTGACTGACAGACCCGTGTTTCGGACCAAACACTCTATGTAAGTGATTGCTGTCGGAAGATAGAACTATTTAAGACTTATATTAACACAAACATTCCGCTTACTTCTGCTTGAAGTATATATACATTTCTTATTATTACCACTACTTTGTCCTCAGACTACACCACCGCTCTAGCTGAGTTTTATTACATTAGTAAGGTGAAGAGAGTTAAGCCAGCTGCACCTGCAGCACCGTGAGTGGTTCAGGGTTGAGATGATTAGTTTTCCAGTATCACAACGCAAGATTTGATTATAGTTTCATTCTCGGTTCCAGAACCAGTCACAGTCCAGCCTGACCACTATTAGGATTTTCAGACAAATACTGACAGTAATACACTTACAGTATGCAATAAAATACTGTATATATAGTATAAATCTGATAATATAATAATATAAAGTCTGATATAGCTTCAAAATCACACCACACACTTTATAGACAACATTTTGATCCTGCTGTTTGTGATGAGTTATGACCAGAGTCATAACTCATCACAACGCAAGATTTGATTATAGTTTCATTCTCGGTTCCAGAACCAGTCACAGTCCAGCCTGACCACTATTAGGATTTTCAGACAAATACTGACAGTAATACACTTACAGTATGCAATAAAATACTGTATATATAGTATAAATCTGATAATATAATAATATAAAGTCTGATATAGTTTAAAAATCACACCACACACTTTATAGACAACATTTTGATCCTGCTGTTTGTGATGAGTTATGACCAGAGTACACACAGAGCATATGCTTGTTTGGTTTACCTCTCCTTCTTCTTTCTCTCATGTCTGTACCACTCCTTGGGGATGAGGGCGGGGATGGAGGAGTTGGAGGTAGAGGAGCAGAGGGAAGGGATGGGGGCACCTTGGGGACATGGGAGTGTCCAGATGGGCGTGGTAGGTGGGTATCCAGGAGGGTAACTGCTGTGGGACTGGTGAGCCGAGAGGTATGTGTGAAAAAGCGGGGAGGGAAAGACAGACGGAGGAGTAGGAGCTGAATATGATGATGACGAGGAGGAGGTGGAGGGAGTGAGCTGCTGGGATTCGGTCCAGCCTCCAGTGGGACAAACTGAGGAGGAGGGGGAGCTGTGGCAAAGACGGAGGAAGAAGCAAATCAGTCTTGGAACAGTGAAAAGAGCCGTATACAGACTGGTGCTTAAAGAGATAGTTCAACATATATAATAACGTTCCGTTATTATAAAATGTTGAACTATCCCTTTAAGCACACATACACTCATATCCTAGTACCTCTGCTTTCAGAATTGCATACAACTAAATACATAGGTCTACACATAAATGAACACACAGACGATTCACTGACCTGCCCCAGCAGGTCGATGGCCCAGACTGTCCTGGTGCTGGACCTTTGGAGTCAGAGAAAAATGGTGTTATCATTTTCTACCTGTGCTGACATGTTGCTGCACTTCTGAAGATAATAATCCAACAGAAAGACAAGACACATAACAAACAGTGGGTACAATATAATTAAAAGATACAAAGTTCCTGAGTGACTCACCTATGGAGGACTGCTGTTGATTCACACCAACCGTCTGCGGCTGCTCTGCCAGCGCTGCGCGGTGGTTTACCTGAACAGACGCAGACATCACAGCTTGCGTTTCGATATGTGTTGTGGCATGGCGAGTTAACGTTTCAGTCTGTGTGTCTGTGTCTGTTCTCACCAGTGGTATCAGCTGTGATGGAGCAGCAGTGGACTCTTTGTTTGAAACCAGTACAGAAGGGACGACAGCGACAGCAGCAGCAGTGATAGCAGTAGCAGCAGCAGCCAAGTCTCCTTTAGTCTCCCTGAATAAACAGCACATGCATCACAGCCAAGTTCCACATGAAAGCAACACCAGTGTCATTGTTTACTAGTTCTTCAGTCTCAAATCCATGGAGCCACGCTGGATTAGAGGCTGCTCCAAATGCTCTGCTTGTCTGGGTACTTTGAAGACTGCTCTAAAAAGTTTTTAGGTTGATGCCATCAGCTGTTAAAAAACATTTAAAAAAAAAAATCTCTGACACAATTAGTTCAAGTTTAATCTCTAATTTTGCTCTATATCCCCTCTGATAACAGCAGCTGAATTTACACTGAAGTGACATTGATATTATCTGACCTTCTCTCCCTGTCTCATTACAGTGGTAGGAAGAAACAGCTCCAGCTATTTCAGAACATACAGTCATTCAGACGCCGTAGTGAGCTGCTGTAGTGAGTATCTGATCCCTAATGAGTTCACTGAGGGTGGGAAAACAGCATGTTACAGAGTCAATGAGGACGATCAAACCTTTGCCTTGATCGTAGCTTTTAAAGATGATTTATTCACGCCCTCTGAGCTGGAGTAGGACAAAACCTTATTTGAATGCAGCCTAGGAAAAACCAGGGTGGGTTGCAGTTGAATTTGTGATTTACTCATCATCAATAAATATACTCTGGATATTACTGAAATGACAGGTGGAACATAGGAATAATGCCCTATTAACAAATTGTTCTATCGTGGTTCCCTTCCACAGCACAAAAATTGAGAAACTGGGTGATTCCAACAACAACACACCTGAAAAACAATGTGCTAATAAAACTAAACTTCAACCACCTCGACACAATGTCTAAGGAATCAGCTTGACATACAGGTGAGGCAATGAAGGCACCACAAATGAGTGAGTCAGCACTCCTACAATGCAGTTTACACAACACATACATTGTGATATGTGAGTGAGTGAATGTAGGCTCTTCTGTGCCAACATACTTGTCAGGTGTCTCCAGGCAGCTGGGCTCAGTCTGGAGGGAGATGGTAGGTGTGTTGCAAGCAGAGGCGGGGCTTGTTGTTGTAGGAGAGTTCCCAGACAACGGTGGTGGTGGTGTGTCTGCAGCCTGCGGGCGGGGCAGGAGAGGGTCCTACGTGGAGAGAGGAGCAGAAAAATATAGCTGAATAGCAATGTAAAATTCAGGGAGAAACTGTTAGAATAAACAATTAGAATATCTACATATGACAATATAAATCAATATATATATGCATATTCCTTTAGGTTAAACATAGAGGAGGCTACAGTATAAAACCTTCAGTTTAACACTCATTTCAATGGTTTCCACTAGAGAACTAGCACTATGAGAGACTGGGACAACAGCAATTATTCCTCTGGCTCCTGAGCCACAGAGATACAGGACCGTTTTTTTTCTGCCTCCCAGATAAAACACATCATTAAGAGGTTAACCTGCTGGCTGCTTGTCGACTGCTGAGGCTTCTGAGACTGGCTCTGCGTGGTTAGAGGGGGTTGGGTGGAGACAGGCTTGGCCTGGCTTGGTGTCGGGGTTGGATTTTGTGACGGGGTGTTTTTGGCACTGCCTCGCTCTTTCTTGAAAGTGTTCACGGCCTGTGTGGCGAGAAACAAGACAACAAACTGAAAAGTCAAGACACATTATGGATCAAATCAGGGGTGTATGTTTTCCACCAAATCTAATATCAACTCTTGGTTCCTACACATGTGTCTACACAGTTTACCTGTCGAAGAAATTTATTGGCTATCAGTGTATCAGGGGAGACGTTTGATTGGCTACAAGTGGGGCAGACGTGCTCCTCTGAATCCAGCAGGGTGTTACGGATACCTGGGTAAGACAGAGATACAGTTGAAATAATGATAATTATAATAACAAGTGGCAGGGTAGTCTTCTAGTCTCTATGTTTGTGTTCTTTGTTATCAGCTGATAGAGAAAAATATTCATTGCTCACTTTCTATTAACATTTATATATTTAAACACTTGGACTAATTGGTTCTTGTACTGCAGATATACATCATCAGGATCAGAATGGCTTTATGCCTTTCAAAGTGTATACGACATGATATGTGCATGCATGTGTGTGTGTGTGTGTGTGTGTCCCTCACAGTCATCACAGTAGCTGTTTCCACAGCAGGGTATGACCACAGCATCGATGAGCATATCGTGACAGATCAGACAGAGGAGTTCGTCAGGGACAGGATCCTCCTCTGCTTCTACTGTCTTAGGTTGATCCTGTGGAACAAATGGAGGCTTCTCCTTCTTCCCAATGGCATAAGCCTCTCTAATGGCAGACATCAGAGTAGACACAACGTAAGTTCACATTCATATTGCGGTGCAGTTATCCAGGTCATTGATTAGCCATTGATCAACATCCATACCAGCTGATTGATATTGATATTGATATTGATATTGATATGTTTGCCTCTGAATGCATTAACTTAGATTCACAACATTTCATGAAACCAAAAAGCTTAAAAGGGGTAAGAGGCTTCTTTAAAAATCATTATTTTTTAGTATATTTTGAAATATTTTGAGTGACCTAAGAACTTCCAGGTGGGATTGATAATTGTGAACAGCTCAGTTATGTTTTTAATGCTTTCTTCCTACAGTTTATGCATCTAAACAGTGTAAAACAAGCCACTCTGAAAAAAAATTGTTTTGGATTTGATCTTTAAGGGGACTGTTTGACACTATTATATTCTTCAGTTGCCACGAGACACATGACAAGACTATTATCAGTCATGTTTGCACAATCATTTTCTTGCTATTGCTTGGAGCTTTTTAGCTCACCTTAGCTTAGTATAATGACAGTAAATGAGATATAGCAGTTTTAGTATTGAGCTTAAGAGGTGCTGGTTGTTGGATTTTGTTCTCACCGGACTGGTTCCCCCATTTTCCAGTCATTGTGCTATGCTAAGCTAAATGTCTGCAGTTTTAGACTGGGCAGAAATTAAAGTCGAATCAATCCTCTCATTTCAGTTACAGACAGAAAGCCAGTAAGTGTATTACCCTATACACTACCAGTCAAAGGTTTGGACACAACTTCTCATTCAGTGTTTTTTCTTTATTTTTTATTACTTTCTCCATTGTATATTCAAACTGAAGACGTCAAAACTATGAATGAACACATATGGAATTATGTAGTAAACCAAAAAGTGTTAAACAAAGCAGAATATGTTTTATATTTTAGATATTTTGAAGTAGCCTCCTTTTAATTTAAAGACAGCTTTTTGAACACTTTTGATTCTGTCATCAGCTTCATGAGGTTGTCACCTGGAACAGTTTTCCAACAGTCTTCCAGTTCCCAGAGGTGTTGAGCTCCTGTTGGCTGTTTTACCTTCACTCTGCAGTCCAACTCATCTCAGTTGGGTTCCGGTCAGGTCACAGATAAGATTTTTGTTTTAATTAACACTTTTGTGTTTACTATATAATTCCATATGTGTTCCTTCATAGTTATGATGCCTGATGCCCCCAGTCTACAATGTGGAAAGTAATTGAGAAGGTCCAAACTTTTGACTGGTAGTGTACATTTAAAGCACACATATGCTCATATACACACATACACATACACATACACATACACATACACATACACATACACATACACATACACATACACACACAGACTCACCTATCTATAGCAGGAATGGCATAACGTCCACTGTTGGTCAGCATGGCTCCCTTTATGCTGGGATCATCCACCTCCACCATGAAGGACCGAGGGATGCCCGTGCTCTTCTTTATTCTCAGCGGGGCCTCAAAGTTTTTATCCTGCTGTCAACCACACACACGTCTACATTTAACGATCAGAGCTGACAGTCAACAACATTAACACACTAATACCTCTTGTACTGGATACGGGAAATATAAAAACACACACTAAGCAAAACAGCTCCTTGTCTGTGGAGGACTGCAAAAGAAAACTGTCTCAGTTTAGAGATCCTGCATGTCCTGCTCTTACCCCACTGGTGGGGCAGTTCCTGATGTGATGTCCAGTATTTCCACAGCGATAACAAGTGTAGTTTGAAGGCAGAACATTACCAAACTTTTTGCTGTAACTGGAGAGGGAAAGAGACAGAGAATGAGGAGAATGGATGAGGAAGAAAATGACAGAAACACATGAAACAATTAGTAAATGCAGTTAAGTGGTAAAGTTAAGTATTAAGTATGAATGGATGGATGGATGGACACATTGTTACAAGGAGATGTGGAATTGAAGAAAGCAGGTGGACTGAGATGGGTATGGAGGAGTAGATTTGTGAGTATTACAGATGTGACTCACTTCATGCAATCAAAGTTGGACTGGTTTTGCATAACTTTGATCTTATCCTCCTCTGACACATCTGCATCAGCCAGGTTAGCCATCTGCATGTACACACATGAGAGGACGTAAGCAACAGACACAGAGACAGCACGGTCAGTGTCTAGTTCAGACCATTTCAAACCGGGATGAATGTGAAAAAAACAGAGTGATATCAAAAACACAGACGTATACCTTGGAGAAAAAGGGCAAGGCACTTGAGAAATTCTGGTCATCCATCTGTTAGAATTAAACACAAAATCAGTTTTACTCATGAAGCAATCAGAGCCTCCACAAGGCCACACGTATTGAGACTGAGAGCTCTGTGTTTATATAGAGAGGAGACACTATGACCTGGCAAGGACACGCTAAAAAATGCTCTAAAGTGCCCATCCCACTTCCATGATTTTTCCTATGCAACTGCTGTAGTTCGGCTGTTCACATTTTTTTTTTATAACTGAGCTAAAATTTACAATAACATCCTGCAGAGATTTCTTTGGAGAGGGTGGATAATAAATCCTTCAAAACCCACTACAATGACAATGAAGAAGTCAATGATAAGATGCTTATTGGACCTGTCAGATGATGTTGATGTTTTTTTGGTAAATGTCTTATATCTACTTCCCTGCCTCCTCTCCCCTCATTTTTTTCTTGATACTGCTCACCAGTTGTTGTTTTTTACACTTGACTCAGGCAGAATGGGTACAAGAACCAAGAAGGACAATTTTGTGTACCTGCCATGCCACAGAAAGCTCACATTTATGACCAAATATTTATAAAAGCTAATGACATTCCCATCAACCTCACCTGTGTTCAGTGCAAAATTAAACCTGATACTTGCATAAATATATTAAATTCTGTTAAATTGTGTATTGAGACGATACGATAGATCATCACATTCTTGCAGTAAATCTTTGTTAGAATTGAAAACCTTGTGCTTATCTACTCAAAGGTTCATTCCCAGTCTCTCTTTAAGATACTGCTTCAGGTTGTTTGCACAGCTGTCCTTCACACACTACTTGTACGAGAACATAGAATACAGAAAGTTCAGGTTAGATCAGGACATTTTGTTTCTCCACACCAGCACACAGTATTTATCAAAGTATATACGTAGATCAAAGTAGTGGTTTCAAGACAGCTTTGGTGTTAGTTTCTAAACAGCTGAAGACTGCTGCACCTTCAATGGACAAGCAAGTTACTTCTGCTTGTGATAAACTAGACCTCAGGCAAAAGACACTGAAACAAGCAAGAGGTGTAGATACAGTAGCCTGGCAGACTTAGGATAACACAGACATTGATTAGAACCAAAAGGGCGACAATTCCTGCATTATTCATCAGATGTAGATGTGAACACACTCAAATTGAAGATCTTTGACAGTTTCATTTCAAATCTAATATGCTGCATTCAAACCAATAGAAATAGGTTCTGAATGCACTGATATTATTTATGACAATATGACATACATACTGGCAGTATTTAGTTAAAGGGATACTTCACCCAAAATCGATAATTCACCAATTTTCTACTCACCGTCATGCCAAGGAAGGATTTTCATATAATGGTGGCGGACAGAGCTCACTTTTCAATCGTCCAAAACACGCACTATGAAACATCCAAATACTTCCTTACTGCTCGTCCGTACTGACCTGTGTGTCCTGAAGCCGCGACATGAAAAAGTTGTTCGGAAATAATTAATTTAATCTCTTGTTGTAGCAGTAGCTCCCAGTGGCTCTGTTGATGTTTGTGCGCATGCTGCGAGATGTTTGTACGTCGTTGTAAACCATTGTTTAGAACATGTCGCAGCAAATCTTGCGCTACTCACAGAGCCACTGGGAGCTACTATTACAACAAGGCTAAAAACAGAGATCAAATTAATTTTTTCCCAACAACTTTTTCATGTCGCGTCTTCAGGACACTTGGTTCAGTAGCAGTATGGAGCTTTTTGGATGTTTCATAGTGTGTGTTTTGGACGATTGAAAAGTGAGCTCTATCTGCTGCCATTATATGACAATCCATTGCCGGACCCCCCCTGGAACTCCAAAAGCGTTTTGATAACTCAGAAAGTTCTCCAAACCCTTCCTTGGCATGACGGCGAGTAGAAAATCGGTGAATTATCGATTTTGGCAGAAGTATCCCTTTAAGGTAAGGCAAGTCTAATGACAGGTATCGTTATCAAGTTGTATTATGAGAAGTGTACAGTAGGAACCAGTTTTTCTAGAAAATCCATTTCTTATAGACTTGAAGAAAGTGGAATATCCCTTTGAATCCATTTGAGATTACATACCATGTATATCTGTTGTATCTATGTATCTTTTCCCTTTGTTGCATGACAAAGACTTAACCATTAATTAGAAATGTCACATGATGACAGAAACCCAGTTGGTTGTGTACAGACTTGTCCAGTCAAGTCACAACACATAATCAATACATAAGACAGCTTCATACAAACGACTTTATTTGTAGAAAAACACACACACACTCACAAGTTTCAAAAGTGCTAAGAAGAACGGCAGACACTTCTGCTACTGAGAAACTCCAGGGAAAAATCAGGTCAGGTCAGTGAGCACTAATTCAGACTGCAGCAAGTAAAAGCTTTTGAGATGTGTTTGAGTTAGTTCACATGATCATAGACTACAAAAGTTCAGCATTAAACAACAATGGTGCACCACTTGGTGACTGGAGAGTGGCTGTAAGAGAAGTGCTATGCAATATTTATTGGTCAGAGGTTTTAGATTTAATCTAAAATGCTGTACATCCTGCCTCAATAAGATTTTTTCTTGTTTACATCAGGGGAATCTTTTCTATTTAGTATCTATAGAAATCACAA
The DNA here is from genome assembly GCF_045865225.1 of Trachurus japonicus. NCBI lineage: Eukaryota > Metazoa > Chordata > Actinopteri > Carangiformes > Carangidae > Trachurus > Trachurus japonicus. Next base: position 22,368,312 of record NC_140914.1, on the reverse strand, counting down.
TGCTGTGCAGTCACTCACTAAAGTTCCCAAGAGATTTAGATTAGTCTGACACTAAATTCTTCATTTTGACATATTTAACTCCTCGGTGGAGGGTTGGATGATTCCAGTCCTATCTAGTGGACAATTAAATTGTGCTACATTAAAAATAAACAATTACAAAATGGTCTGTGGTGTTACTTTAAGACTTGTAGCAGCTTGAGCTGCACAGTTATCATGAATAAAACTCTATAATGCTTTTGCAGTGTTGACCCAGGAGACAGAGTTAAATAAAAAAAGAAAAAAAAGATAAGTGAGCAAGTGTGACAGGCGCCCATGGATGAAGGATAAATTAGTAAAGACTGTCAGCAGAGCCACTGTCGTAAAACAACAGTTGGGTTTATCAGCTGTGAATAGCTGGCCTGCATGATAATGTTTGACCCGCCCGGGCAGATCCCACCACCCACAGATAGATACTGAATGATCCTCAACAATGAGCACTGACTGGTGACACAGCAGCTTGTTACATTCTGACAGTCTTTATCAGAGATGATACATTTCAATACTTTTTCTTTTCAACTTTATTCATATATTAATAGATGGACTGGATGAAAAGTTAATCTTAATCATTTGTGCCTGGTGTAACTGCTAATGCTTTTTTTTTTTTTTTTTTACATTTATGTTAATCTATAATTAATTAAGAATTATTAAAAGAATTCTGTCATTAGTGAATTTTATTTATCAGAGCAGCTGGCCACTCTACTGTAAATAAAACAACTTCCTCTTTGCAACAGGAACCTGAACAGCAATAGAGGGAACTGAGAGTTTCAATGATCCTGATGAAGGATCTCATTTGTTTTTGCTAGTTTATGTTTGGAAACAGCAGGATGCAATTTCAAAAGCACCAAAGCACACATTAAGAAAAATATTCAGGCACAGCTATTCTGCTGTGTTAACAATGTGTGCTGAGCTGTGCTGTTACGTGCAGTGGGATTTGGTTTGGTTACGTACTGCTTTGACGGCTGCAAAGGCGTGGTGAAGGTGGACATCCGAACGATCGCTGAAACACAAGGAGGAGTTGTTTTAGGCCAGAGTCGTCCATTGCAATTACAAACACACTGTGCTGTTTCCACATCTGTTTCTTACTCTGAGAGCACATTTCATTGGTTGGCGCTAGTTTATATCAGTGAAAGAGATTAAACACAAGTTAAAAATATGCACCAAGAAAATTTTCTGTGAGGACCGATGCTAAAAATTGTTTTATTGTCTTATGTTTATTGTTGTGTTTTTTTGGGTCATTGTTGCACCAAACCACAGCATGACCCAGCTGACTGTTGAATATGACATAAATAGCCCAAAAATACCACCCCATAAACCCAAGTTTTATCAGCCACAACTATTTTTAACAGTGTTTTTACAGTGAATGTTCTTTACTTTGGTGGAGTTTAAAATTTCATGTGAAGTTTAATGTAAAGCGTGAACATAAAAGCCTTTAAACCACCTCATCATTTAAGGCTTACTTGGCAGCACCGTGAAACTAAGTGACTGTCATCCTGATTGTGCAGGTGGAGAGTTGATTTGCTGCATCTAATCTAGCGGGCAGCGTTACAACCCTCATTCCTCTCCACCCTTCTGCATGGTGCTGACGAGGCTAATCACATGACCGCCGGTCTGTTCCAACAAGGTCTTTTCCTGTATGAAACTCACACTACTGCTGCCTAAGCTTGACTAATACATGGGTAATCCTCGTGCACGTCACCGTGGAGTTAGAGTTGTACTCCTTCCTCTTTTCCTATGAGCATATTTTATCATGGCATGACATGCAAAACCCTGTTTAATCAACAGGCGGCCGTTAGCTGTGTGCCAGGACTCTGTATGGATTCAGCATGATGTTTTTTTTTTTTATATTAATGAGATCTTGTCATGTAAAACCCACATCTCCATGGGATTCAGTCACTTAACATCAAATGTACAATTTAGAATAACCTTTTTCTTTCTCCTATTTATTATAGCAAATATCATCTGTTAAAACACAACTGTGCAGAAGCTGGGTGATGCTGACAATATTATACAAAACTTTTTTTTTTTTTACTAAAATGTATTTTCACATTTTTCCTTAAACTATAAATCATCTTATGTTTGCCTGTTTCTTGATTGTGGATGAATCACTGTATCAGTGATGTTGCAACACTAGAGCAGACCTGTAGGTGCCAGGTAGGAGGTGGAGCTCTTGCAGGCAGGGACAGCAAAACTAATTACAGTGCAACAATTTACCAACAGTAGAGTACAGTAGCAATTCAAACCCCCTAAAAAAACCACTTACGTGTTTTGGTTCTTGCTGCCTGACCTGCTGCCTGAGCTGGACCTGCCTCCACTGACGGGGATTCTCCGGACGATGACAGAGGAGCCTTTGGGGATGGGACCTTCATCGTCTGTGTACTCTGAGCAGGAGAGATGTGTGAAAGTCAGGCTTTACAGTCTAAAGATGAGCTCACATTAGAGACTGTTATGAAAAGATCTCCAATCTTCTGGGGGTTTAAGGTTTAAGTTCCTGATAGTTTGAGTTCCTGATAGTTTAAACTACAAAAAGTTGGCAGATAGTCAGAAAACAATAAAATATCCCATCAAATTATTGACTTAGAATAATCAACTAATTACTTTACTTATGGTTAGAATCAAATGAGACAAATCATATGAATCGCTCAGTGATCAATTTTGAAGAGAAAAAAACACTAAATGTAATGACTCACATTTGTTAGAACAAAAAACAGACAAGTCTTCACAGTAATAGTACAGTTTATGTCATCACTTTTGCTCTTTTTGAGTGCCAAACTATAGTTAGATTATACACTGTGGTCTATGAAGAAAGAAAAAAGAAAAAACCCACAGGCAGCATGACACAGCCTTTTTTCAAAACTCAAATCCCATGAGGGAAATCTGGGAAATTTGACTCGATGTTTGCTACTTGTTTGACTTGTTCGGGGGTGTGCAAACCAAGATGTACTTTGTATGTCTCTGTATTTTCTCACGTACTGGTGGGTTGCGCTTTCTGTGGTCACACACTGTATGACGGGGTTGCAGTTCTTATCTGCAGGACACTGATACACCAAGATGATAGAGATCATTATTTAATCTGCCTGCTGTCATTATTGCTCTTCTTTGCAACAATGTACTGTATTGTTTAGAGTTTGCCCACATTGCAAGAGCTGGTGTTGTTCCCTGTATTGGTCATGTCTGTGTGGACTTTAATCTTTAATGGTCATGACGAGGCTGTGTTCCAACTCTGCTTTTGCTATTTTTAACCCGCACCTCTCCTGTGACTTTTACATGCATGGTAGCTACGGACAGGGCTGATCCACCACCATCAGGCCGTTTAACTACAGGGCAGGGAGCCTGCATGCAGCAGGAATGTGACCCATTCATTAGACCCTTTTGTCCCGGCTTGACTTTTCTGGACCCCCGTCAAGCTGCGGGGGGGTGACGCAACCCCCACCACCCTCCTAACTCGGACAGCTGTCAAATCTTTGACCACGTGTTTTCTTCCAAAGTTCAAATTGTCAACCTACCCTTCGTGTTTCAGCATAAACGCACTGTTCATTCGCTCACACATGTTTTTTTCTTTTTTTTCTTACCTTGTTTCGTCTGCGCGTTGGTGATCTGCAGGTCGCAGTCGCCGGCTCGTAGCTTCTCCCTGCCCATGATCTGCCTCTTCAGGTCGGTCAGCGTGATGTGGGGGCCGTCAAAAACCACCGTGTCGTAGCTGAGTTTAGAGGAGAATTTATAATGAATATGAGTCATGCTGAAAATGAGTAAGAAAACTCGTCCAAAGACTGCCAGAGAGCCGACAGCTGACAGTCAGTCTTTCTTCTACGGTGGGACTAAATCTGTATCGTGGTAGTTGCTATGGCAGTACAAAGTTGGCTAGCTGGCGTTAGCAGCCGGCTGCGTCGTGCGTCAGTGGATCCGCCGCTAACAAGCTAGGTGGTTAATTAACAACTGCTTGCTATTAAAGTGGCGTCCGCGGGATGACATGTCGCGTTGTCTGGTGGAACAGCAGCGGAGACTCGAGTCAAATCGTATTCAGTCAGTTTCAGGTCTAATTTGAACTTTTATTCCCGGTAATGCTGCTCTCAATCCGAGGTGTTGTGTGCTGACAGAAACCACCAGCTGTTTCCACAAGCAACGGCTCGTCAGCACAGTGCACGCACCATCTGATGCTGCGTTCAGGGGACTCCCGTACACTCGAGCTCCCGAGCGTCTAAGCTGCCGTAGCACGGTTACACACACAGTTCCTGCAACACAGTTTCGATGAGAAAGCTCTCACTCTCACCATGTAGAACTATAACAAAACGGGCAGATTTACCAGGGCATCGCATGTCAGGGCCTTCGGTAAGAATTAACTGTTAATATGCTTTGTCATGCAGTCAATCTAAAGCGTGACTTGACCCCAGATAACCCAAAAAGACGCCAAATGACCCAAGAGACAACAAAAAAAAAGTTTCTGTCACTTGTTGGCATATCAATAATTATTTTTGTATGAGATACTGACCATTTTTTATAATGTAGGAAGAAGTTGGGGCACATGAGCATGAAAACCCACAAAGTAGCCTAGATAGCCTAACTTAAATTTCTATTTCTATTTATATAGCTACTATTGAATAGCATTCAAGTTTGGAGATAAATCAACGAACAATATAGGCTATTGCGGCATTTTTTTTGTCAGACGAAGTTGTGTATGGCTGTGCTGCAGGGAATGAGAAAATAAGTCAACACAATCATGCAATCGCGATAAAGAAGGGTTTGTGAAACAATATTGGAGGAAAAGTAGAAAAACACGAAAATCCAGGTCTCATTTATGCTGAAAATGACTTTTCAAAAGGGCCAATTAGCCTATTCCGCAACATTTTTTGTTTAAATAGGCCATGTACAATTTTTCACCTGACATTTGAACGCAACATCTTGTGGCCACGCTCGGAGCAGCGCACCTGTTTGGGCTCAGGGGAGAGGAGGTTTAAACCGTTCAAACCCGTCATACGACGAGTTTCACACTTATTATATGTCGAATAATTGCTTTCCCTGCAGTTGTTGTAGTAGAAATGCTAGAAATGCTTTTTTTTCTTTTTTTCCTCCCGTTTTTCCATTCCCTGCAGAGTCGCTTCAAAGCTGCCAAGTTCAGTGAGACTAACTGAAGTTTGAGACCTGTTTTTCAGGTAGGAAGGACGTAATGTGTAATTTAGCTACATTTAAACTTAATTGCCAACATTAACAACAGATCTGTTAATTTGTAGTGCAAAGTATCCACCAGAGGGAGACAAAGCATCATTTATGGCGCTATTTATGACAGGTGAATTGTACTGCAGCGTGCAGTCAGTCTGGCAGGGTCACAATGTTACACATTTGGTGCCATATAGGCCTACCAATCCCCTCGACTGACGTTTAGCCCACTATTAAATGACTCACCCAACTGGGGTCCTTTAGAAAGAATTGGGAAACCATTGAGATTTTGCAGTTAAGACAGGATTAAGTTTACAACAACATATGTCAATAGGCCTAATAAAATTTTAACTAAAGCATGAAACCCAATTTTTCTGATATATTAGCACATTAGCTTATACAGTTGAATTCTAGATATTAAAAGGATGATTATGTCTGTTGCATTATTCAACAAATGTATTTAAGATTTTCAGAATTGCTTTTATGAATCAAAACAAACAAAATAAGGTGTAATACAATTAGCTTTTTTCAATGAAAGAAACTTTGAAAATGTTAACTTTTTTGTCAGGTGTTAGACAAGAAAATCAGTTCCACTATTTGTAGCCTAAATATGATGCTATTAGCAGCCAGTTAGCTTAGCCTCACATAAACTAGCTTCTGTCTCAGCAACAATAGCAGAGAAACTGAAAATGTAAAAATCAAGCTAGGATGAGAGGAAGGAGACAAGTGGTGAGGAAACGAGATGAGAGAGAGCGAGAGGCTTAAGAAGCAGGAATCTTCTCTGACGCTGTGACATCATCACCACAGGTTGGTGATGGTGGGGAGCACCACAAACACACACACACACACACACACGCACACACATGAGGAGCCCTGGATATCAGTGAAGCTAGTAGACAGTGGTTTACTGGGGACTGCGAGCTGATTGGTTGGATCCAGATATGGAGGGAGAGACCGGAGAGATGAGAGAGGAGTGTTTTGCGCTCAGTCTTCTCTCTCCTCAGTCTCTTGCTCTGCTTCTTTCTCTCCTGCCTGCTCTGCTCAGAGGAGGGATTTGCCCTATCTTCCCTGGCTTAGCACACCATTGTGAAAGCAGTGGGAGGATGGAGAGATGCAGAGGGAAAGAGAGAGCGGGAGAGAGGATGAAAGGGAAACAGCTGCTGCCTTTAAACTGATGTTCTTCTTATCATGATATGATACAGGACATGTTCAGTGACTCAGCCATCAAAGAGCTGCTCGGAAACAAACTCGTATGCTGGCATATGACGTGTTTAAACTGGAGTGTATTATGGTGTTTGTCTATGGAAACCCATTTCAGTCAGACAGGGGAATGAAAATTTTAAATACACTTAGTTAATCACAACGCATCAAAATTAGAACACATTAAGTCTATGGTAAGTAACAACTTTGACTTTATAGCTGACAATTTTGACTGATTATGACTATTTTCATTTTTCGCTCATCCATTTTTCAACATTTCAGCAGAAGTGGTCTTCCAGTAGTATGATAGGCTCTTAAAGTATGTGTAAACACACAAGTGAGTTTTCATGACAGGTTCCCATCAAACCTGGATTGTGAGAAGTTAATTGTCTGGTTGCCTATTGAATTTAGCCTACTGACTCATTTTTAGAGTAACAAATAATTTAACTAGCTGAATGAGTCATTGATTAGAAATGAATGTGACTTAATTGGTTGGGACATCACTGTTGGACCGATCTGGCTGCAAACTGACGGGCTGGTATCTGACTCCCTCGCTTTCTGTCGGCCATTTTGACACAAATATAAAATAAAGGGGGCGGTGTTTAGCTCAGTTGGTAGAGCACCCGCCCCATGTGTTGAGGCTATAGTCCTCACTGCAGGCGGCACGGGTTCAAATCCCGCGTCGAGCGGCCCTATCCTGCGTGTCATTCCCCCTCTCTCTGCCTCCCCATTTCCTGTCTCTCTCAACTGTCCTATCAAATAAAGGCATGAAAAGCCAAAAATATACTTAAAAAAAACAAATATAAAATATAGTATTCAAGTTTTCCCTCATTTTATTCAGGTCTTCTAATGGAAATGTGGAAATGGAACTGAATCTCCTCTGTCAGTCCACTGCTTTTATGTAATTTTATGCTATTTTACAAATCTAATGTACTGTTTAATGAATAAGAAATGCACAATGGACCCATAAGTAAAGATTGTAAAGATTACAGCAAAGGCCCGTTTTCCATATCCTCACTTTTCCTTATCCTCTGACTGAGGGGAAACCAATAGTTTGGAACAGTGATCAGCAGACGACTCCCTCCCTACTACCCTCTTCTGTTGCCTTCAGCCCTTAACACTTGCTCTTCTCTCCTCTCCTTCTTTCCCCCATCCTCCCCTCCACCCTTCACTCTCTCCTTCTTGTCTCTGCTTGAGCAGCATTCACAGCTCCGAGGCTTTTTTTCACACTGCAGATGGCCATAGTGTTACTCCACTCAAGACCAGGGGCGCCGCTAGGGATTTTGGGCCCCATTAAAAGAATCTTTACAGGGCCCCCAACACAGCGGTGAAATTTTTTGATGCTATTTTACATACAATTATGCATTTAAATGGTATTTTTGACTATCAGTCTGCTACACACACCACAGATTTTCTCTTCTGTTCTTGTTGCACGTCTTCTATTTAATTTTTTTAAAGGGTTTATGCTTTTTAAACCATATTTTTTGTAAGAATTAGTATCATGTGTTTATCTTCTCCTCTTTAGGAAAATATTTGAGTTGCAGCATCGCTGTGGTCCATTTGATTGACATGATTGCAGCTGATCCAGTCGGACCGAACCATTTTACATAAATAGGGGGGGGAGGGGGGCCCTGCAGGCGTTGATGTTTCCAAAACAAATAAAGTTATTGTTACCAGGACATTGAAAATAAAACATTTGTGATTATATGTTAGTTAATAACTTAGTGTCATTATTTTTTCTGTATTATCATTTCATCATCATTAGGGGCCTCTCTGGGCCCCCCTGAATCATGGGCCCCTAGAATCTGTCTCCTTTACCCCCCCTTTTCGGCGCCCCAGCTCAAGACACACACACACACACACACACACACACACACACACACACACACACACATGCTCTCCTTGTCAATGGTTCAGAGTGCTCTTCACTCACTTTGCCCTTCTCAGAGAACTGAAGTATCTCTTGTCCTTAAATCTCAACTTGCAGGAGATTTCTCCACCAGGTCTGGCACCGATCTGACGCTGTGTGTCTCCAGGTTCAGAGTGGATATCCATCCTCAACACTGGACCAAAATATCAAATATCATGAGTCAAGATGTGTGTGAGGAAGTGAATTTTTAGTCATACCATCAGCATGGCTGTCAGCTTGTTGCTCCATCACCTCTACATTTTACCTTCTGAACATAAAGACATTAGCGTTGACATATTGAACACGTTACTGCGTTTAGCATTTTGTCCGCATTTAGCTGAAAGAACAGCATCACAGAGGCTTCTTGGTCTTGATATCGCAAAACAGATGGTTGGTAGTAGACAAGTGGGATTTCACAGTAAATATTGCATATCAAGATGCCTATTGGTGTAATGTGTGTAATAAGCAGTTGTGCCAGTTCACACTTAAAAACACACTTTTTTGTTGTATTTTGTTTCTGTCAATAAATAGGCTTCTTTTCTTTTTCAATAAACCATCACCAGCCCCAAATCACTCCTGCTCCCAAACTAAATGAGTTATTGTACCACTGAAGAATGAGTTACATTTACTGTAACACTATAAACATGTAAAGTGAAAAAAAGTAGTGATAGTATGTGAATCTGGCGCCACAATTTACACAAAGCCATATGTTTTTTGTCTGTCTTCACTTATTCCTAAAACTGCTTTTACAGTAATGCTCAAACGAACTGTCCTCAGCCATAACAGATGTGTCTGTAACATCTGTACCACAGCAACATTCTGATGCTGGGCTGTGTCCATAGAGGCGTCATGTTGTGCGCTGTAAAACCGTTGTGAAATGTTAACTCAGGCCATTCATCATTTGTAAAGTTAGACATTACCACAAAACTATTAACATATTTAATGATTTTTGCTGATGCACCACACTGAACATAAGTTAACAAAGAGTTATGGGAAGGTTAACAGGGGACAAACAACTTTCACATATTCAACAACTGGTCTTTCTCAAAACTGGAGTAATGCTGATGCACGTAGTGAAGAGGCCGCATGAAAAGTGATAAATATGTAAAACGCCAAATGAAATGGAGGATAGTTGTCTTAAATAACAGTTTGTACAGATAATGAACTACACACAGTGATTCATCTTCAGGTAGGGGAGAGTGAGGTAATTTGTGCCATGGGGCAAGTAGTTCCACCCCTGTTATCTAGAAAACTATAGAAGAAGTTGGTCATGTGACCACATATTTTTGAAGGGGCATCCATTTCACTCATCCTATCAAGAAGGGAGACACATGGCTTGAGAGGAAAGCACATTTATGTTCAAAAAACAAGTTTTTGCCCTCCAAAGTAAAATTTCTATGATCAAGGTTTTGTGATTGCCGTGTTTGAACAATTATAGATAACTTTGAAAACAGTTCACACATGTTTTAGTGCTTTATTAAGCTACACCATGAGTCTATACAGTTAGCATTATGCCAGCTCAAAACAGCTGGGGAATCCTTTTTTTTCAAAATCCTGGGCTTGGGGTAATTTGTGCCAAAGGGCCTGGGTTAAGTTGTGCCAGTGGCAGTGCTGTCTGTGTATAGGAGAAACGTGGCAGTGGGCACGGATTTGCTTGAAACTTAACATGTGTGATGAGGGACCGCCCCTGAACACACCTGCCCAGTCTGGTTGTGCTCGTAGCCTGGTGGATGAACAAAACATTGCGTTTCTTTGCGCCACAGCCCCCAGCGTGCCTCAGGCCTCCACGACTGCATGGGGACAAGCGAGGGCCCGATCATCGCCGCTTCTGGCTTTAATTTTGTATTGAATGTCTTGCTTTTATATAGCATTAACATTTGTGAGATTAAAATTATCTGTTTTACTTCAATTATCAATGGCACAATTTACCCCAGTGAATTCTCTCCAATGGCACAACTTACCCCGCACCGGGGGCAAGTTGTGCCAGAATTTTTTTTTTTTTTCTAAAGCTATATTTCTGAAACAGTTGATTTAAGATTCAAAGTGATTGTTCCCAGGGATGCACAACATCCTAAACTATATGTACATATATTAGTTGGGGGTATTATTATAATCCCCTTGCTTCAAAGGAAATTTAAGTAAAAATTGGCACTACTTACCCCGCTCTCCCCTACATTACACACGGACAGGCGTTACAAAACACATGCACTCAAACAGAGAAGGACATTTACCATGCACAAGTGATTTCACTAATGTGCATTCAAACCTTTGAACAACACTGCGTGCACTGACATCAGGTGCTTGCTGCATGTCTCTGGTGAATGCACACACACACACACACACACACACACACACACACACACACTGGTAGGTTAAGCACTACCAATGCCAGCTGACTGTGTACTCAAAACTCACAACAGATAGATAGATAGATAGATAGATAGATAGATAGATAGATAGATAGATAGATAGATAGATAGATAGATAGATAGATAGATAGATAGATAGATAGATAGATAGATAGATAGATAGATAGATAGATAGATCATTTAGACATCAAAGCTGGTAGCAACTCTCCCACTGAGCCTCATTCAGCCTAAAACAGCTGTTACAGCAACATCCAACTGGGACATAAACACAGACACACAGATAGAGAGAGAGAGAGAGAGATACACATGCACACACACACACACACACACACACACACACACACACACACACACACACACACACACACACACACACGTATTTGTATATAATGTCAGGAGCTTATCTTGCATAATATCACTTATGTGTGTCACATTGCCAGGTTTGCATGCGTGCGTGTGTGTGTTTACAAAGTCACACTGTGCTGGCTAACCTACCTTTTGGGGACTGGTCCCCACATTATTGACTTGTTCTCAACAGCTTCTCCGTATAAAATGTGACACCAATTCAAGATCAATAAAATTTTAAGGTGTGATCAAAAACAAAAATCAAGATACACAATTGCCTATTTATTAGGTTGACTCGTGCAATTAAATGAATGTTATTGCTGGCCTTACTACAGTATATGTACCACTGCCACAGTTATTTTTTCTCTGGCTTAAGTTAATGGTGATAATGCACTGAGCTACATGAATTCAAAAATATACTGATAAACTAATAACACAGTGCAATAATTGTCAGTATTCAGAATTCATTGTCATCCTCACAAATTTCAGTTTTATTTTTAGAGCCTGTGAGTAAAGACGTTACTGTCTGGTACAGCAATGTAAAATAATCTGATGTGGGATTCCTGCTGGGAACTGCTCTGCATCTTTTATGGGCTATTAGCATAAGGAACAATTTTCTCTTATTGAGCCAATGGAGCTGAAGAAAGCAATTACTACAGTACCATACTGCTCGACAGGAGGGTGGGATCTCAAAACAGAAAAAAGTGGCAGAGGGGAAAATGGCTAAGAGGATCATGGAGAAAAAGAAAAAAAGCAGAGAGAGCCCGGGTGAAGAGGGGAAAAAGAAAAATGGAAAAATGAAATCTGGGCAACAGTCACAATATCTCTGTGCAGCAGAAGAGATGAGCAGCGAGAGAGATTGAGTGACAAAATGGCACATTTAGATGCAGTTAAGAGGAACAAAAGCAGAGTGGCAGCCAATCCCAGTGACTCTCCAATAATCCCGTCATCCACTTTAATCTCTATGACGACGACGCGGAGCTCCATCGGTGACGTCAGAGTTATGAATATTCATCAGGTGAATCTGAGCTCTCCACTAAATCCTTCCTCACATTACACACACTTACTGCCCTGCTGTTAAATTGTGGTTGGATGATATATAGCCTAGTAAAAGATCTAAAACAAGCTAGAGTATACATATATATAAGCACAATTCACTGCCACAAATTCAGAAAGTATTGAAGTGTCTAAACATATTTGAACTTACTCTTTGGACATCATTTTCCGTGTTTCTTGTCCTTTTGGTCTGTGAGTGTGATCGCCCTCAGGGATTTCCAAATAATCCATCCTTGATTTGGCCTGGAACTCAGTGGCCTCGTTTGGATGAATTAGTGTGTTAGATGTAAAAAAAAAAAAAGAAAAAAAGAAAAAAAAGTACATCCTTAAATAAAACTAAGATAAGTACAAGCACTACATTAATTTTACTTTGGTATATACTTGAAACCAATTAGTCTAGTATCATCCTACCATATTAATGAGGTGGAGGCCAAGTGTTAATAACTGTGGAGAACAACTTTGTATCTGATCCTCTTATTTGTACATAGAAAAATTTAGATAAGTAATTGTGTGAAAAAGAACCTGTTTGTGATGCCTGTATAGGAAGCCCCATTTTGCGGTCACATCCAGGTTCTTCACTATCCAAACTGACAAGACAACACTTATGAAATGGACAGGTTTTAGTGTAGTTTATTTGAGTTTGAGCTTACTTGAGTTTATTTGAGAAGTCAAATTTAACTGTATTTTACAAAAAAACAAAAACTGGGGCAATGTTTGAAATTTTAGTAAAGTTTTGAGTTCAGTTAAACAGTAATTATCTTTTTCTTTAAAAAATATAAAAAATCGGATTATAACCTGATTCACATTGTGCCCGTGTTGGGTGAATCTCCAGTTTGCCAACCACTGCCCTAAATGGATCCCACTGAAGGGTCTGTAGATCAGATGATGTCATGCCATGATTCCTGTAAATGTTTCAATCAGTGAATCCCCCAGCGTTCTCCGTGTGACGCATGGATAATTACTGCTCCTTAAAATGTCTCTCCTCCGCAGGTCTTAACTCTCATCCATCTCTCGCTCTCTTCGTCATTCAGTGTGGTGGTGGCTGCAGAGATAATAATTGATATCAGATGGCAGAACAGCCGATACACATCAAATGTTTTTGTATGTGTGCACATGGTTCAGGGAGGAGTTTATACCGATGTGTGGATGGATTTCTGATAAAGATCAGATGGTGTAAATTTGTTGAGAAAAAAGACCAACAAACTGGGATGTTGTGAGGTGACATTATCGAATACATACAGGAAATGCATCAGTTTGTTGATGATGTGGGACAAAATCACACAGCCATACATCATAGCTACATTCACACAAACACAATCTCTCCCTCCCTCTCTCTCTCTCTCTCTCTCTCTCTCACACACACACACACACACTCAAATACAAAATGAACTCACCACAGGCACTTTTGAAAAGGTGACTCTTTATTTTCTAATTGTTATACTGTATATAATATTCTTTCTCTCTAGATATAGGTAATCATATTTATATCATGTAAGTAAAAGTGTGCTTTTATTCACAGCATGTGTCCGTGTCAGACCGCTGTTGGAGGTTTACATTATAAAGTATACAGTGAAACTGACTGGCAGCTATGTATGTATGTGTGTGTGTGTGTGTGTGTGTGTGTGTGTGTGTGTGTGTGTGTGTGTGTGTGTGTGAGCTGTGGGAGTTATACAGTCAGTGTGCCTGTGTATAGAAAGACAAATGTGAGTGCCAGCATGTTTCTGCATGCATGTGTGTGCGTGTTTGTAGAGGAATAAGTATCTCATGATACGGCTCAGAGATATGGAGCAGGATAAAAAGCTGCCCACTGATCATCTTCATCCTTTTAACATATCACCGATCACCATGCTTTTAGCTGTTTCAAAACTACAACCCTCCATTTTTTTTTGGTGGTGGGGCTTGGTGAGTGGGTGGGTATTTTGCTCATTAATGCTACTTCAGGCTCCAGCTGCACATTTGTCTTTAGGCTTTTTTTTGTTTTTCACTTTAATCTGTGCTGCAAGGTAACACTGTTGATCCCCAGCGTCACCCTCCATGTCACACAGTAACGGCTGGTTGCTATTTATTTGCCTCATCTCCATCTGAATAGCCTCAAAGCAAACTGCTACACTGCCTGCATGATACACACCCTGAAAAAAAAAGCATTACTGTTTGCAAAGCCATTGTCACACATATAATAAGTTACTCTGTTTATATGGCAATAACAGCTACATTGCAGTACTTTACAATAAATAAACGCAAATAAAAACCATAAACCAACTATGTACGTATGAGTCATCTCCTGAGTTTGTGCTCTTGTTTTCTAACAGTCCTCAGGTCAGTTAAAAATGGACAAAGTCAGTTAACTGTCATATAGCTACTGCTTTTTTTTTTTTTTAAGTTTACATTTAGTAACATGAATCTTCAGCCATGTGAGGCTGGCTGTAGTTTGGATCATCTGTGTTGAGCTAAATGCTAACATCAGTGTGCTCACATTCTTACAACAACATTGCTCACATGCTAATGTTAAGCATATTCATCTTGATCTAGCATGTATGTTAACTTGCTAACACTTGTTATTTAGCACTTATGTTGCATTCAAGACAACTTGAAACTCAGAAAAAACAAGCTCAGAGTTGTGAAAAATGAATTGAACACTGCCAAACCCGGGAATTACAGGTCCGGGAATTCGGGTATCATCTCAGAGCTCAGATTTTCCGACTTGACGTCAGTGAGAGCAATGAAACATGGTGTTCCTCGAATGGAATTGTAACAAAAGTTATTTGTTTTCACACATATTCATCTGCTTCCAAAATAAGCATAAATTGCTGCTGTTTTTGTGTTCAGCAATCAGCCACAATAGGCTATGCCAAACTTCTTTCAGGCATCCATGTTTCTTCTCATCCGAGTTAACCTGATGTCGGAAGTCGGAAATTTCCTAGTCCTTTTCGGTAACTTCCGAGTTGTCTTGACTGCAGCATTAATACATCGAGTGTAACGGCTGTGCACTCACTCCACCCATAAAGGACGTGCTAACCAATTTGCCAAGTGGTTGTCAACCTCTTGGCGAAGAGGTTAGTATCGTCGCCTCCAATGCGGGAGGTCATGGAATCGAACCCCACCTAGGGCAGGCCGTGAGAAACACAACGCAGAGGGCCAGATACGATCATTGGGTACACGAGCACAGCTGAGGCTGATGGGAATGTGACCTTTGCATGTATTCAGTAATACTGTAAATATAAGTGTTGGACAAATTTTGAAATTAAAGTTAAGGGGCAAGTAGATGCAAGTGATCCAGAGGGAGATATGAATGTTTATGCTAAATATCATGGTAATCCATTCAATAATTTGTGGTCTTTAAGTCTGGACCTCCATCCATTGGCCACCCTGCTATCATAGCTTAAACCCTGTCTTTAGCCATGATAGCATGACTATCGTGGCTAAAAACATGCATGTCTTTTTTCTTGTTTATTTCACCAGTCTCTTCATCCAGTAGCCTGACTACTGATTACACCATGGCTCAGTAGAAAGTGATGGGCGATTTAGTCTCTTTTGGGCGTGGCTTTTTTGATGAGAGTTCACTCATTCAAAAATCCAAGTAGCAATGCAATACATCACATGTGCATTGTAGCAATTACTCTGAAAATCTGTCGGGTAGATAAAAATAAAAAAAATTATATTTTTTTTCATGGAAAAAAAAACCTTTAACATGTCTGTTGCTCTCGCTTACAAGCTAATTATGCAAGAGAGAGCAACAATACACCTGATACAGAGCAAAACTCTCCAAGCCTGGAAAAACATCCTGCCATTCGAGCCTTTCACCGTTTGTTACTCAACCATGCCATCAGATATGTTCTGCATGTAAACAACACTGTCTGAACGTGGGGCTTGAGGCAAAACCACGAAAAGCAGATTTTAATCACTTCACACTCCCTCTCAAAATGAGATATGTAAAATTCAGGACAGGTAGAAATCCCTCTAGCTGTAGAGCTAAAAGTTGGCACAAGTTACAGGAAATCATTAAGGAAGTGGAAACAGGTCTGGAAAATTGGCATAATAGGCACAATGGCCAGTAATGTCTTGAAATGCTGCTTGTTTTTTTTCACAGATTCTATTCAGGGATCTAGTGTATATTGTCCCACATTAACAGTATAGGTTTTGCTTCTAATTGGCAGTAGGTACAAGTGGGATGACCTTTTCTGAAAGAGGAAATGCTGTCACGTGGAAGCTCCGTTGGACAAATCCTTAAATGATGCAAGTCATACAAGCAAAGTGTGCAGATCGAGCTTGTAGGTCTTTCTGTTTCTTGGCTGAATTTGTTGGGTTGGTGAACATAAAAAACAGGGGGCTCCAGCAAGTTGAGCTGATTCAAGACCAGCTGTCATTAGGGACTGGATAGATTACTGTCTATCCTGCTAAGTCCCCTCTGCCGATCCTAAATCAGCCACAAAGACAGAGACAACAAGGTCAACAAACAAACCAGATCTTAACAGCAGCTGTGTCAAAATAAAGGGCCAACAGTCCAGAAATGAAAGAAGAAAAAAAAAAAAGACTCCACCAGAACACTCTGAATCCAAAACAGTCCTTATAGCTTGTATGGCTGCGTCTGCTGAGGAATGATCGGGGCAGTTAGCTCTAAAACTGATCCCAGTGCAACCATTAAAGGCTGTGGGAATGCAGAGGAGGTTATACTGGAAGCCCCATGGCTGATCTGGGTGCTGTCTGAAGGCAGGACAGGCAGGCACTGGGTGCATGGGTGAGGAGAGGCTAACTGCACACACACTTACACACAAACACACACGTGTGAATATCAACACACACAAACATGCAGGCACATGACTCCACCCATAAGCCCCCCTCACACAGTAACCTTGTATGTGTTGTTTATGTGTGTTTGTGTGTTGGTAGCACGAGTGCAAAATGTAGAGTACTTTGTGTTTGTCTCATAACTATTCCATTAAATTCACATTTCTGAAACAGTCCTCCTGGTCCTCGCTGCTGGATCAGTAGGCTCAGTGTACTTGAAGTTCCCATGAGGAGCGACACATCAGCCACAGGAACAGTTTGTTGTTTTTCTCCCATGGAAACACTCAGAATGATTTTTTCCCCCCCAAACATGACACAGTGGTTTTTCTTTTAACAGGATGCACTTCTCTCCACATCACACTGGCAGAGGCTGAAGCTGTGTGTGTGTGTGTGTGTGTGTGTGTAGTTTATGAAGGTGTAATTCAGTGTATATCTGTGCACACATCTATGTCTTTTCACGACCATTAATGAGTGTGCGTATGCTGTGTGTCGTGTTCTTGTGTCTCTATACTTTTGAGGACCAAGATTTTACACAGTGCTTGCAGGAAAAAATCTTGCAGAACCATTTTGATTGACTTAAGAAAGGTTTGTGTTTCATTATTATCTTAGTAAATGTGACTGAAGGAAGTAAAATAGTAATATAATTAAATTTGATTATATATTGTCACCATAAACATCTAAATAGATGCGTATAGATAAAAGGCCAATCTGCAAGTTTTCTCTAGTTTCTTGCTGGGACCAGGTGATGGTGATTGTCAAATATCAAGAGCAGGGCTTGGAGGCTACAGTGAGCCACTATCAGAAAGCCAAGGCTAGATGGTTAGCATGCTAACTTCAGACAATAGTCAACACTGGTGCTACTTTCTTCTTACTAATCCTTTCAGTAAAAAAATAAAAAATGTTGTAATGGTTCTTTTAGACCATCAAGTAACTGGCTATTAATGCTAATGCTGGATATGTAGCAATTGCAAAGCTTTCAAAAGGTATTTCTGTCAAAATTTCTAATGAGCAGTTATGCCTGGTTCAAATCAAAGGTATTTTTGAGGCAGTGGTTGAGTTGTACTTTAGTGGTTTACGGTGAAAATTGTTCCCTGTGATGGGTCAGGGTTAAGGTTAAGTGTCAAAATATCCTTACATGTATTTGGTTGCATTATTTTCTGCACAGTGAACATTTGCCTGTAACACGCTGTGTTAAGGTCATGGGTTAATAAATATGGTCATAAGTCCTCAATAGTATAGTGACCTTGTATTGAATGCACGTGTGTGTGTGTGCTTTGCCTTTGTGGAGTCAAGTGTTTCTCTGACACCAGTGAGGTGAGGTTAACGTCCATGAGAGATCGTCCAAGCGCTCCAGTCTCCTCCTCTCCTCTGTCCTTCCTGTCAGAGGCTTCAGATGTGAGCATAACAACACAATCTCAAAAACCACATCAAAGTAGAAAATGAAACTAGAATAATATATTATTACAAAGACTACGACCCCTGCTTCCCAACTCTGTTCCCTTCCATCAAACCCCCCATTAATACATTAATTACTATAATATGTGACAGAGTTTGTCATCCTCTGCACAGTGGCACCTTTAGAATAGAATAATTTTTTACTAATAATACAATTATTTGTTTTTGATATCAGAGTATCAAAGCTGTATGGCGGTAAGAAGAGATACACAGAGGTCTCGTCTCAAAAAGCACCCTGCGCTCTATTGGAGTAAACATGGTTAAACACAGCACAGGCTCTCGGGCCCACACACCCATGTAAGGCGTCTTAAATGTAGCAGTCGAGTGTCCCTACGGAGTATAGAGATTAGGGTGCCATTTGAGACTCGATTAGAGATACAGCGGATGTAAGCACTGGAAGCGGATGGATATGGCATGCATGGTTTGAAAGGTCAATGCTGACATGGCTCATGGATGGCAGTTCTGAACTTTGACCCCTCAGGAAAGACCCTCAGGATCCAAGGGGGCCTTGATGTGCTGAGCTACATAGCTACTACTGCTGAGTCAGTACATACTGCTGGAAATCCTATGCTGAAAAGAGTATTTAGAGCAGCGAACCTATGATCTAAAGCTAAACTCTGGAGGCCATGATACACAGGAAAACCTTTTAAGTCATATTTGGCATCAAGTATGATTAGCAATAATTTTTGCTAATATATGTTTGATCCTTAAGCTAACTCAAATGATTATTAATTTTTTTTTTTATCCTACCTTACTTAAGGCAATATTCTTCATCTGATATTATTCAGAAAGTTACGCATCTAACCTACAGTTAGCCAAAAAGCAGCTAAAGGCCAACCAGTAGCTAACATGTCCTAATGAGCAGAAGAGTACAGTTGTTGCTTTTTTCTTTTTCTTTTTTTTTTTTTTACCTATCCTGCTTCTCTTTAGCATGAAGCATGTCATAACGCTAGTTAGCTATTCAGCTGGTTTAAAAACAGTTGTTCCTGTGCAAATGTACTTTGCCATTCCTTCCCACCCTTCAACATAACACCCTTAAAACGATGTCTCTGCAGCGCTGAGCATAAAAAGCCCTTGTGTGCTCCTGTCCTTTAAAAATTAAAAGCCCTTGCTTGGAGAAAAGCAGTTTTTTCCCTTTCACAGCCCATGACAACTGCTGATGTTTTAGTTAGCTTGCAAAATTAATATTTACACGTGGAGGACAGCAAGAGCAAGTCCATAGTGATGCACGTTTGTCCCTTTAAGCTCCCTTTATGGCGTAAAAGACAGGAGATAAAACAGCAGTGTCATAAATTAAACAGTATGACTGAGGTTTAAAATATCTTTTATTATCAGGGTAATAACTGTCAAAGTTGTGGTGTGATGGTATTAGCTTGGTGTTTTATATGTTAGTTTATACAAAACAGTGCAATGGTGGCTTAGGGAGGTAACAAAGCAAACAAAAATGCATTTTTTTGTCCTTCTATGAGTTTCACACTCACTTGTTACTCACAATCCCAGAAAAATAAACTTTTCAGAAAAATGCTGTGAACATTTACAAGCTACTTGTGTTCTTTCTTCCCAGTGCTTCCTACGTTTTCTCTCTCCTTGTTTATCTGTTTCATTATTTTACCTTCTCACCACACAGCCCCTCCCCTTGTGTGTGTAAATGGTGATGTGTGTGCAATCAGGTGTGTTTAATTCCATCTTTGTATGTGTTTCAACAAACTTTGAGAGATTTCCCCACTAATCCTTCAGAGGTAGCAATAAATCATCAACGGAGAAGTGGCTGTGTGAATAATAGCTACGTGGTATACAGCATGTCATATCACCATAAAATGTCTGATAATGTGCAAAATCAATTCCACATCAGTTCCCAAAGACAAAACAGATGCAGTATTTAACAAAGTCATTTGTTCAGTTTTGTGTTTGTCTAGTGGCCAAACTCCAATACCTCAGTGCCATCAACTTATATTTTTCAATTCTCTAAAATATAACCGCAAAATTGCAGTTAGCACATGTCTTTTCTTCTCCTCCCTGTCATTTTGTCCTATTCATCTGATGAATTCAAGCCTTCTGCTGTGGATGTGTTTTGGTGCTGCTTTTCTTGCCGGACTTCGAATCACATGGGCGCTAAAGTCTGCACCAAAACCTTCCACAGGAAACCACTCAAATTTCATATGCGTCTAATCTGTCTGATCCGAATCTGAATTTTTGCTTTTGATTCAGACCAAATCTCATATCAAATTTAAGATGACACTTGCTCACATCTCTGTGTTAAAAATGATTATAGTCAGTAGTTTGTTTGTTGCATTGTAGGCCTACTCGTCCGTGCAATATGTTATTGTCAGGGAGAGCACACGAGAGAGAGAGAGAGAGAGAGAGAGATAAACAGAAATGCATTGATGTGTCTCTAGAGTCTGTCACTGTATAAACTGTACAGGTGTTTGAAATATGATAGGGCCGTGACTGTCTGTGGATGTCACAGCTGGGAGACATTTGACAGACATGTTTAGGCTTGTGTGTGTGTTTGTGTGTACTTGTGCAGTGTGTGCACATGTAAGCGAGATAAAAAGGAGGAGAGGCTGTGAGTGACGGCTGAATGAATGAAGCACAAATCCTCTGAATAATGCAGTTCCATCTATCTATCTGAAAATTGTGCGACACATACAATTTCGCTTTCAGCACATCCTCCATTGGAGAAGAGAGATGTGTACTTTAGACTGAAGTGAGCATTTTCTCAGCGTTTGTCTCTGCAGCTGATATTTTCGGCGGTTGTTCTAGCGAGTAAAGACAACTTCATATTAAATAAATCTGATAGATATTCACCAAGAGGTAGTGGGCGAACAAAAAGTCCATCTCTTGTTTGTTTTAATGTCTTTTTGGCTCTGCCTTAAAGCATATTCACAGCTCAGTGGTCTCTCCTCCACAGTACCCTGAACCAACAACCTCCAGAAAACGTGACTAGTCTACGAGCGACACCAACGGAAGACAGAACCTAAATCTAGTGGCGTGTCCCTCAGAGGAAGGAGAAGGTGAGAGGAGGTGTGGGAGGTGTGCAGAGGGTGGCAGTGAGGTGAGTAATGGGGGGCTACACAGAAAAATGTGGAAGGTGAGAGGTGAAGAGCGAAGGCAGACAGACAGACAGACAGACAGACAGACAGACAGATAGACAGACAGACAAATATTTGATCATCTCTTTAAGCTTTAGGTGAAAAAAAAAATCAAAGTCAAGAGAAAACTCATGTGGCTGAAAACAGGAGTAAAAGGAAGCACCAATGATCTAACATTACCATCTAAAAGAGACTCATTAGTTGTGAGTCACACCTTTTCCCCAATAACAGCTAATCTGCAGTCAGTATACCCTTTCCCTGTGTAAAAAAAATCACTTTGCAGGTTTAACATGGAAAAACTGGGGTAAATGTTCCCAGGGATGAGCTCAATTCA
Source organism: Trachurus japonicus (assembly GCF_045865225.1). Taxonomy (NCBI): domain Eukaryota; kingdom Metazoa; phylum Chordata; class Actinopteri; order Carangiformes; family Carangidae; genus Trachurus; species Trachurus japonicus. The sequence continues at coordinate 22,346,577 of NC_140914.1, read as the reverse complement.
GTTTCAGTTCAGTTGGTCATGAGGTGAGCTTCTCCATTATCAAATAAAATCAATGTGAAAAGAGTATATATACAGTATGTATAGAAAACAATAACTGGTGCCACAAATGTGCTGCCGTAAAATGGACAAATTCCATCTTCAATTCTTGTTTTGAATTTCAGCTGAACTGAAAATGAATCAATCCCGATCCTGAGGCGTTAACTTGATCACCTTTAAATAGACAGCAGAGCATGCTGCACTGATCCAACTCTGCTGCTATCCCCAAAAGGTCAAGAGGTCAGAAGGCCAGAGATCACAGAGTCTCCCCTCTCCATTAGTTCACATAATTTTCATTTATAGGAGAAGTTGCCCCAGACAGTGAACCACTTAACGATATGCTCCTAAACTTTTTCTGAAGTTCAATTCTGTCACTTCTTTGAAAAATTCAATTTATGGACATAAAAATCATGAACATAAATTGAATGTGCCTTCATATGTAAGGAGTTACAAGTACAACTACAGTGATATGTGGTAAAGTGGAGTTGGGAACAACTTCTTCATCAGAACCGACCCTGCTACACACACTGAATCTCTCACAGGGCTCAGGATTCACAGTTCAAAGGCTAAAAGTTCACAGTTCACAGTCAAACTTTATCAAACCCCTCTCCCACCCCGTAACCCTGTGTGGCCCCTGCTTTTGCCCGTACTCCCCCTACATATTTCACATCATTCTCCTCCTTGATACTCTGATTGGGCGATATCTGCAGCCAGCACCTCTCAGACGGGTGTGGTCCTGCGGTTGGGGTCCTTGCTGTAGTCTTTAGTGAGCGTGCTGCTCTGGAGGAACTCCCTCTCCGAGTTGAGCAGCCCTCCCATGCCGCCACCTTTGCTGCCGGCGTTGCCTGCCTCGCGCGGGTTCAGCGTGTACATAGGCATCTCGGAGGCGGCGGGCCCCGTGTAGCCGCCTTTCCCCAGGGGCGAGGCATCGCGGCTGGGGGCCTCGGACGAACGCACGCTGGAGCGACGCCGGAAGCGGTAGCGATAGGAAGGGATGCGGCTGAAGGCAGATTTCTTGATGAGCTCGGTGCGGGACTTGGCCCGTAGCTTGCGGTGCTTCTCGATGAACATGTGCACGGCCAGCACGCCCACCATCTCTGCCATGATGAAGGAGAGGGCGCCAAAGTAGAAGGACCAGCCGTAGGAGTAGGACTTCTTGCTGTCGCTCTGGCCCGGGTCGCCCGAGTTAGCTGAGATGTACACAATAATCCCAATGATGTTACTGAGGCCTGGAGGGGGAGGAGAGAGAGGCAGTGGATAAAGTCACGTATGTCAGATACAATGACGTTTTTAGCTAATTGCTAAAGTCATTAAGCTAATACACCCATATGATAACACGTTAATGGTATAATGGTTCCATCCAACATTCAATGATTTGTACTTTGGTTGTGACTAGAGTGGCAGACTGGTTGACCAGCATTGCCATTCATGCTGTTAGCATGATGGTGCGTTGCGTTAGAGCTTGGAAGTCCGATTTTCCCAGTTGCGTACGTCATCAGAAATGCACCCGGAAGTCCTAATTCCAGCTCAGAAACCCGAAGTAACTTCCAAGATGGCCGCTTTTGTGCATTAGTCACACATCAGTGAATACAATCTGTACATTAGGCTGTTTTTTAGCCACTTCAGTCTTGTTTTTGTCTTATACATACAGTATATGTTGGTTTTCACATGACATCTATCACATAATATAACAATGGTAAAAACAACAAAAGCCAACAAAAGGAATGCTTTTCTGACTCATAACTGGAACGCACGTCAACTCGGCTGTGACGTTATTCCCGGCTTCAAATTTCGACCTCGGTGGTAAATGGAACGCACCATAACTGCAGCAGTCAAAAAGGTAGATATCACAGAGAGGGAGAGGTGGAGTGACCGAGCAGTGAGAGCAATGGAGAGGAAAGGTTAGAGAGGAGCAGTGACAGCGAGACAGCCAAATGAAATAAAGGAAAGTAAAGAGGAGGAGGAGGAGGAGGAGGGGGCATCAGAGAGAGGGGAGTGGAGCTTGATAGAAACGCTGGAGAGTCATTGCACACAGCTGGGCTCTCTTATTCCATATCATTAGTCCACAATACAGTGTTCATGCAGTGTGGTGGAACGCACAGAATGGGGACAATTAGCCAGCTGTAATTAACCAGAATCAGCCCCACACTATTGTGGTAAATAATTACCAATTTGGCTTCATAAATTTACGACAAATCCCGATGGGACCCTACACATCCCACTGAACAGCAATTACAGCCTTTTTTGTGTGTCGGGGGCAAGAGCACAAGCATGTGTGTGTTTTTATGAGTGGCCGTAAATAGATTGTGTGTGTGTGTGTGTGTGTGTGTGTGTGTGTGTGAGAGTATGTGTGTGTTTGCTCGCGCACACCCTCACAGTGCATCACAGAGGCATCATGGTATTCTCCCTGATTGATTAATCAGCTACTGTGTCCAGTTTCCACAGTGCGACTCCTCACACAGGCCCTTCTGTGTGTTTTAGACGCCAAACGGGCTCCTTCAACAAATATTTGAGTGCTGCACGTCCTCTGTTTCAAGTGGCCTCATTGCACACTAACACGACCACACACACTCATAGACCCATACGCACAAAATAGCCTATTGTCGCTATCTTGAACGCAGTGGCCACCCGTGACAGTTTTAATGTATTGAACAGTTCTGTTGTGGCGATGGACATCAGCACATTTAAATATTACAGCCTGCTGCTTCTCAGTGAGTCCATGAGTCCGTGTTGTCCTGCCGAGGAGATTACTGTAAACTTCCTGATAACCACTGCGTCTTTCTTGCCCTCAATTTATTCCCTTAAGCACATAAGCGTCCAGGTTGTGTCCCTATCTCTCTCTTTCTCTCTCTCTCCCCCTGTTTTCTCCTATATGTGTGAATGGTGTGCTCGCTTTAGCCCCTTGTGTGTTCTCGTGTGTGGTCTGTCGTCTTTGCAGGTCTTCACAGAGAAGACGTCGTGTGGCTTGTGTCCTATCTTTTGGCAGCACCTGGACGTTGCTTGACATCCTGCATTCATTAATGTTTATGAACTATAACGTTGTCATTCTGACCGTCCATACTGAGGAGCTATTTTGTTGCTGTCTATGTCGATTTTCTGTTTGAAAGCAGAGTAGCAAAGTAGAGTCCTTTTTTCCCTATAAACTTTTTGTAGTATTCATTTTAAACACCAAATCAAATACATTTATAGAGAAAAACATAGTGTTTTGGTTCTGTTGAAAATCAGTAGCTCCAAGACTATTGGTACCATTTTCCATCTACTGTATCATTGTCTCCTCTCATTTGTTAAATTTTCCTTGCACTTATTTTGGCAAAAGGTAATCAAAAAATAATATAGTAAATATTCCATCAATATAACACTAGTTTAGTACCATCTGCTGCCCAGGAGATTAAAATCCAGGTCAAAATGAGATGATTCTTGCCAAGGATGTGGTTCTATAATTGAACTTTTTTACACCTTGCAGTAGGGTCAGTGTATGTGGTATAAGCTGTATCCTTTTGTTCTTGGACCTGCTTTATGTACATCCTGGTAACCACTGTACTCCCTCTCTGCAAAACAAAGACAAATTCACACAAATAGACACACACATACTAACCTGCAGAGACAAAGAAGATTCCTGCGCTGAGGATGACGTTGTGTCGGCTCCGGTAAAACTCACTGGCGGCCACGCAGAGCCCCCCCAGGAACAGCAGACCCACACTCATGATGGGGAAGATACTGGAGGCACGCACAGCACCTGTGCACACACACATAAGGGGGGGAACACATTTAGAACTGAAAAATACAGATGTTTTTTCTGTGTTAAGCTGCTGCCTTTCAGACAGAAAGGAGGAGGGAGCTCTCCTGTGTCATGAATGTTTTGGTTCAAAGTCACGGTAGTCGAACCAGCAATACCAATTTTCACTTTTAATTATGGGTATGCCTCCAGAATTATGTTATGTTGCTGGAAAACAGCCACAGATTTGTAAAGATGGGTAATTAAGATGGTGGTGATACTGTGCCCTATGAGTTAATGCTTGATAGGTACGAGAAGATTAGATTTGGGACCTTCTTATTTGTATTCATTCATTAATTTATTTTTAAATTCCCTATATGTTCTGTAATAATGTCTTCACATGTGACTCTGAAATAATATCTCCCTAGTATATTTCCAGTCATGAATAGAATCATATTGTGGCACTGCAATGTGATTAAAGTACAGGAACAAGGTTTCTGCAAATGCTGTCCTCATCTCTACTCTGTTCTATTTTTCAAATAAATTAAAATATTTTGTAGTAAATCTGTCTGTTTGCTTCATACAGAAGTACAAACCTAAAAATAGCAGATGGCGCACTGTACTATGCAAGCAGTCACACATTTTTCAGTATTTGTATACAGAAAAAAAAGAGACAGAAGACAGTTGCCGTGTCATTGCCAATGTCAAAATTCCTACGAGCACCCTTTAATTCACTACACTAATGTCATAATCAGAATCCACTGTGCTGGAGGATGGAGCCACATTACACACACACACACAGGACACACACAAACACATGAGCCAGTGTGCTGCTACATGCTTGGCTTAGTCTGAATCCAGAACATGTTACAGCATTCAGAGGCCTTGCAAGAGAGAGAGTGGGTGAGGGAGAGAGAGAGAGAGAGAGAGAGAGAAGGATGTAGAGGAAAAATATGGACAAAAACCAAGACAGATGGAGAGCCGCACTGACACATATGCAAGGCAAAATAATAAGTATGAAACCGAGGCTGCAGTAGAGTGAAATATTTGCCAGAGCCCCATATGTGCGTGATGTGATAGCATATTGAAGGATATTTGCAAACAGTGTGTCATGAAGAAAAGAGCTGTGTGGTATCTCCACCTACTTATTGTGTATCTGCTTATGTCTTAGTGCGTCTTCTTGGTGTAATTACATACAAAACACGTCCAACATGACTGACAGCTGCAGTGACCAGTGGCGTCGTGTGGTTGAGTGTGCAGGCCCCGCCCCTATGGCCCACACCCCTGGGCTGTATGAAATGCCGGTCACTAGGTCCCCGCTCCCCATTGGCTGGCCAGCTCTGAGGCCTACGATCTAATTGGCTGCCTCTGGGGATGTTGCTCTGTGTTCAGTGGAGCAATGAAAAAGAAGCGCAGGCTGAATCCATTTTCCTTTTTGTTTTTTTCATGGCTGTTTTTTCATTGCATCTATCTTTACTCCATGTTTACGGTAGGGAGAGCTCCCTCCTGTATTCCACCCCTCTCTCTATCTTTGCGACTGCATCCTTTTCATTCCTGTCACTCTTTCGATGTATCTAGAAATTACGAGGTCCTTTCTTTCCCCTCGTTTTCTCATCACAGCTATGCTTTTTCTCAAATGTTTCGTATTTGCTGATAAAACTCAAATTTGTGCTTTCCATTTATTTCCTCTGAACAACAGCTGAACAGCTGAACAACACGTGCACAACCTCTCGACCATGTTTTCATGCTTCTCTGTTCTATCCATCTAATCAGTAATAATTTACTCATCATCAGTCAAACCTTCTCTCCATAGAGGTTTTTTTCCCCAGCCACTTCAGTTAAAGCAATGGTGATGGGTTAAAGAATAGTTGGGTGGCACTACAGGTGATCACTGAGGGTGTGTGCTAGGAATTTTATTTTGCTTTTCCAGATATCCCAACTTAAAATATTAAAGGGATAGTTCACCCAAAATTCAAATTCCACTCATTATCTACACACCCTCATGTCGACTAAGGGCTGGGAGAAGTTTCAGAGTCCTCTGTGCCTTCTCTGAGGTACAGGGGGGGTCTGCGCAGCACTGCATGTCCATATGACGGTTGCGAACGGAGCTCACTTTTCTTCGTCCAAAAAAGACACACCAAAACACATCCAAATACCTCCATAGTGCTCATCTGTAATGTCCCTCTTGAATTGAAGCCCCAACATGAGAAATTGTTCCGAAAAAAATTAAATAAGTCTATATTTTAAGCTTGTTTGTAGCGGAAGCTCCCAGTGTTGCTCTGCCGGAATCTCACGCGATTTGCGGAGCCGTGAACTGGGTGTCAATGCAAATCGCGCGAGATTTGGACGGACCAGGAAGAGCAGTGCTGGGAGCTTCCACTACAAACAAGCTTAAAACATATACTTATTTAATTTTTTTTGGAACAATTTCTCATGTTGAGGCTTCAATACAAGAGGGGTATTACAGACGAGCACTATGGAGGTATTTGGATGTTTTTTCGTGTGTCTTTTTGGACAAAGAAAAGTGAGCTCCGTTTGCAACGGACATGCAGTGCTGCGCAGACCCCCCCTGTAACTCAGAGAAGGCATGGAGGACTCTGAAACTTCTCCCAGCCCTTAGTCGACATGAGGGTGAGTAGATAATGAGTGAATTTTGAATTTTGGGTGAACTATTCCTTTAATGATTTTTTTCCCCAAAATGCTGGATCCTACATATCCCATAATTCAGCTTTAATAAGATAAGATTAGGACGTTTCAAGCTCTGCAGGCTCTAATTCAGGCTTTCCACAAATGAACTGTAGGCTCAGATACTCCAAACAGAACCACATTTGACATTTCACGAGATTTGGCTTGAATGAAATACTGTATCATCATTCCGAGTGCCTTGCTTACTTTCTCAAGGGGTTACAGGAATTTGGGGGGCTAAAAATAGGGTAAGGGCCCAATAAAAGTGAAGGCCAGCTGCAAACATTTCCATGTGTGTAAACGCATACTGTATGTACATGTCTTGTGTTTGTGTGTTCATATCAGACTTACGGAGGAGGTATTCAGCAGCATCCGCTTCATAATCAGCATCCTCTGGAAAGTGATCAATCTTCTTACACACTCCTCTGAATGTCCCTGCAGAGAAACAGATGAGTTCATTTCAGGTCTTTACTGTCCCACCAGAGGCAATTCAGTTGGTGAAATAATATTTATTCAACTTAAAAACATACACACACATATGGTTTTGCTGTTTTAGAATATTATAAATCACACATTTCCACCCATCATGCACCACTTTCTGTTATTTTGAAAGCAGTAGGACTTTGTCTTGTTGGCTAGGTAACAGTAGCTTACATGGCAACATTTGTGTATAGTTTGGGTTTGCACCAGGTAAAAGCAGCATCTACAGTAACATTCACTCAAACTGAATAACAAGCAAATGAAAATTCGGCAGTGATTTGGATTGTTGGATTTTGCTGTTTTTGTCAATTAATAATCAGTTGTCTTCTTGTGTGATTGTATTGCAGTGTGAGTGAACATAAACATCCTGTATGCAGACATAAATACACACTAAGACCAGAAAAATCAGCAGGGAGACAAATAGAGAGAGAGAGAGAGAGAGAGAGAGAGAGAGAGAGAGAGAGAGAGAGAGAGAGAGAGAGAGAGAGTTTGAATTTGAATTTGAGAGAGAGAGAGATGACAGATGATGCAGAGCAGGGCTGTAGCCTTTAGGCTATGTGTGGGAAACACTAATGAAAAGCCTTATCACACCCAGCACACACAAACAACACACACACACCAGCAGCTACAGAAAATATGGAATTAAGTTTACACACACACACACACACACATCAAGCAAGCTCATTAAACTGATACATGAACACTATCAATCATGCATGTAAGTAAAAGCCTTCAGCCCTGTGTATCTAGATTGTTTATATCAGTATGTCAGCTGATGTGTATGTGTGTGTGTGTGTGTGTGTGTGTGTGTGCGTGAGAGAGAGAGAGCGAGAGAGAGAGAGAGTTGTATTGACGAGGATGCAGTCTTCTATGAGCGTGTACCATGTGTCAGGCAGAGTGACTCATCCTCCGTTGTACAAGAACTCCTCTCTCACACACACACACACACACACACATACACAAACACACACGTACACAACAGGTCCACACTCAGAAAGACACACACTTCCACAACATGCAAGTGCGTAAGTGTGTGTGTGTGTGTGTGTGTGTGTGTGTGTACACTGCATGTAGCTTCATTCCCACCCATCATTCAGTCCCATTCGCACATGGTCAACACCACAGGGGACGTATGAGAGAGAGGGGGGGAGGGGGGACTGAGGGGGTGAAGGGGAAGAGGAGAGAAAGGAGGATGAAGGAGGATGAGGAGAGAGGAAGTGCTGGTTGAAAGAGGTTTGGTGGTAAAACGGCGCAGGGGAATTAGAGGGAAACGGGAGGATAGAGGCTGATGATGAACAAATGAACGACTCAACCTAATTGCTTATTTGCATATGAAGAGGTTCTTTCCAGTACTCACACTCAGAAAATCATTCATAAATTGATTCATCTCGCTCATGCAGTCAGGGATAGTAACAAAGACTCTGACTAAGACTCTGATTCGTTTGTGGCCTCCAGTCTTTGATATCTAGATTTAATAAAGTCATATTCTGTAAACTTTTCACACCATAGCATCATAGTCCCTTAAAGATACACAACTCATTCAAAAACATGTGTGTTATCTTTGCACACATTCATAATGCTGTGATGCACATAATAATATCAATTTCATTGATCATTTTAATGCTTTTGTGGTTGTAAATAAAATCAACAGGTTCATTGAGGAAAATCAAGATTAGATTTTCCCACCACGCAACTACACACGATTTAAAGGGACAACGAGGAGTCTGTATTTAGTTATAAAAAAGTCTCATATTAATGTGGATGAATCTACGTTACCCACACTTGTTAATGGGTCCATTTTCGATAAATATATTTTTTTGTCTTTATCGTTATTTTGTTATTATTATTAGTGGTCGGCTCGCTCAGCATTTCCTAGTTTCAGTTTCGCGGATGCTGCCCGGCGGGTCATGGGAATAACACCGCCAAATCGCCGTTTATGGTCGGAACTAGGACGGTATCTGATCGTCTTCGAACCTCCGACTTTCATTCTTGATCAATGAAAACATTCTTGGCAAATGTTTTTGCTTTCGTCCGTCTTGCCCCGGTCCAAGAATTTCACCGTGTGCACGGAGGCTCATGGGAAATGTAGTGTGAAAACACTTCGCTTTCCAAAACTCCTCGTTGTCCCTTTAAAATACATACTATGGTTGCATATTATTATCTATTTCATTAAAGCTTCAGTTGGTAACAATTATTCAGTCATATTTGCTGGAATTGTCACTATATTCTGATGGTCAGACATTAAATGAGTAATTTAGGACAAAATCCAACTCCTCTGGCTCCACCTACAGCCTGTAATCGTATTTGCCAAAATCCACCGCGCCCGACGATTCTCCACCAGTCAGGTAGAGGGAGCAGGAGGAGCAGCCAATCGCCGCTCCTACACGTCGTGCTATGGATACGGTACATCTTTTTTTTTTTTTTTTTCTCTGTGGGTGCGTTCATGGCTACTTTGTGTGTGTCTGTGTGTGTGGGGGGCGCTTGGCAGAGGTTCATAAAGGGACCTGACGGAGTATTGTCTTGAAATTTCCGACCAAGTCGCGGAGTTTACTTTCACTTTCGTCAACTTACCAACTGGAGCTTTAATCTATATTTACCATCTTCTTATACATTATCTGTTTTGTGCACTCATTCAGTTGTACATTGGTGTGCCCAACTGCCCATGCTTGCTGTAATGAAGTAACATGTTGCCCAGTCCAGTGGTTTGACTCACTGATGTGTTTTAAATAGTTTTCAGTGGAGGAATAAGCTAAATCAGCACTGACACTGTGTTTCAGTGGCATCATTTTTTCTGAGATTTGTTGACCGTAAGAAAAACGCTGAATGTTGCTCACTTGATCTTGTGATGTGGCCTCGTTTAATTGGATGTTGTTGTTCCCGTTGAACACATCAAAGTGTAAAGCGTCATCACTCAGAGCTCTGCCTTGTGTTTACCTACTGGGAAATTCATTATACCTCTTGCCTTTGAAATGGATGGTTTCTATTGAACCATTTGGATTTAAAGAGCAATGAATAACTTGACATACCAGAGAATGACACACACACTTGCATGCACAGACACACACGCACACAAGCAGATGTATTAAGACTATATTGGACTCTCAGTTGAGCATGTGCATTATAATGATGTGACTGCATGAGGAATGTTTAGAAATTACCCAATGATACTCCAGAAAGTCCAGTTTTTGACTCGACTCATGAACAATATTCATTTTATTATGTATTCGCCCATGTGTGCAGATCCAGGTCAATTAATGTGACAACTTTAAATCTTTCTCCATGATTATTGGTGCATGTTGGACACCGAGAAGCTAATCAGCTTTCACACAGATTCCCGGTGGAGTGCGGTGGGTCGTTGGAGGGAGACGGAGAGAATGAGAGAGGAATAGGGAGAGAGATCAATACTGCCATGTGTGCTGATCAGCCCAGTGGGCAGGCTCAGCCGGCTGATCACTCTGTGGTAGCTGCATGGGTCAAACTTCGCTTAAAGGTCTGGTGTCTGGTAATATTGACCTGTTCTTTATAGACTGTCCTCTTCAGGAATCAATGGGCTTAGAGTTGAGAGCCTCATGCAAACTGAAGGCATTGGTTTTGGCCTTTTCTTTTGTGAAATTTGATGACAATATCATTATGCCATGTTATCAATCATTAGCATATTTTATTAGTTACAGTTCAATAAGTAGTTCCGTTGCTGTACCCTCACCAAGGAGGTTATGGTCCTGGACCTGACCACAGCTGAAGGGACAAATTAATTGTTTTCATAAACAGGTGATTTGACGTGTTTCTCATGAATCACTGCACTTAAATTATCCATCACTGTTGAGCTTAATTAAAAAAGACAGATTTATTGGAGTGTCCAGCTTTGGGGTGTGCTCACATTCATACTTTTTTTTTTGTAACTTAATCCTCTTTTTTTTTTACAGGTGACCTTAAGTCATGGTTGGTTTTGTGCGAACAGCTTTGACAAGCTGCCAACCTAGAGTAGAGTAGGACAAATATGAACTATGGATTTTTTTACAAACTGATCCAACATAGTGGCAGTTTAACCCTATGAATCATCTCAATCAACTGCAGGGTGCCACTGTCTGCATGTGTGTGTGTTTGTGTGTGTGTAGGTGGGTGTATCACATACTGCTCAGCCCTCTCTGAGGTTTTGGTGAAGTACCTCCAAATGCGATATCAAAGAGTGAGTCAGTAGCTGTCACACAGGCTTATGTCAAGTGTCAAAACCAGCTCATGATCCCATCACAGAGAAACCAGCACGACCTCTACAAAGCCAGGCTGCAGGTTTGTTTTCGTTTTGCTTATGTTTCCCCATTTACAGTAACTCTTGGTAGTATAAGCTTTAAATGAATTGTGTCTATTTTACACAAAAGCACCTCCTAAAAAAGAAAATCCATTGGCACAAACAATAACATCAAGTAAAAGGCAGTGACATTTTATTTGTCATTTATATTTCATTGCTTTCAGAAATTTAAATTTCTAAAATTTTTACACAAATCTGCACCTATAACCAATCATAGCCTTGTAATTGATGATGGCAGAGGTTACTGCAACCCCTCTCTGACAGTGCAACCATTTCACTCATACTGCACTGCCAATTATGCTGCAGTTCAGTGTTAAATGTGCACAGAAAAAATCTAGCAAAACCATATCAGTTGCTCCTTGGATATAATCTGTATACTGATCAGGTGGAGTTTGCTTACAGAAAGGTTCAATTGTTCATACAGATAATGAACTGTAACTCAACTGTACAATGAGGAACTAGACGAGGTATTTACCATCATGTCTGAGGCCCTATCCATAGCAGAGTATATAGTATATATACATCAAGGTTCATATGAAAGGAGTAATGAGAGGTGCTACAGAAAAAAGTTTGATTGATATTTTAGAATCTTACATTTTACTCTTACATCTCTGACAGATGTTGTCCAGTTACAGGCTATAATGTTAATCCACCAGTATAATTTCTGATTGACTGATGTCTCCTTATTGATTTAAATACCAATAGACATCGCTTAGAAACAAATTTTCCCTCTAGCACAACAGAAATCATTAGAATCTCACCGCCACTATCATTAGGTGGCAGATTGAATACAATCAACATGAATCCACAACTTTTATATCCTAACAACTTCCCTAAAAAAACACAAGAGGTATGTCAATAATAATCTATATCCTATATCAATAATTTTTTATGTTTAGTTTCTGTCCCTTCCATATGCGCATGCGCACACACATTCAGTTGGGCATAAAGTTACAATGACATGCTGCTTATTTGTTAGTGACTTGTGTCACACTGTTAGCTTGTTTTTTTGTTTTTGTCAATTAAACAAACTAATGAACAAACACATACATACACATACATGCATGTGCATACACATACACACACACGTGCACACACAGGCACACACGTGCACACACACTGGCCCCATCTATCAGGAGACATTTGCCTCACAAAGGTCAGGGTGGCCCGAGGCTAGAGCTGCAACCACAGCCACAGAAAGGCATTATGGGACTCAGCGAATGGGGATGGGAGTCTCGTGTGTTCATGATTGTCGGCCCGTGTGTCTGTATGTTTTAACTTATGTGTCATGGGGTCTACTTTCTCCTACTGAGTGGAATATGCTGTTACTGTCAGACACACACGCTCACGCACAAATTTTAAAATGATGTATGAAAACAGTATTGCAGCAGGTCCAAGAGGACACATTGCATTCCACTGACTATCCGTTGGCTATTATTAGAGCTAACACATTTTATCATTTAGCTTTACCCCACATCTTTCTCTTTTTGTACCTGCTTACCTTCTTTCCTTTATCTCTCTTTCGCTTTCTTTTATTTCTAACTTTTTCTGGTCAACTTGCTTCTGTGCAGCATTTACAACATCTCATCAAAATTGCATTAGAAAACCAGCCCATGAGGAGGACGAGAAGTGTTTTCCTAACAACAAACAATGTCATCATATTGAGTTTGACAACCCTGACTAGTTAGCATACAGCACATAACTAACATAAATATAGGTCCACTGTATCGGTCTGGTTCTGCTTGTGAAATTACAGGCAAGTCATGCAGTATGCATACTAAATATTCCACTAGAAAAAGTGCCCGAATCAAGGTTAAAAGGAGACAACACAAACAGTGTCCACATGCCCCCGTGATTATGATGTGCTGGTCATGAGATGCCAGTTGTTTGTCCTTGATCCAACATACTCTCTCTCACACACAGTATCTACAAATCTACAACAGAGTTACAGGGAAAACACTTTAACTACAATACAATACAATACAATACATTAAGATAATGCTATCCTGTGATCCCTACGCGAGCACTGCCGCTAAAATTTCACATGATCACGTATATCAACAGGCTGGTAGTGATTTTGAACGATACACCTACATGACTGGAGTTACTACAAGTGCTAGTTATATGATGCCTAATGTATGTGATGACGTGTGTTACCAGACTGGCAGTGCAGAAGAGGGAGGAAAGAGAAGCAGGGATGCAGTGGAAGGTCAAGGAGAGCATTGGCAGGATTTACAGGACATGGGCAGTCTGGAAGGGACTGGCACAAAAACACCACAGTGGGAAAAAAATGTTATGGGAAACACTGGTATCTGAGTAGAACTGTCAGCACAGGGTTCCTACACATTTTAAATTTCCAAATTCCATACTTTTTCCAGACCCTAATCTCCAGACTTCTCTGTAAAAAAATTCAAATTATTTGTGATATTTGAGTAAATAGATGTGCATAACATAAAAAAATCATGCAATTTATCATTTGTTTTCATTATTCTGAATGTGTAAACCAAATAATTTCCTGGAGATTGTAGCTGGGTATAATAGTGCATACAAATAATTAACCCAAATAACTTCAGATGAGACCAAACCCAGATAAGTATTAAGATAAATATATTTCCATACAATAGTTTCCATTTTCCATACTTTTCCAGACTTGGAAATGCACAAAATCAAATTCCATACTTTTCCATACTTTCCATACTTGCGTAGGAACCCTGGTCAGCAACATTTACTTTCGGTGTAGTGGTAGATTGTTGAAGTGTAAAAAATGTTAAAATTCACGGAAAATTGACCCTCATCCTGCAACAACTGTCATCAAAAATGATCACTACAAAGACGGGGAGGGGTTAGAGAAAGATCATGGATCAATCATGATCATGGTGCTGCTACATGCTAACATCACCAGGCTCCTTTTCAGCAAGTAGCCTACTATGTTCAATTCAAGTGTAGCATGTTAGCATGCCAACATTTGATAATGTAGTGCTAAATACAATTTACAATCATTTCAGTTTAATTGAAATGAAAGGAAGATGGTCACAAACCAAAGCATTGGACTCATACATTTTTGACCTGATGATGGTGCTGGATGCAACCATCAGAGAGGTTGAATTCAACTATTAAAGAAGCATTAATGTGTGGACCGAATTCTTAATCAATCCAATAGCAAATTCATGTTGACTGCTGGTTAGACACTAATCCAAATAGTGATTCTTGTTAAAACCACTCCATACCATCCTCCTAACAAGGTTTTTTACTGTCAGTGCTACTTCCTCCTTTGCTTCCTAGAAACTACCGTCATATTTTGTGCGACCACAAGAGGTCCTGCTCAGTAAAACACAAACACATGTTCTTTTAGGCATTTGAACAAATGACCATTGGCATATTGTTTTTGGTGAAGCCAGCCTTGTTCCCAGGCGAGCTGCCCCTAATCAGATGGTATGTGGTCCAAACACTGCATGTGAGAAGCCTGTTACAACACAGCCACATGCACACACAAACACATACACGCAGAATATAAATGGTTTTGTCGACTAGAAAACGAAAGAGGGGGGGAATGAGCAAGGGAACTGAAAGGAAGTTGAAAAGCAGAGCAAATTGGACTGCTTGTTTCCTCCGAGCGTCTCTGACAGCTCAGTGTGGGTGACTGTGCCTCTTTCTCTCTCTCTCTTACTCCCTCTATCTGTCTCTACCTCTCTCACTCTCTCTGATTACCTTGTTCCAGGCGGAGGAGAAAGAAGATGGGAGAGGGGGAAAGAGGGAGAGGAAGAGGCTAGTTTCCACGGTGATGACTGATGAAAGAGAACGAGACAGGTTCTGCTTGGTTGCACACCTCTTCTCTTTCTCTCTGTTCTTCCCTTTTCTCAGTCTGTTCTTCCTCAAATCCACCTATGTTTCTTTCTCTCTCTCTCCCTCCAGAACGCCTCTCTGTTCCTGTTTCAAATCTCCTCATCACCCCTCCTTTACTCTACCTCGTTTTCTCTACTCTCATTCCCAAAACATCCATTCATCCCTTTCCAATCTCCTCCTCGTTCTCGCTCATCTTCTCTCACTTTATGCAGGCTTGTTTCCAGCACCAAATGGCCAGAAGTATGTGGACATATGCACATTACACCCGTACATATAAGCTGAACGTCTCATTCCAAAACCACAGGCATTAATATGTTGCTGCCCCATTTCTACGAAGACCTTTAACACAATCGGACAAATTCATCCACACCAAACTTAGAAAATTACTTTGCTTTGTGCATTATCATTATTAAAACAACTCATTTCCTTTGCTGTGTCATCTTTCACTCCTTCCATCCATCTCTCTTGCCATCCTCCACTAACTCCCAAGGCGCTATCAGACTTTTCTTATCCTGCTTGATCTCCTCCTTTACCGATCATCCTTGATATTGTCTTTAAAAACATGACTAAATGTTCCTTAACTCTGTCTAAGACTTCACCCCCCTCTTTGCAAAGCCAGGGGAATTTATTTTACAACTCTTCCGGTCAACCATTATCCACCCTTAGCTGATGCCCATCCTTTCTCAGCCCCTTCCTGTTTGCCATTATCAACTCTTTGCAAAATCTCCATTCATTCCCTTCCCCTGCTCACCCTGTCTGCCTGTGAGGAGGAGACTGATCATATCCCACACATGGTTACTGTTCATGCCGCCTTCTTGTGTCTGAGTCTCCTTGATTTAATTCATCCGTGTTTTCTGCTATACCTCCTACACAAAATAAGACGGCTATTCGCAGGAATATCAGACCTGTTCCCCACTGTGCAACGTGGAAGCATTAAAGCAATAGTTTGATACTGTGGGAAATACACTTACAGTATTTGCTATAGAGCGTTAGATGAGGAGATCAAAACTGATCTCAGGCCTGTCGACTGAATAGGAAGCTACAGCCAGGAGACTAACACAAAGGAAACTGAGACACAGTGAAACAGCCTGACTGACTCTGTTAACATACAGTATGTATAATCTGTGAAAAACAAAATCAAAGCATTAATGCAACATTGTGCAACTTTATGGGGATTGTGTGCTGAAATATTTCTCCACTGGGAAACATCCATTTGTTGTTTTCACATATTGATTTTTTTACTAATGGATTAAACAAAGAAGATATTGTGTTAATTTGTTAGAAGATACACATATACATGGTACAAAGGCTGGACAGAGCCAGCCTAACTGTTTCTCTGAGCTTAAACTGAGCTAACTAACTGTTGGTTGTAGCTTCATTATATTCAATAGACAGATAGGAAAGTGATATAATGTGTAATAATGTTAGTAGTAATAAAAAAGTAGTAGTAAGTATTGCCAGAAATAAAAATGGAACTGAGTTAAAGATGGTTAAATCCAAATTGAAATACAATACAAAACGCGTTTCCAATAGTTCAAAATTGTTTAAATATTAGCTATTAGCTCAAATATTCTGCAAAATCATTCTTACTTGTTACACTGTCTACATTCACCACATCTCTTCTCAAAGCTGTCCCTCATTCTTTCACACTTTTTTAAAACTTCTTTAAATTCTCTGAGAATATTTGAACAAACACTCTCTTCATCTATTCCCTATCCTCTCCCTAACACCTCCTCTTGCCCCCTCTATCTTTACCTCTGTCCCTCTCTGTCAGCTGATTGTTTTTATCCCAGACATTGTCAAACACCCCACATCTTTAATTAATGCCTACCTCCCTAAGCAGTGACCTCATTTTTCACTCTGTCCTTCATCCCCCCCCCCCACCTCCTGTTTTCTCCATTCTTTCCCTCTTCCCGCAGCCACCTGGGTGATCGCTTTTGGCCCCGTCTGTGTTTAAAAACCCTCTCCCTTCTCTCTATTACCAGGTGATCATTTAGATCCCCGGCGTGGTCAAACACTCCCTGGAGATTCACCTGAAACTGAGGCCATGCACAGCTCATCCATCACTTTCCACCCACCACCGCTCTCCACCTTCTCTCCCCTGCTTCATTCATGCACGTTCTGGTCGCTCCTCATTCATGCTCTGTCTCCCTCCTCTACAGCTCCCCCCTCTGTGCTTCTCTCCTCATTTCCTGCCTTTCTCATGCTCATTTATCACAGGGGGAACTTAACCCTTCAGTACACCTGCAGAGACACAAACACTCAAACACTGCAGGAAAGAAATTCCAACCAAACACACGCTGCACAAATACCACAATACATTAACAGCATGTTTTATTTCACTACCTTGATGTGGATTTTGGGGATACTTTTTTTGTGAAAAGAACACATTGTCATGTTGTGTGTTTTTCTGCTTTCAGTATTTGTGCAATAAACAATATTACCTTTGCGATGCTTTAAAGTTGCTTTAAATAAAAAGCTATTCTTACATTTATTAACATTTTGAAGATTAATTTTTGATTTACTTATATCTATAGGAAATTATTGGAAAGAGGAAAGAGCTGCAGTGTGGCTTCAGTGTTTGACCTCACTGAATGATCCACATTCTTCGCCCCAGCCACAAACAGAAGAGTGAATGTTTGTTGCTGATTGCAGGTACGTGGCTTTAGGTGGCATAGCTCTGGTTAACATTTGCTACTATGACTTTTTTGTTTAGTTGATTATTTAGTCATAATTTTGAGGACATCTCCTATCATTCCAGTGTAACATAGGCTACATGATGTAGACTTGAAGGGAAAATGTAGGCTACTTCTTCAAAGAGGGCGCTTGCCTATCTATCTATCTATCTATCTATCTATCTATCTATCTATCTATCTATCTATCTATCTATCTATCTATCCATCCATCCATCCATCCATCCATCCATCCATCCATCCATCCATCCATCCATCTATCCATCTATCTATCTATCTATCTATCTATCTATCTATCTATCTATCTATCTATCTATCTATCTATCTATCTATCTATCTATCTGTCTATCTGTCTGTCTGTCTGTCTGTCTGTCTGTCTGTCTGTCTGTCTCTCTGTCACAGCTCTAGATTTCACCTAGCCTACGTTTCCCACGGATAAATCCCCAATCTGGCAACAAACAAACCACACACAGTTCCCCGCCAAAAAGCGGAAGTTTCGCATAGTGTGGACGGTAGGCTACCTCCATGAAGTCCCCTCGTCTGTCTGACAGCTGCCCCGGCTTCTGTTTCCCCGACCACGGTATAAAGTTCGCGGGTTTGTGGATTTACGTAACAGTAACAGTAAAGCGCGGTGTCTGGAGCTGTGGCCTGTTTGTCCCCGTGTGGAGCTTTACCTGGAGCTTTCTGTCATGGCGGAGCAACAGCGGACTGACGGCACGGCACACCGACTGACCGACAGTACTGTGAGTAGATTGACCCGACAGTGAATAATAATAATAATTGTTTGTATCACCGTTTCCATTTGACTCTCTCGATGAAGTGGCGTGGGGACCACCACGGTCCAACCCGAAGCAGACAGATTGTCTTTCCTTTGTGGATTCTGGTTGAACTGTTTTGCAGCTTATTCACTGAACTTAGAGACACTCACATAACTAGTCTACAGCCCAACTCACCTGCTGGCTTGCTTGTTGCTTGCTTGAATCTGGTTTGTTTGAGTTGTGCAGTGTTTTCTTTTGCAGTGCTGATTTATTATTTGTGTTGCATATTTAATTATAACTGCGCTGTGTGCATGTTGTTTTTGTTAAGGTTTGATTAAGTAATTATTTGTCAGACTGGTTCTGACCCTGACTTTCCATCAAAGCTAAGCTGCTGCAGTTGGTCTTTCAGTTCCTGCTTTCTTTTCACAACGAGGCCAAACTGTGCAGATCCAGATCACAGCTGGCCGAGAGCTGTTTACAGTGTGACCCAAAACTTCCAGTAACCTTCACTTTTCTTTATCCCGATAAGATGTTATATTTTGCACAAATAAATGGGGTCAGGTATAGGCCTATAGTTTGAAACGTACAACAATCAACTTTCACTCCTTTGTGAATGATACTGGAAATAATATCTTTATAGAGGCTTCCTTCCTCTCTCATCATGTATTCACTTAAACTGTGCCACTGGAAAATGTTCTGAATATGCAGCATGGTGAACATGCATGACTGCCCTATACATTTACTGTAAGAACACTGCATACATGATGTTCTTACCCCCCACCCCTCCTCCTCCTATCTCTCATTCACTCACTCTCTGATGTCGGGAAGAGTACAAGCCACATGTAAGCAGTCAGAGACATCCATTTCCTGTCAGTTTATGAGGTGTATGAATTATAAAACTGTGTCAACCCGGGACTGAGGGATGAGCAGAGTGGGGATAAGATGGGCAGAATGAGGAAAGAGATAAAGGAACTTTTGTTGTGCATTGTGTGATTCTGTATGCGTGTGTGCATGAGTGAGTATATGTGCATCTGCATATTTTTTGTGTCTGTCGCATATGAGTCTGTGTAGCTATGTGCGTGTCCATGTGCACATGCACTGACATTGTGCTGACATTGTGTTAGCTTGGTGCACTGCTCCCACAGCTGTGCTTATTTGGTGCCTTGGGAATATCCTAGAATTTCTCTATTATTCATTCAATTATAAGTGTGTGTGTATGCGCGCGTGTGTATTAGTGTGTGTGTGTGTTCGGTGCAGCCTTATACCTGCACCATCTGGCCCTGTAATAGCCTTTTTTGCCCCCCAGAATGACATGGTTATGTCTGGCTGCATCAGACACACAAACACAACAGGAATATGCAGAGACACACACACACACACACACACACACACACACACACACATTCTTCTACTGGAGGCAATGAATCTTTTTAACGGTAATTGGAAAAACAAAGTTTACTTGCTCCTATTTTCAGAGGGTCAAAGTCAAATCATTTATTGTAAATTATGAGACAAGTCATAATGAAGTGTGCCTTACAAAACTGCACTCATTGTGAAGTTTGACTCCACAGAGGTGACTCTGCCTGAGTCTTAAAGAAATAAACAGGAAAGGTTGGTTTGTATGGCTTGTTTGCTGTCTGGATGAGAAGACTGATATCTAGCTGGGTGTGTGCAGCTA
Organism: Trachurus japonicus; assembly: GCF_045865225.1. Lineage (NCBI taxonomy): Eukaryota > Metazoa > Chordata > Actinopteri > Carangiformes > Carangidae > Trachurus > Trachurus japonicus. The sequence continues at coordinate 22,326,383 of NC_140914.1, read as the reverse complement.
CGTGTTTGGCCTAGCTTAGCACAAGAACAGAGGCAGGGGAAAACAGCCTGCCAAAGAGGTGAAGTACGCCTTCAAACAGCTCCATAATTGTCTCACAAGAGATTCTGACTTGTTAGCTGCCATGCAAGCCAGAAGAACACCCAAACACCTGGGTGACGTTCAGAGCGATGCTCTGGGAAGCAACAGGTGCAGCATCCCGACACTCGGTCCAGCTGTGATGGTCATCAAACTGCTTGTTAAGCCAGTGTTTTTAGCCAGTTAGCTGCGTGGCTCTAGGGATGGCAGTGCCAGCTGGTACGCCACTTTGATCCAGACTCAAATATCACTACAACTGTTTGATGGCTTGCCATGAAACGTTGTACAGATATTAGTAGTTCCCTGACGCTGTCTCCTAATGACTTTGGTGTGATTTTTCCTGCAGTGCCACCACAGGCTCCACGTTTGTGGCTCTGATTGAAATGTCTTTCTAAGTATTGAAATGATTGCTATTAAAATTTGGTAAACACATTAGTGCCCCCCTCAGGATGAAATGCGGTAACTTTGGTGATCCCCTGACATCATGCACCACATTCAGCAGAAAGAATAACTGCTATGACTGTGCACTCATTGTCCTCTTTCTTCATTTATCTTGAATTTCTATTTTTTTTTTCTTTTAACAAATATATGACCGCTGGAGTTGTCTTTGTACTGAGCTGGATGTAACTGATATTAGCACTGTAATTCAATTTCTAAAAAGAATGAGCCATCTGAAAGCCAGTAATAACACACACACACACACACAAATATTGCATTATCCTCATTGAATCCAATAGTGAGTTTTCTGTTATTGCTTGAGATGGCAGACACGTTGCAGTGAATGTATTTGGTTGTTCACAGTGTCAGCAGGATACTGCTACCAAGCCATTTGTAACACTTACAGTGCAAACATGACTAAGTATCAACAAATATTTGCTAAAACAAAGCCGTCTTTTGGTAAATTTTTGTAGGTTCCTGATGGATTTTACTGGAAAACTCTACTATGCAGACAAGTGACTTGAAATCTCGCTGACATAAAAAGACACGTTTTAGAATAGTGTTACGGCATCTCTGGTTTCACAGGGAAAGGGGTAGAGAAGGGGACATGCTGCCAAGGTCAAAGCCCAGACTCCAATCTATCCACACACACATAGAGGCACACACACCTCAAAGTCCAAGCCTCCAAGTTGCCCAGCAAACACATCTATCAGCCCCAACACTTCCCTGTCATAGTGATCACTTTGTTCTCTCTTAAGATATTAATACTAGAGTTTGGAGCTACATCAACATTAAGGATGCTCTCCAAACTAGAAACCCACTTACCTCTCTGATTGACTTCATATCTTCATTTATTATGTCTATTTGCTTCAAATACCTATTCCCTACTTGCCCTTCTCTGGATCTGTTTCAGATCTGCCTTTTGCCACCCATGTTTATGCAACAACTTTTGTATTTAATCTATATCTTTCAATGGCACGTCTCCAGTTTTAGTTTAATGTTCTCAAGTTCACTGTGCAGCCATAAAACACGATATTACTATATGAATGGGAGAGCAGTGAAGACATTTGAAGCTAGCATGCTTGGCAGCAGTGGCTACACACCTTCGACCAGTGTTACATACAGGTGAAACTGCATTTCTGCTGTGTAGAGCTAGCTGTGGTGTATTCAGGTTTTAGGAATAAAGATAAAGTTTCTCTCCAAAAATCTATGTATCAACATGTGGAGGCCATCAGGTTCAGGATTCTTCATTTGTACTCATGGATAGATTTGGTTTGCAGTTGATTGTAAAAAGGCACAGAGAAGTGGAAGGCTTCCATTCACTCAGTCTCAAATACTGTATAACATACAGCATTAAACATGATAATAAAAAGATAAGACAATGAAAATAAATAATCAAAAGTGACCCAGTGCTACATCTAAACTAAAACAATCGAAGAGCTATGTAGGTTATGATTAATAGAGGCTCCAAATAGATCTTGTGCAAAGTTGCAATTCTTACATCTTTGTTTTTACAGTGTAATGGCAGCTGGAATAAGCTGATTTTATAGTGCTATTGCACAGTGGCTATGCATCTTATATTCAGCTTGTTATCATGAGCATTATGAGTTGAAGCAGGTCTCTCTCAGGAGTGGTGGTGGTGGTCAAATGGACGCCTGATCTGAACACCACACAGGTTGCCCCACTCTGTGTGTTTTCTGGCTCCCAACAATGAGATGACAAGATGGCTTCAAAAGAACAAACTCCTACAATGTGCTGTGTCCCAGCAAGAGTGTGCAGATGCAGGTACTTGTTAGCGGTGCTGTTTCCTGGCTAATAACACTGCCAGCTGTCTGTGTTTGTGCCTGTTAGCGCTTTAGTTATACCTTCAGCTATGCAGTGTGATGACAACCGAACAAGAACACAAGACTATTTTATTGTATTCTGTGGCAGAGGAAGGGATGTGAGCGTGAACTCGGGGAAGGACAACTTCTTAAGAAGTGAGTTACAGGGATTATGGGATGCTGTCACACACACACAAAGGCAAATACACACACACACAGACATGTATGCACACACACACAGAGGATGGGCACACCAAAGCTCCTCTGGTGTTAGATAGACAGAGTCAGACAGTAGGAAAGGCTGTGTGTGTGTGTGAGAAAAGTCAGACAGAGAAACAGACAGCTTCACAAACCTATAGGCGCCTGGATAGACACGTCCACCACACACACACACACACACACACACACACACACACACACACACACACACACACACACACACACACACAGGGAGAGAGAGAGACAGCTGTGAGAGACAGACAGTCGGTCGGTCAGACTGATCACGTACCTTCCAGACAGCAGGTTCGCCAGAGGCCGGAGTGCGTCATCACCTCCTCGTTCTTGCGGCTCGTGTCGTTGTCGTTGCTGCTCTTCACGCGGCAGACCCCGCGCGAGTACAGCCAGTAGTCGGTACCGACGGCGATGGTCATGAGGCTGAAGGCGGCGAACGCGCCCACCGTCGTCACGAGCATCTGGACGCCGCGGTCACACATCAGCATCTTCATATAGGCGGCTCCTGTTTGTCTTAATCTTTTTTCCTCCTCTCTGTTTGATTCAGCCTTTTATTTCCTTTATATCCCGCGAGACTTGGGAGTCAGAGTGAGGGGTTCAACAGACAGGCTGAGAATAAGAATGACAACAACAATAGAAACAGCCTGTATTAGCCTATGCTATAAGATGGGGGGGTTTGTGCGTATGGAGCTAAAAATGAAATACTTTACTGCCTTGTCCGTTGAGTTGACAGGAGGCTCGTGGCAAAGGGCGGGAAGGTGGGGGGGCGGCACGTCACTTTCTCGCGCATCAAAGCCTGGTGTTCACCAACACCCTCGTATAAACGCACGCGCGCACACACACACGGAGAGGGGGGTATTTAACGACCACCGGTTGGCCCCGACTATCCGACACTGGCCTCAGTCAGTCGGTGGGCTACCACATCCTGCCTCTCCTCCCCTCCGTCCGTTCATCCCGTCGGTGGTCGGTGGTCGGTGTGTCCCGGGGTTACGCAGGGCGAGCTGCTGTGGGAGCCGCGGTATCCACCAGCAGCCGGAGAGCTTCTCGTCTTCTCCTTCTTTGCCTCTCCTCTCTCCTTCTTCCTTTCCTCCCTCCTCTCTTCTCAACTTCTGCTGCTGCTCTTCCCAAACAGCCCCTTTATTAATCTGTCAACCATCAGCACCAAAGGTCCCTGCGTGTGCCGTGTGGAGGCTCAGTCTTTGAAGCATTAACGGAAAAAACAGGGGGTTAGTTTGTTTTCTTGGCTGCTGTAACCGCACAGCCTATATGTGAGGAGACGGGGTCTCTAATGTTTCCACTGACACAGAAATGTTGAGGCGGCTGGCTCGCCCTTAACTCACCGCTGGATTTCCTGACCGATGGATGATCTCGTCGGCGGAACGGTGGATAAAGATGCTTTCCCCTCCTCGTTTTGTTCGGTTTCCCGTTGATTTAATAGATGAACGGATGAATAGAGCCCATACGTCAGCTATGAAGAGAGAGTGGACGTTAGAGCCGATATCCGTCGTGTGATATCCACTCCAGCTGTTGACTCACTGACATGTTTTCTCTCCCTCCTCGATGTCCAGAGTTGAGGCGACAGAAACTCGAGCGAACACGCAGTCGCGAATAAAAAAACACCCAGAGTCAGTTTTTTTTTCTTACCATCGATTATCTGCAGTGGGTGAGACACACGAGCACATTAGGCTTTAAAGGGGGGCACCAAAAATGAGACCAAGACGGGGTTAATTAGATTTATCCTTCAAAACAGCCGTCTTCGTTCTCTCTCACCGCCCGAGTGCGACCGCAACCGGGACAAACCGGCCAATAAAACGCCTGCTGATGGAGCCTGGAGGACAGTTACACCCGCCTGGGTTTGCTCCCAAGAAACGTGCCCGTTGGTGCAAATGTAAAAAAAAATGACAGCCGTCGCCTCCTCTTCCTCCTCCTCCTCCTCTTCGTCTTCCTCCTCCTCCTCCTCCGCTCGGTCCAACCAACACAAACTAAAACTAACCGCGCGTCTCCTCAAACTCCGCCCGAGGCCACGCCGCTCGGCTGGGATTGGGCTCGTGGGTGACAGCGCCCTTCAGGAGCCAATCACGGAGCGTCACTGCTGTATGACCCGCCCACCGCCGCAACGCCGTCAGTATAAAGCGTGAGGGGCTCTGATCCAGGAGAGAGGAGAGACTGTTGTGAGTTTTAGTAGGCTAACAGGAGGACTAGCCTACTTCTTAGTCACAATAGGAACATTATCAGACAGGTCTGGTGGAGTGGTGAAACTTTAAACTCACTCCAGTTAGCAACAAACTGTGATTGGTTCATAAATCCGCTTCTGGTGTCTTAAATGCCACTGTGCCGCTGTAGTCAGGAGTTTGTGCCGCTTCTGTGGAGCTGTCCGTGGTGCTGAATGTAGCGGGCGCGGAGAGGCGCTGTCCTCGGTCCTGAAACGAAGCGTAGCGTTGCTCTCCCCTCTGTTCGCGGCTCCAGCGGCTCCTGCACCGCACTGATTAGTTAGAAGTGAGAGCAAGAGAGAGAGAGAGGGAGAGGGGAAGAGAGAGGGGGAGGGAGGGAGGGAGGGAGGGGGGAGAGATTGGCAAGCCATGCATGAAGAATCGCGCCCGGGAGAGAAGCAGAGACGCCACTTAAAGAGCCACGGACCGTTTTTAATGATTCCACTCCAGCGAGGCGTCCACACAAGGCGGTCTGAGGCTTCACAGTTCACTTAACACGCTGGAGAACGCGCAGTGTGTGTGTGTGTGTGTGTGTGTGTGTGCGTGTGCGTGCGTGTGTGTCTCTGTGTGTGCATGTAGGCGCATGTTGGCGTCTATGTCTGTGGTCACGTGACTCTGTTGTGTGCCAGTGTGTGCACATATGAAACATGTGTATCTTTTGAAGTAAGCGTGTGTGTGTTCGTGTGCGCGTGTGTGTGCGTGCGCCACAGGCGGCTGAACAGATCTGACTGTTTAAAGGCTCCTTGTATTGCCTATTTAAACAGCAATGGATTGCGGCCTATCTTAGTCACAAGTATTTCTTTCTTTCTTTCTTTCTTTCTTTCTTTCTTTCTTTCTTTCTTTCTTTCTTTCTTTCTTTCTTTCTTTCTTTCTCCTGAACTATTTACATGACCAATTATGACAGGCTTATCTGCCTTTGTTATCAATATGGTCAGTGCTTATCTAACAGACTGAAGAGCTGACTAAGTGAGTGACTGACTGATAGAACTGGTGGTTGTTGTCCTGGCTGTGAAATAAACAGGAGGAAACACAGGGATTAAAACCATGAAAAACAAACAGAAAAGTGAAGAGAGAGGGAGAAAGAAGGATTACAGATAAATAAATGCATGAACAGATCAACAAAGAGAGTAGTGACAGGTCTTATCATCCTTCTCACTTGCTGTGTGTGTGTGTGTGTGTGTGTCCGAGGCCCTTGCCGCCTGCGTTATCTCACAAGGAGACTCATTAACATAGAAATGACTTCAGGAAGAGAAGTACAGCATTTCACCTCTGGTGAGAGACAGGAGGGAAGCTGGAGAAACGAAGGAGGAGGAGCGACGGCGGCACAGGAGGAGAGGAGATGCAGAAAAAGAGGGGAAGGAAAGGTGAGAGAGACTGTGATGGGGGAGAGAGACTGGAGGAGTGTAGCGATAAGGAAGGGAAGGATGAGTGGGAAAGTCAGAGGGTAGAAGCCTTGATGGAAGCAACAAATGAGAAAAGGACAGAGAGAGGAAGAGAGAGTGAGGATGATAGAGGGATGGAGGAAAGAAGTATCAGTCTGAAATGCCTGATGACCCAATGACCAGCTGACAAACTTTGATCAGATCCCCATCCATAAAGCCAATTAATGCAACATTACACAGGATTGTGTTGCCACATGATGAACAACACGCAAACAGAAGCTGGTACCGAACCTCTTTGTCTGTAGGTGGCAGAAGTACTAAAACTGCAGCGGCTGTGACTTTTCTTGCCCGTAGATGGTGCATGTCGCCATGGTGTTGCTGCTGTGACATTTCTTGTCAATACGTTGACGCAGGTTTGAGGTCAGGTTCTGTGTGTCTCTGGGCAGCGTCATGGCTGTAACACTGCTCTCATTCTCTCTGTCTCTCTGACAGGAGGCATAGTGGAAGCTGCTGACAGCAACTTTTCAGAAAGATACAGCGTTTACGTCAATGAAAACTCTGATTACCATTTGGCTTATGGCCCTGGTGTTGCTAGGCAGCAGGAGTGGAGAGGGGTCAAAGATCCCTGTAGAAAAAAAGTATTATGGGAGATGCAGTTTCAAATCGTTAGTGTCTTGTTTGCCCTTTCTCCTCTCCTCTCCTCTCCTCTCCTCTCCTCTCCTCTCCTCTCCTCTCCTCTCCTCTCCTCTCCTCTCCTCTCCTCTCCTCTCCTCTCCTCTCCTCTCCTCTCCTCTCTCACTCATTGCCAGTACAACAGGAAGATGAGGAGAGGAAGATTGGGGTGGTTCTTGAAGAGAGGAGGAGGAGGACTGCAGGGTTTCTGCTCAGTGAGCTGGAACCTTCTCATGGCTCTGGACAGTGCTCAGAGAGGAGGAGGAGGAGGAGGAGGAGGAGGAGGAGGAGGCAGAGGGCAGGCAAGACAAGGGGAAGAAGTTAGATGAAACTGAAAACCACAGAGAAATTATAGAGTGAAAGATAAACTGTTTGGGGGAAGAAAGAGTGGAGGGATGTGCAAATTGACTGACAGCACAAATATAGTGCGAAGACAATGAGTTGGATGGATGGCAAATGGATGCACACAATGACATGTGTAGCTAATGCTAAAAACTCATGTCTTTGAATGTGCATTCAGTGAAATACACAAATCAGTCCTGTATAAAAACCTATTATGTCTTTTTCTGGTCGATTCTTTGGGTGCATTTCTTTGCCTGTGTGCATTATGGGTGTGTATGTGTGTGCGTCTGTGTAGCCTATCTGTTTGTTTCTAATATTTGTGTGCACTTCACCAGATGGAAATGACTCCAGGGCAGAGGGAGGACATATGGTGATGTGGCATGACTCTGGCATGTTGCTAATATGTCAAAACTATGATTTATGACTTCGATGTTCACAGACGCAGACGCCCCAGGAACTGGTCTATGAACAAGTGTGTGTGTATTTGTTGGAGTGTGGTTGAGTGTTGTCTCTTTTTTTTAAAGTATATTTTTTGGCTTTTTTTCCTTTAATTGAAAATGTAGTCGAGAGAGAGAGACAGGAAATGGGAGGCAGAGAGAGGGGGAATGACATGCAGCAAAGGGCCACCTGAGTCGGGATTCGATACAGGACCGGCTGCAGCGAGGACGATAGCCTCTGCCACGAGTGTTGTCTGATTTGGCAACAGCAAACAGATTATTTCTGGCTGGGAATAAATTCCAAAATGAAACTATTATTTTTTCAAGTTTTGTTGATGTTTGAGCTTCTGTTGTTGGTGCTCTCAACTTCTGTGGTTAGCTCTGCTCATGCTAACTGCCCACTTGTTTACTGTGTGTTTATTCGGCTATAGTTGGAAGATCAAGACAAATGAAGATGGATGGAGTGCAGACGTGATCTGTGTTGTTCACTGTCAAAGCAGTAATAGTGAAGTAATAATGTGCGTTTGTGCAGCTGTAAAGTGTAGGAGAGGACACCCTGAGGGAGACCTGAGGTCAGCAATCATGTGGCAGTGTCTCTTATACGCATTTGTAATGAAAATGTAATGTAAGTGTGAGTGTGTGACTGACAGTGGGATTGATTGATTAAGAGGGAGAGAAATGGGAGCCACAGAGAAAGAGATGTATCTTAATTGTGAAGGTCTGATGGTGTGAAAGTGTGTCTAATATGTTTGCCTAATGAAAATGTGTGTAGGGCTGAGAGGGAGAGAGACAGAGGGAGGGAGGGAGAGAGAGAGCAAGAAAGAAAGATGGTGTGAAATAAATCCAATAAGCTTCTCCGTCATGCTCCCCTCTTGAGCGTTTTTAAGATCCACTGAATGAAATAAATAAGAGATTCTTTTTCTTTTGTCAGCTTCCCTTTTTCATCTCTATCTCCAGTGTGCTGCAGTGCCCTGCTGTTGTTCATTCCAGACCCACTTCTTCCCTTCGTCCTTTTTTTTTCTCTTCTCCTCCCCCATCTGCAACAGCAGCTAGCATCTGTGCTAGCTAGTTTAGCAGATAAACAGTGTGATGCCCCACAAACATGGTAACCACTGATAAGACATCTAACTAACTGTGTGCTAAACCCCACCCCTGGACAGCACTTATCCATTTATGGCTCAGCAGCTGGAACCAGCCACATCAGGCCTGTAAAGCTCTGGATTTCGCCACACGACGACATGGTGTGGACTGTGTTGTATTTTGTAAGCTATTCAAAAAAACTACAAACTTGGGAGCAAAGAGGAATGGATTTAATTGTGCATTTATTTGCTTAATTAATCTGCACATTTGACTCTTTTTCCTGAGATTTGTGACATGGAGCTTTAGTGTTTAACGTTTAGCACAATGTTGTGTGTTAAGCCATCAAGTCTATATTTAAGATTCTCTCCCTTTACTTTTATAAGACTCTTGTTCATATATGTACATGTGTTACTATGGAAGCTTAACATGCATATAAACAGGAAGCGGGCTGGGATTAGTTAGAGGTCAATTGCCACTGAGTGTTATGTGGCTAGTAGCTATATTAAACACAGCTTGAACCTGAAAATATTTCTAGCACTCAGAAGTAAATTGAGGTTCTACTTGAGCTACTTTCATTAAGCATGGTACAAATGTAGACTCTGAGTACAAAGACTATAACTGATGAACGTTTTGCAGTTTTGAGGAGGAGCTTCAACAATTATTAAAAAATAAAAAGTTATTCTCATCAACCGTGAAAGCAGGGCAGGATATGAGGAGAAAGGGCGAATGATACCGGGCATATTCATTTCAAAGACAATACACACACACACACACACTCTGCATACTGCTTGGAGGCTTATGTGGGGTGTGTGTGTGTGTGTGTGTGTGTGTGTGTGTTCGACTTCTGTTTATTTAGAAAATGTCATTGTCTTGAGGGAAGATAACTGTTTGGCAGGACAGCACATAATGTTTGTATTTGCACAGTTATCTATGTTCTCACATGGAATGAATGTGTGTCAGTGTGTTACACTGCAGTACTGCTGTTTGTGTGCAGGCCAGGGAGCACAGCAGAGTATTAGCAACCTGCTGTGTTCCTATCACTTCTCTATCTCCTGTTTCCTCTTCTTTGCCCTCTCATACGTCCTTCTCTTTCTTTTCTCCATCCTCATATTTGGTTTAACTTTCATCTTGCTCCCTCTTTTCCTCCACCACATTGTGTGCTCTCTGTGGCAGAAGATCATATTATTGCTGCCATTATGAGGAGTCTGATTGTTATTGTTATGATCACAGAGGCACGTGAAGCCAAGCATGCCCATGTGGGTTGGGCACATGGAGGAGTAAAAGTGAGGGCGACCTGCCAATTGAAAAGAATGAATAATAACAAAGATTTAACGCTGCAGTGACAGTCAAATTTGTCCAATAAAAAAACCTCACTATTAAGAGCTACCACATTTTGCACACAAACAGATTTACTGTGTCTGATAAACAGACTGTACCTACCAATGCTGTGACAGAGAACTGTCCTGACAAATGTCTTCCAGTCCCAAACCTGTTTTTTTTTTTTTTCATTTTGTTAGTTGGCTTGAAAATAAAAAATGGAATGGGAGTTGGTGAACTTAGCTTTGTAATTGGAGTTTTACACATCAATAGATTTAATTAAAATGCACAGTTTTATACAAACTAAATTACTATGACAACTACTGCCAGATGTATGGAGCTGGTTGGGTTGGTGTAATCATTTTCATTTAATTTCATTTGAATATTGTATATATAATCAGTAAATACTAGTATCTCTGAACCCAAATGACTAATTAGAAAAAATCCTAAATTGGAGAAGTACATTTTCTATTTTTCTATTAATACTGATTATAAATATTCAGCACAACAAAAATACCAATAGCACATTCATGAGTTTAAAGTACATTTGAATGGAAGTGAGTCGATAAATGATCGTTCAACATGATTTATTATTCTACAACTGAAAACATCACAATACACATTTTCTTATTGGTAAACTATCTCACAAAACACATTCTTACTCATCCCCGTGCAGCGTTTCCACTGCTCTCTGCAGTATCTTCTGATTATTGTTAAACTACAGGTTGTTTCACATGTAAGCCTGGCTGAATTCAAAGCTGACATAGATTCAAGGCAGCCAACAAATGTTCAGTTGTATTACAGTAATAGAGTATCAGATTTCAAATTTTGTGTCAAGTAGAATGATGAAGGAACGACTAGACAGAACAGGAAGTAAGTAAAAACAACAATGCAGAAAATTGATCTTTAATAAAGGATAGAATGGACAAAATAAATAGGGGAAGAAAGAAGAGAAAAGACAAAAAGGCTATTGAGCTGGGATAAAGGTCAAGAGGAAAGAAAATGAGGAAAGAAAGAGAAGGTGAAGAGGAAGGAGAGGGAAAGGTCAGTCGAAAAAAATAAAATGACAGAAGGAAAGGTGAGATCAAATAAAAGGTTGGACAGAAAGAAAAGAAAGAAGAGAGGACACTGTTTAAGAGTTGGTCCACTTAATACGTTCCACCCTGCAGAACCTATGAAATTGATGAATAGTGGCAAGTTTAACAGGTACTTTTCGATCATTATAGTTTCTATCGCAACTCACACATATATATACTTTTACCCATAAACACATCGATTTATCTGAGTATAAATGTAACCATGGAAATGGAAGACTTAACCCTATAGACTTGAAAAATATTTATATTTGTACAAATGAAGCAGAACATGGCCCCTGTGTAATATTTCATAAAGTAACAACATGACATGACATACTTTTATCATAAACCCTAATAATGTCTATTGAAGTAATTATCACATACCAGTTCACCGATCAACACTTAATATAGGATAAATCCATATCATATGGAGCAAGATATGAACAAGAGATCATCACATGCATGCATAGTATAATTCCTTATAGTCCTGATCTGGAATTTAAACACCAAACATAACCATATCTACTGGCTCGTGATTATGTTGTCGGGTTCTTATAACACTGAGAATGAAGTGGGGAAAAAAATAACTACTTTGTATGTGCGTTACTGTTGTGTGTGTTGTGTGTCACTCTTTTGGTCAGGTGTGTGTGCTGTAGAGGCTGTCAGCTGTCAGAATAGAAACATTTCTTCTAAGATTTAAAGAAAGACTTATAATAAATTGCACAGAACTTAACATATCGTAAATTGAGTGCATGCATGTACACTTATACACTTATTCATTCAGTCTCTCTCTCTCACACACACACACACATACACACACAGGTTGACACAGCTGTCGAGTGCTATTAAATGCTTCAGGGTCTACGATTCCCAACAGCAGATGTCAAGAGTAGGCGTGACTAACATTAGGAGATATTTACACCCTTGACCTGAACATTATACATTTCTGTGCTTGAGAAAGGCCAACACACCTTATGCTTTATAATACTTTACATTCATTTTACATTATACAACATCTAAACGAAAAAGAAAGAACAGGACTGGAGAGTGGGATCCGGTTCAGTGTCTGAAAAGTTGAAAGCGTTTTTTCCTCCATTCTGTGTGGTTTGTGTGGTTAATTGTAAATATGTACAGTATATGCATATGTGCTGCACACAGTATGCATGAGGGTACTGTTTGTGCAGATTAAAGAAGGGGAAAAAAAACCCTCCAGGCCTGTGTAATGGACCTACAGTGTATGTCTTGTGTGCCTCCAGGAGCGAACGTTTCACAGTCATTGTCCGCCTTGTTATGCTTCACCTAATAATTCCAACCCTCAGTCATGGATTGGACTGTATTGCTGAATGTGTGTGTGTGCGCGCGCATGTGTGCGTGTGAGTGTGTGTATACAGTACATGGAGCTAGTTGGCATTATAGCCAATGTAATGTGGTTTGGAGCTGGAAGGCAGATTTGCTGGGTTTGAGCGGAATTTGAAATAATTGGCTTTATCCAATGAAGCCTTAAAAACCACACGCACACACACACACACATGCACACAACCACACACTAACACACTATATGGACATTTGTCAGTGCATACACATATGTTTATGCACATAAAGACAACACTAATACACACACACACACACATATGGATTAGGGGAAGGACGTGCAAAATAAAGAATAGAGAAAAGCAGCATTGCTGTTATTATTGCCGTTAGTGAAATTGCTCACGTGGGGACAGGTCCTCGTTCACTGTGTGCACATCTGCATGTGTGTATGTGTGCACGCTCCACTGGTGACTGCCGCATTGCCAACCCTGTGACACAACGTCACACCAGGCTCCCAGTGAGGCCTTGTCAGAAGTACGGATTAGAGCCAAAACAAAACAAAACAAAACAAAAATGAAGAGAGGAGGGAGGAGGGAGGAGGGAGAAAAGAGAAGGCGAGAGGCAGTAGAAGAAAAAGGTTTGACAGGCTGTGAAGGTTGCTCATTAGGCATATTCCTCTGTGATGGCCCAGTGTGAGACGCTCAGTCTGAGAGTGTGTCAGCACTTCCACAGTGCAACTCATGACAGTGTACAGGCTGGTTGAAACAGGCAACAATGGTCAAGACACACACACTGAAGTGGTTGGCAGTGCTCCCCATGCTGGTGCACGTTAAGCCTGCACACTCATGTCTCTGCCTCCATCACAAGTGGCTGCATTTTATATATATTTATGGATATATTCCTATACAGTTTTTATGGCAGTGACGAGATTGAATTATTTCAGACAGCTAATATCATGTAAGGCTTACAAACAAAGCATTGTTCAATTTGGTAATTTAGTCCACACATGATCTAATTATCCAATCTGTATTTTATGTTTATTTTCTTCCCCCTTCCCACAAGACTGAAATTAGGAATCAAAATTTTGAGCCAAGACAGGACTCCCACGTATTTAGACAATAGTCTTTTAACATAATTTGCCTATAGCAGCCATTTCAATTACACCAGGCACCCCACACCCCAGGGACTCTGAGAGTGCAGCTTGTTTCCATTCAGATTTGTTTTTGTTAAACATCCCATTGTTTCATTGCTTTCCTTACAGGATTTTTGGAAATTATGTAGTTTGGTTTGAATCACCATAAAAAATACAATTAGACTAGCAGAAACAGCAGACACCCAACCCTGTCCCCTGGAAATAATGTTTACGTTATATACAACTAAACTCAGAGCAAATACAATTGTAGAAAATGTAACTGTGTTTGCTGTTAACGTTACGAGGATATGTTGTTAATTTACATATTTGGCAAGTTGAAAAGGGGTTGATCCTGGGGTTAGGGTCAGGTTATGTTTAGGCACTTTGGTTAAGGTAAGGTAAAGTTTGTGGTCTGTTAACAAAAGCCAGTTCCCTCACCTTAACCAAAGGGTTGCTTACTCATCTACATCTCCTTGTGGACTTTGTGGATATTAACAAATATAGCAATTCATTCATTCATTCTCAAAAAGAAAAAAAAGTTCTCTGTGAACATAATGCAGCTTTTCTACAAATACATATTAATGACTTTCTAGGAGACAGGGTTAATAGTAATACTGAGAATGGTCTGAGGTTTGGTGTAGCTTTTCAGCAGGTCAATGCCATATATTATAGCATTGACTTTATACTTCCCCATTAACCTAACCTTAATCATGATTGACAACTTTGACAGTTTTGAATAATCAATACTTCAAAATCTTTGGTATCCCGTGTTTTGTGCAAGTTAAATGTTGTGATACCTTCGTCGTGCTGAAGTATTGGACAAACCTCCATGTGGTCTAAAAGGAATTCATATATTTAGTGAACACACAAAATAAATGTAGTTTTAATGCTAGTTTGTCTTTTCCTATCTGCTCCTTCTCTGCAAAGTCCATCAGCGAGATCCTGCGCGTTAGTTTGCAGGAGCCACATATTCGGAGTTGGTGTAGGAGAAGCCGAGGAAGTCGTCCTGGTCCAAGTTCATGATGACGAGCTTGTCTGTTGGTGTCAGGTCTATGGGCATCTTGGTGAACTCCTTGTCGAAGTTGCAGGTGTCCCGACGGCTCCTCTGCAGGGGGAGTGGTGGGTTTTGAAGGATGGAGGGTACGATGGAAGGGAGGAAGGATTAGAGGGAAATGATTGGAGAAGAATGGGATGGATTGAGAGGAAGAGAAGAAAAAGCATTACAGTTAGACACCTCATTGTTTACAGTCCACTGCAGAGAAGCGCAAAGAAAGAAAGTGAAAGTTTTCGCATTTTGAAAAATATCAAAGTAGAAGAAGAGACAAGGAAGGAGAGTTTTTGAAGAATTGACATCAATTTTGGGAAACTTGGATCTTCTTTTGCTAATGAAAATCTTTTTTTGTTTTGTCCCATTTCTTTACATCATCATAGTTGAAGAGGTTTAACTGGACTTTTATAGCTGCACAATGCATGAAGACACCTTTTCACCCAAAGAAGAAAAAAGGAATTTAAAAGGAACAAACACAGCAACCTGCAATTGTCAGTCTTTGCTGCGATGGTCTCTTTTGTAGAAGTTTCAAACTTCATGTGATGATTTCCTAGTGTTAACTAGGGCTGCAGCTATGGATTGTTTTTGTAATTGATTATTTCTGCCTCTTATATTATCGATTAATCAAGTAATCTAATATGGTGTTTTGCCATATTAGATTAGAGAGAAAGAGAGTATAAAAGGAGTGCATGTGTGTTTTAGGCCAAATCACTCCAACAAAAGACTAATTAAATGAAACGCCCTTGAAATGTATGAAACTTGAGCTACAGTGAACGCAACTTGAAGTCAGTGGTCCCACACCTTTGATCTTGTCCCTCTCTCCTTATTTTCTGTCTTTTCTCAGATCGCTCCGCAGAACTCTGACAAAGTCGTGTGTCAGTAATAAAAGTCCACGTGAAACACAAGCTGTGTGCCGTATATTGCGAGTGTAATTAATTCAACGAAGCCTCGATTCAGGAAGAATTGCCTCGATCATTATTTTTACTCAAATTACTCAAGTAATTGTTTCAGCCCTACTGTTAACATTAACAGCAAATCAGGGGAGGATAAAGATAGACATGAAAATATAATTTAGGATGAAGAAACAGAGAACCGTATCGGAGTACCAGTACAGAGGGAAAGTAAGTAAGGAAAGTGCAAGAGGGGTCAACAGGACAAGAGAAAGATGTTAAGTGACATAGACATACTGTAAACCATGAGAGGAAAGAGACAGACATGAGGGACTGGAGGACAGGAAAACAGCAACTGTGTGTGTGTTCCAGGTATTACTCACGTTGTAGGGACTTCAGTCTGTTTATACAGACACATTATGGGAACATGCTTCCTTATGAGGACAAAACCAACTCACTGTACCGTGAATCATTACATTTTAAGGTGAGGACATGTTTTAAGGTTAGCTAAAGGTTATGTTTAGGTTAAAGTTAGAGTGAGGGTTCGGTAAGTAGTAGGTTAAGGTTAGAGCATGTCTCCAGGAAATTAATGTAATGTAAGTCAGTGTAAGTCGTGTGTGTGTGTATGAGTGTGTGTTGTGTTGTGCTGTGTAGTGGAGGGTTTCTCTGGGGCAAGGCATTGTTAATGCACTGCTTGGCTCAGTTGGTGCATAGATAGAGGAGAGGAAAGAGCAAACAGGGTGTTAAAGATGGAGGAGTGTATGTTCGCAAGTGGGGGGAGGGGCAAGTTAGATGTGGTAAAAAGGAGCGGCAGGCATTGTATTAACACAAACACACACCCACACAGACACTCTCAGAGGGGATTGTATTCTTATTGGGTACCTATGCAGCTATTTGCACGCACACTGTGACTGTGTGGCTCTGTGTGTAAGATTAAATACCAAAGGGAGGATGGTATTCACACACACACACACACAAACACGTGTGGCCGTACCACTGTATGCCATTCATGGCCTGTAGGATGTCCTCCAAAGAAGGAGGGCGAGGAGTCGCAGAGAGAGCGTGTGTGTGTTGTATTTTTGTTAAACCTTGGAGCAGGACTGTTTCGGCCCATTCATTCGCATGATCTCCAGGACACACACAGGTTTGCACCAAAACAGGTGCTATATCAGAACCTTCAGAGGAGAGGGTATTGATGAAGACGGTCAGATACTGTTTATGAAATACTTGCCGATGTTAATTTATGTCTCATAGTCTGCTCTGTTACCTGCTCTGCTCCCATTGCTCTATTTTAAGGACCGTGTCCTGATTTGTACTGCAACACATATAACAGAAAGTCTGTAGTTCTCTGTAGTGAGCAGTATATTTATATTTGTGAAACTTACTAATCAACATAATTTTACATCATCGATTTCTCACATTTAGAATCTGAACAACTGAATGAAGCAGAGTTGAGTAAATGTAATGTACTGTGGAGTAAATTGGGAGTGATGATGCACCAGTAGTGGAAACATTCATGCAGACAGTTGTGCTCTGAGTTATTGTTTTAAATTGACACAAAAAAGATAAAGGTAAAGAAGATTAATATTTAATTTTAGAGCATTTGGCAAACTTGTAGAAAGTTAGATGTATTTTTAACGCAAACAGTCATTAAATGCGGGATAGAGGTTTAGGAGCAGGGAGATAGCGAAAACAAAATATAACCATACTCACCATATTGGCTTATATTTGCATTAAAATTGATAAGGCCTGATTAGATGGATGGTTGGTCGGTCTGCTGAGTAGAGGTACTACAGTAGCTAGACAGATGGATAGATAGATGTCCAGGGACAGTAGTAAATGAATAGAATAGAATAGAAGCTGGCCACATCAATATTCACGTCACCAAGCAGGCGGAGGCCACAGAGAAATACACACAAGGGGCAATCACAGAAAATCCACAACCATAAATATTTGATGTAAAAAGACAGCGAGGGAAGCCAGAGATTTACCAAATACATCCACAAAGTCAAGAGTCTGAGCGTCTTAACACCATGGACATCTGGAGCACACAAATAGCTGAAGCCACAGTCCAACTCACAGCACGAGGAAGAGGAAGAGAAGAAGCAGTGGGATTAAAGAAGAGCAGAATCTGGCAAAGTGGACATTGATTACATTTTCAGTCCAACACGTCTGATGGTAGTTGGGTCGATCGCGAGCTTGTACATCACAAGATTCTCTGTTTCGTTTACTTGACGTGAGCGAGGGGGAAGGGGGTGGGGTCAGAAACACCAGCGAGAGAGAGGGACAGTGAGGGACAGAAGAGCTTTGAAGATCACAGAAACCACAAACAAATGTCGCATCTCCTACCTTCTGCCAACTCTGCCTTGGCCTGAGAGGAGCTCCCTCCATCCACAGGTACACACCTGCCACAGCTGGCCCACATCCACCACACGTTACGTTCTGGGCATGAAATCCGCTAGAGTGCTTCCTCTCAAGAGAGGCCTGCCCCCCCCGGCTGCTACAACACTCATGTGGATGGGGTGTCACTCACTTTTCACATCAGATGACAGAAGTTTCCAAAGATGGCTGAAGTGTCCATATCAATTCATTATGTAGTAATGATGTTTAGTTGCATTTATCGTTTAGTGAATTTTCAAATGTTCTGCCCATGCTGGTGTTTTTAATGTGCCGGAGTTGATAAGTGTTTATCTTGCAGGTGGGTGGGCGATTCGATTCTTCCACGATTTTTTGATTCGATTTAAATTGCGATTCTACGATATTGCCGATTTTCTTGATTTTTAGTCTGCATTTTTAACACCAGTGAAACAGTTGAATGATTATGATTGTCTACAGACTATTCCAGGAACCATATTTCCCCTCAAAATCACATGTAAGTCAGTTTTTAAGATTTATTCAGCAGCAATATATATGTTTACTCTCTTTTCCAAAAGCCTGGCCTGCATAAAAGAGGCAAAAATAAAAGAGTATAGAAAAAACAAATATCTAATTTCTGACAAAATGAGATATACACTGAGGTAAACTGCTACATTTTAACATTTATCTGCACACAAATACTGTAGGAGCCTATAAATTAACATACTCCATTGTAAAGTGAACGTAAACCCTTTTCAAAACCTAGAAAAAATTCTAAAAAAAAAAAAAAAAAAAAATTGATTCAAAAAACATTGCAATACTTATGTGAAATATCGCGATACTTATGTGAATCGATCTTTTCTCCCACCCCTAGAATTCAGATTATCAGACCCTGTGAACCAATAATGAGGTCATTGGTCGAAACAGCTGCCACAAAGCTAACAAACAGGTTATAGAAATGTGAATCAAGCCCCGCCCACAGCCCTCATTACATTACAACAGGTCATTCAATAAACTCCGCCCCCAAAACATGCAGAGCTGTCTAGTCAGCTTACTGTAGCAACTGTATATCAGACAGAGCAGCCCAAAATAGTGAAGTGGTTTTCGTGGATGACTTGTAAAAGTGATACTTGACATGGTGTGATACAACTGTCTCTGAGTAGTGTGAGCTGCAGTTGTTGGCGTGTCCCACTGAATAGTTTATGGGCTCCATCGACAGCTGTTGTAACTAGATTAGGAAAAACAAAACAAAACAAAAGATTTATTCACAGCTAATATCCACAGAGGTTCTAGATGCTCTCAGAGTGTCAGTGTAATGTTAAAACCTCTGTCCTTCTCTCGTTGGATTTGGGTAAATGTGCTCAGTCCTCAACCTAAGAGCTTCACTTTCACAAGTATGAAAGCTGAACAGCCACAAGGCAACTGTTTTACAACCTCATAGTACAAGTTTCCTTATACTTATCATAGGGCTGGTTGAGCTTTACAGTAAATGGCCACATCTGGATCCATATCAGATGTGTATAAAGAAGGAGGTCTGATAAAATCACCTGAGCGGGTCTGAATACAGCTTAGTGTGCCAGCATAGGCTGTCAGGATCATATCCTATAAGCTTTTACACATGTCAGTGCTCTATGTTGATGATTGATACCTGCCAAGTGATCACGTGAGGGCTCTTGCTATGAAAGCAGTTTATCAAACCTTGGAAATCCACTGTGTGCACTGGCAAAGACCGTGCACACAGTTATTTAGCAAACATGCACATATGAGGTCATTCATACACACATACACAGCTGACAGCCATGTAGGCCAGCTCATAATGTGTTCCATCTCAGCGCGCTTCAATTGCAGTTAATGCTGTGAGGCAGAGAGACAGAGATACGGAGGTGGGGGGGTGGGGGGCACAGAGAGAGAAAGATGCAGGAAAGGACAGGGGATGAGATAAATATCAGTGGCCCTTGGTATAGATCTGAAGCTCAGAATTTACAGTAGCATCGGGGCAAACACACACAATTATTTTTCCCATCACTGTGTTCCAGAGGCAGTGGTTTTAATAGAGAAACATGACGCTGAGTCTTTAATTTAGTCTCTCCCTCTCTCGCCCCATCTCTTTTCAGTAACGAGAGGATTAGCGGGAGACGAGCCGATGTGAGCCGAGGATGCGGAGAGTGGGAGGCACAGAGGAAAGGGGAGGTGATGAGGAGAGGAGGGTGAATGAAAGGCGGTATCGAACGCTGACCTGTTTTGGGCTGATAAGCGCAGGCTGCTTTGTGCCAAAGCCACTGGCTTTAATTTGGGGGCCGCAACATTTGGAATTAATTATCACACACACTCCAGCACTGCTGCGGCTTTACTGTGTACACTGGCTATTACATCCACTCCAATACAAACTTTATACAGCTTATGTGCTGGAACTTACTGTTACACAGGAGTCTGAATTGCTGTTGTAATGAATTTGCATAAAATAGAGCGGCACTACATTTCCAGTTTACAGTTAACATGGAGGGACGTGATGTGCGTCTTCAAAGCTGCAACAGGGTTTGCATGAGTTCAGGTTGTTGGCTACATAGCAACAGGAAGCCTTTTGTTCCCAACACTAAAATATCAAGTTAGCAGCGGTGTTACCAGCCACTGTGGAAATGTTCTAAAGTGATTTGTTCTGTATTCAAGGTTATTTTGATACTGACTGTTCAGCTGTCGGCTACGATTGTTGGATATGAAAACGGTGCCGCTTATTGATCCTGGGTGTTCCTTCAGTTCACTTGCTGATCAGCTGGCTAATTGGCAAACATCTCCTCAGATTATATGTGCAACAAGGCCACACATAAAAGCAACAGCTAGGCTGTCTGCTTGGGAAAATGAAAATGAGAGCAAAAACAAACCTGCTGGTGTTTCAGACCTTTTCCTTAAAGATTCAAACTGGGAAAACAGCTTTAAACACAAATAGCTGATTTTACATTTCTGTTTCAATCTGAAAATGTTATTGAGCTTTGAAGGTACTGGCAGGTGAATGTGGCAGATGGACAGAGCCCCCGTTTCCAGTCTTCATGCTAAGCTAAGCTGACTGCCTCCTGGCTGTAGCTTCATATTTAATGGACAGATGTAAGGGTGGTCTGGTTTTCTCATCTAATTCTCTATAAGAAAGCCTTGAATGTTGAACTCTTCCTTTAGGGCAAAATCAAACAACCCAAAGGAAAGCACTCTAGCTTTTTTGGGGTAATAAATAAAGCGCAACATCTTGATTAGAAAACGGTGTTACAGCTGTTAATGTCGGGGTGATACTGCAATAAAAAGTGCTAGATTCTTTTGTATCAACAACCTTAATTGTGCTAAAGACTGCTGACTGAGCCACAGTTCTTTAATGCCGGTGCACATATATGATAAATGTGCTTGTGTAAATCAAGGTTAACTGCTGGTGCTGTAGAGTTTTACAACAGCATGTTGTAAATGAAATGCCATTTTCAATTTAACATGGCTCTGGTGCCAACACCTGACTAACTAAACCGTTTGTCAGTTGTTGGTGCATGTGCATGTTATTAACATCCTGACTGGGTGTAATTACAGTGTAATATCAGACCAGGGCTGAAAATCAATAGCGAGTTTTGTCAAATGATAAAAATGAATCGGTGTATGTATGGTTGTAAGATGTGGACGGACACAGCAGCAGCAGCGACAACCAAAGCCAGACGTTAGCATTTCTTGTGGGATCTGGGGCCATAATACTCAAGTTTCTACCCAAATATAAAAACTTAAAGGTCACTTCAACATGTCTGACTGACTTCATCAACGTTTAACCCCTCTGCAGTGGTTTTTCTCTGCCCAATCTGAGTCGTAACCAGTTCTGTGACCGCATCCCTGCGTCCAGACTCCTGGTGGATAAATGTCGTGTTGTTGATTATGTTTCCCATCACGTTGTGCCACAGCTCAGACACGGTTTTAAAACCACTGCATGTAGTTTGTGGCCATACTTGTAAACATTATATTGTACCAGGGGAGGTAAATGGTGCAGGCTACAACCCCTATTAAAAGTAAATGTGCAGCCAGTCAGAGCAGCAGCAGCAGCA
Organism: Trachurus japonicus; assembly: GCF_045865225.1. NCBI lineage: Eukaryota > Metazoa > Chordata > Actinopteri > Carangiformes > Carangidae > Trachurus > Trachurus japonicus. The sequence continues at coordinate 22,304,503 of NC_140914.1, read as the reverse complement.
GCAGCAGCAGCAGCGACGGCGACGGCAGCGGCTCGACTGCAGTTGATTGCGAGCAGCTTTAGAGGCGGCATGAAGTGGCTGAGTGGCTCAGCAGGGCTGTGTGTATGTAGGCCGTGTTCTGCATGTTATTTCCTTGAAGTCATCAGACCTACGCTCCCCCATCAGGGAAAGGCTCTTATGATAAGTGGCAGCCATGAAATATGCACAGCCTGTCGTAGCCGCCTGCCTCGCTTCGCTTCCTTGTCCCCTCCCTCCTCACCGCCGTCCCTTCTTACTACTTCTGTCTCTGCTTCTCCTACTCGCCTCTCTCCATTGTTGAATTGCCTCCTCCCTCCTCCTCCCTTTCATCTGTTTTCCTCTCTGCCTCACATTTGCCCAGAAACCTTCCCGTCTGTCACCCTCCATCACTTGAATCTCTTTCTCCCCACTCTACTTTTCTTTTTTCCTATAACCATCCCATAACAATCAGTTTGTGCTTCATGCACAGCAACAGTGTGTTGATGTGCATGTCAGTTGGGAGTGAATGAAGAGAAAGTAAAGAAGAGGCTAAAGTAAAGAAAGCTATAGACAAAGGAAAAAAAACTGCCCTCACTTGAGATATAAAAACATACACTGACTGAGCATCACTGAAACACAAATACAAAAACAATGACAAACATTCCCTAGAATATCTTTTAAATCCTTTATTTTAGGTATGCCTGTTTTTCCTGGAAAACAAAACAACAAAAAAATTTTGGCACATGGAAAGCATTGTGGGTAGCATATTTTTTTCTTCTTTTTTTCAGTTTTATATATTTCATTATTTTCACACATAGCGCATCAGCTCAGACCACACTTTTGAAGCACTGCCGACACAGGAAACATGAATTAGCCTAGTATGTTAAATGTATATAAATTCAAACTAACAAAAAGGTCAAACAGAAACATTTTTCATGCAGTTTTCATTTTGCTTCTCCTTAAGCAGGAAGGAATCAGAGAAACAAAAACACAAATCCTGGAATAAGACTTTTCCTCTTGTCCTTTTACAATACTGACTACATGGTGTATATTACTGTATATGTGTATATATCAACATTTGACACAGTTATATGTTTATCTATAAGTGTGTACATAGATATTTTTATAATTATAATACAGGGGACCAACAATAAAGGTATGACACAGGTGATGGATACGGAATAAGCTAAATGTTGTCAAGTCATAAAAACACAGCAGTTACATTTACTTTCACACTCAAAACCATAATGAAATGTGAAAGCATTAAACCTGATGAACCCGACTCATCAGCAGTTTATAGTTTAAGATTAGAGATTACAGACCAAACCAGCTTTGTCCAGATGTTATTTATGACTTGTTCCATCCATCAGCTCTCACTGTGTGAGAAAATATTCAGAGTGGGAACGAGACCACTGCAAAAATCAGTAGCATCCTGCAAATATTTAAATTCGACAGTAATCTTTATGACAAAGTTTAGAGTATCTGGTGGACTTTAGATGAATCAGAAACATTTGTTCTCCATTGGGATAATCACTTTTTTTAAAAACTTAGATATTAGACATATTGGCTATCCTCATGATTATGTCCTGTCAGTAGGCATGCTAGTGTAGACTACATTGACTCATCTTGACAGATTATTGTCATTTGTTCAAGTTTACTAACAATATCATAATTTAATAACATTATTAGAGGTCTTCACAGGTCCAGAATGACAGACCTGATCTGAACTGGATCCATGGTCAGTCTACTCCAAACCCCAAGACCTTAAATTAATTCTTAAAAAACAGAAGTGATTTAAAGAGGAGCCGAGCACAGTAAGACCAAACCTGCAGAGACCAGATGATATTTACACCTAATCCAATATCCAAAATGCAGTCGAGCCAAACGGTCGACACCAACACTGGCAGCAGCATAATATGCGATCAATTAACAGGCAGCAGCAATATAATTAAGTCCTGAGAACAAATGTTAAGTCATAGAAGCAAATTTTTAAACTCATTTGTTAAAAAGCAAATTCACAGAGACCAGACCGCCTCAGTAGTATTCTGTAGCCAACTGGTTGATGTTTGAGGTTAAACTCAACAAGTCATTTGTCATTTAAATGCGGTTAGCTATTTTCTAGAATATATTTTGGACATGATCAGGCCTGATGTAAACTTGGATCCATACTGGCACAGCTGTGAGACCTGTGGGAGGTCTGGGCTGAATGAACTGGGTGTAATTAGGATCTGGTCCAAATCAGATCCCAGGTCAGATATTTCCCATGCAGGTCAGAGCCAAATGGAGCCCTGATGACCTGTATTTCCTACTGTACAAGAAATGTGAAAAAACGTCTTCATCTGCGGATAAACATGTAGAGACCTGCAGCACGCCACCACTACTGTTAAACGCCGGTGAACCTGAATCTTCAAGTGTAAAACACCTGCTGCACCTCTGTGATGAGGAAGAACTTCAGGTTCTGGCTGTTTGCCACTTCTCTCTCTGGCTGAGATGGCTATGTCTGATGATAAGCTTCATAACCTCATCAATTATGATCCTAACCCGAGTCTCCTGAAAGTCACTTCAGTACCAATGCTTCCCTCTTGTCAACAACATTATTGCTCGCTAAGGAAAACAAAAGACAAAACACACAAACACACATTTTCCTGCTGTAGAAGGTCCAGCTTCAATCTGTGTCAACAATTGCTGCTGCTGCGGTTAAGATGGAGGTTCTCGTAGCGCATGCTAAAGGCTACTTGAAAAAAACCAGTCACAGTGAGTTGAGCCTCAAATTCTTTCCCACCAGTAAACTAGATCAGAGAAGTAGGGCTGAATGATATATTGGTCAGCTGGTCTGTTCCAGCTGGGGGCCTTTCTTCTGCCAAAGAAAGTTTCCCCAGGTCTTGAAACTTTTTGAGATGCTCAGGTATTTAGCCTGAATTTGGAAAACAGAAAGCCACATGCTAACCTGAAAAACAACTGTGTCACTAAGGTGGTGCTCTCCAGGGTACTGAACATCAGTGCTGACTCAAACACAAGGTTTAGGACTGGTTGTTGGGATGTAAAACCATCACCTTTTACCGTCATGCGCTAAAATATTGTTTGAATATGAATGCATCCCTACAGAAACATACATTATTTTACCTTCTTCATTTACATCTTTTCTCCTCTTTACCATTTTGACACTTATGGAACTGCCGTTTCAAAATAAAGTGGATTGTACCAATACTGCTCGATTATAAAAGGGGTGTTGCTGATATTCACCACACAACCAAATGTAAACACAAGGCCAGGCAATGAGCTGGGAGGGCAGGCATGGACACGCATACACACAAAAATACAGACGCAATTGTGCACTTTCATACACAGTGCTCGTTTCTTACACATAAAAAACAGACGTGTGCACACACACACACACACACACACACACACACTGTAAACGAGCGTCCAGGTATTTGAATCATGCTTTTATAAAACAAAGAAACTAACTGCTAGTCTCTTTCATTGCTTAAATACTAGATAAGAGAAAATCAGCATAAGAAGTAGTATTTTCTATTCTATCTATTTCTATCTATGTGACTGACTCGAAGCCCATATAAAGACTACATTTCCCAACAGCACTTTCAGCACCATCATCATCAGCAAATACACATACATAAAACTTTGATATTTATGTCAGTCTTTTGAGGCACAAATCTGATCTTGTTGTTTGTCTCATTGGGTAAAATTTTGTCGTAGTTTTTAAAAAAAAATACTTTAAGAACCATGACAACGAGCCACAAACTGACAGAAGAGAGGTGCTGAGATAAGACGCTAAAATGTGGTTGGGAGACAAAGTCCTTGGCCATTATTGATATGGAAATTCATGCACAGTAATGCCAAGCATTCCAGTTCTAGCTAAGATAAGTTTAAACATACAGACACTATTATTATCATTATCATTATCATTATTATTATTTTTATACTGAATAAAAAGCACACCAGTATAATAGGCCAGGCCTAACTTGAAATGCGCTGGAACAGCTGAGGAATGAGAAAAAGTTAAATCACAAGCTGAAGCTATGTTACATGTGAAACTGTGGAGTTGTATATTTGTGCTGGGGAAATCTAGACTTAATATCATGTTTATGTATTTATGCTTTTATAGGAATACCAATGTTTCTGCGTAGACTCTTACTAGCTCAATTTTTGGTTTTCCACAGCTGTTTTTCTTCCTCATATGAAAATATCATAGTTTGCAAGTGCGGCATAGCTCAGGAGGTAGAGTGGTCGTCTAGTAATCAGACGGTACCTCATTTGATCCTGGTCCTTCACTGTAAACGTGAACTTTTAAGGGTCACCGTTGATTTTGATTATGTCTGCTAAAATAAACACAAACACTTTGTACACACTGTGAGCAACATTGTTGATTGATAAGGGGCCAAAATGATTCAACAATTTCATACTGAATCTTATTGTTTCAATTCAAATGTGGTTTTGACATGATACTGCTTTGGCTTTTAGCCAAACATCTCAAAAGCAATGCTAAAACTCTCATGCTGAACATGAAGCCACCACCACCAGCTGGCTAACTCATTTTAACATCTGGAAACAGGCAGCTTGCTAAGCTACCTACCAGCATATCTAAAGTTCACTTAGAAACATGTTTAACGTGGCTTATTAATCTGTACAAAGATGGAAGCACAGAGAAGTATAGCCAGCTGCCTCCACTCAAACTCCTCCCTCAATAATTATTCCTCAGTCTACAGATTCATTTAAATGGACCAATGCATCACCCATGTCGCACCAGTGTGAACAACAATGTATGTGTGTAAAGATCTGTTTGGGTCATGGGCTGAGACAGAACAAACTGTCCATGTGATATTTTAAGTTGATGTAACTGTGAGTGTGTATGTGTATATTCCAAGGAAGAGTGTGTGTGTATATGTGTGTGTGTGTGAATGTGTCCATGTGTCCGTGTGGGAGCTGAAATCAAGCCTGCTCAGCAGCAGTGGTGATAGCAGCAGTTCCTGGGAACTCTGGGTTGATAAAGGAGAATCCCTGGAACTCGTCCTGGTCCAGGTTCTGAATCACTTCCTCATCGGGAGGGGTCAGCACCGGCGGGTGGCGTGTGAAAAAACGGTCAAAGTTCTCGGCCTCCCGTCCACACTGTTGAGGAGGGCAGGGAGGGATGGAGTGCAGGGTGGGGGAGGATTGGGAGGGGGAGAGTGGGGATGGAGAGGAATGGATGGATTGGAGTGGGGAGTGGGGAGTGGGGAGCGGGGAGGGGGGGGAAACAAAAGAAGGGGAATGCAGGTTGAACCAGGGTGTGAGATGACATCACTTGAACATAGTTTCAAATATCAGAGCATGAGACAGCGCTTGGGGTGAGCTTGATTCAACTCTCCTGCAGCCATGGCCAGAAGGTAGTTGGTTATTACCTTCAAAGAGAGATTATAAATCAAGTACACCTCAGGAGCTTCTTTTTCAGATATTTGAAACATATTCAACTTCAATTTTAAAAAGAACAAGGCCACTGAAGTCTCAAACGTCCTGTGGCAGTGCACTACACTTGATTTAATATATGCATGGAGCTATTACTTTTTGGCAATACGCATTTCACTTAAAGTAAAAAAAAAAAAAAAACATCCCACCATGGCTGGAAGTAAATGGCCAAAAACAATTTACTTTAGTATTTCATCTTGGATTTTTTTTCTTTGCTTGTTACACTTGGATTTAATTGGACGTTTCTAAATAGTTGCACATGAAAAGGCTCAAAGCCATGAGATGATTACAGTGTAACTGTGGGTTAATTGTGGGTTAATTATATGCTGCAGCTGTGGAGACCTGCTGAGATATGATAACCCAAATCGGACAATCAGCACACATCTTGAGCACTGGGATCAACTCAGAAGGCTCTTTAGAGATGTGCTCAGAAGCTGTGTTCTCATGTTCTCATTTACTTTCAAGAGATTTCATGTATGACGATTAAATGTCCTCCTGAAATATAATCTTCTAATTAAAAACACTGACACCTATCTTTTATATTGGGAGCAGCAGGAAGTTCGACGCCACCATCCGGTCAAACTCTTGGCTATTTTACAACTGCAGTGCTTACATTATGTAGACTTGGTTTTCTCAAGAAACAATTTGGAGAAAAAATTAACAAACTGTTCATTTCACACCATTTCATTTCAGTGGGGTCCCCAAAAGAGTGTTTTATACCCATGGGACGAGATGTGTGTCCGTCTTGTACATAAAACAAGTTATTAACTTAAAAACTATATTTTCCTGACAGTATGCCTCATGGGGAGTTTTGACCAAGCTACTCCTTTTTCCCCATCTCCATCAGTGTGCTGAGCTTTAATTAACACAACAAGGATTCAGTGTCCTCTGACATCACCCAGAGGAAAACTACAAACTCATTAAATCTCTGTAACTCAGAAAAACCAAATAAAATTAAGCCAGACTGTTTAGAGTTTGGGGAAATATATGAAATGAGCAATACACCAGGGTCAACCAGTGTTTGCGGCTAATTACTTGCATTTGTTTTAACCTGTTTGGGGAACCAGATGGGAAGAATTCAGCACAGAGGGAAATGAAATGACTGCCACAAAGTTTAGAAGTATCGTTTCAGTACACTATATCTCAGCCAAGAGTCTGTCAACAGAGGTGGTAAACATCTCTCATAACATACCCAAATCATAGGGGGGGAAGTGGGTTAGCTTTGGGTGAAATGCTCCTTTAGAAAAAAAAAGAGCCACTTCACTGATTGTCAGCTTTGAGCCAATCTAATGGCTGTTGAAGTGTGAGCCAAGGAGGCAGAGACAGGGCTATATCTTTCTGTAAGATAAAAAAAACCCCGGAATAAATTAGCTGAATAAAACTTGCTGATAATGTTATGTTAGGAGGCTTTTGTAGTAGTGCACTGTAGGACAGGTTTCATTTGAGACTGAGCTCCAGAGCATGCAAATAAACAGAAAAAAACATGAGAAAACATGAACACAGAGAGGACAAATAAAAATGTGTGGATGGAAAGACGTATGGGTTGATGTGTGGCAACAGTGGATGGATGGAGTCTTCTGGAGGAGGATGGGTAAAAGAACTGACAACACACTGCTGAAAGGACGGATGGACGATGACAGTTTCACAGTAATAACTGAAACTCCAAGGTGATTGGATGACCATTTTTTCTGTCAGATGAATGAATAAACCAGGCAGTCTGGTAGTTGGTCAGTCAGGCTCATGTGCTCAACCATCAAACGGACTCTTCAAAGACATTCACACTGTTTGTTTAAACCCACAAACAGACCATAATCAGAAACTATTAGGAAACTAACTGCTGACCAAAGTCGGCCTGCCACTTCAACCGGCAATATGGATTCTCAAAGCATCGCACATCCTTCATAAACAGGTATCTGAACAAAAACACCAGTCTGAAGAGAGAGGGTTTGAGTCAGAAATATAAGGGAGCCCCTCTTTAAACAATGCACATACAGCTCCAGAAGGTCTGGTGGCATAGCACCGACATCAAAGAGCCACCTTCAAATGCCAAACTGAACCCTCAACTTTAATGCAAGGGTAAACACAATGGTTCTTCAAAAAAAAGTCTGAACCTTTATTTGTTCTCCTCAGTGGGATGAAAGAGGTGGAGAGAGAGAGAAACAGCCAGTGACAGTGCAGAGGGGTGAAAGACAAAAGATGCTACAAAGATTAGATCAAACAGACGAGACGTACAGAAGGAGAGACCGTAGAAGAGATCAGACAACATATGTTACTAGTCACATCTGAGGATTCTGCAGAAACGCACCTCAGTGTCGAAACACACAGCCACGCCTAATTGTGACCTCTAAAACACATGCATGCACGCACACACGCACACACACACACACACAACCCCAGCGGGCCAGGACAGCTGCATAAAAAGCTCAACTCTGAAAAAAACTCTTAAGCAGCAGTGTGGCCCAAGGCTGTGTGAGTGTGTGTACATATTGCGCTTTGTGAGTGTGCGTGAGCATGCAATGACATCATTCTGACTCGAGTTATGATCAAACTAATTTTGTCATAGCAAAACACAAACACGCTGTTGTTTTAGGTCACTTTTGCTCCCGCTGTGTAGTCGTGCGCTCAGTCCCCAGAGGTTTGGTCTAAACTCGGCCTAACCCGACACAAACACTTTCCTCTCACGCCGAGTGAGATGGCACCAAAACTTCGGCAGCTGAGAAACTAATGCAGATCAGCGCCATCGCCGCATTCAGCATCTTTCACTTTCACATCTTTCTCTTCACATGCATCGTCGTCAACGCTATCGACCACACCTGCCCTCGTCACCACACACATTCATCACCACCATCGTTACTTCCTCACTTACCTGTGCACATTGTTCCGTTCAGAGGAGGAGAAAGAGAAACAAGCATCACATTGAAATTGAGAAGATGACGACAATAAACAGACTACAGATAGGTGCCGGAGTAAAACAGTGACTGTAGGGTGAAAGAAGGGAGTGAAATACCAGGAATTTAACCACTGAGAGAAATTAAACTCCTGGTTCTCGGTTGCGGTGGGCAACTCATTTGCCCCTCACGACACTTGTGTGAACTGTGTGTGATCATTTGGGGTCAAGTTGGGTCATGTGTGGTCAGACTTACAGCTCTGGGTTTGAATGGCGGCTGCACCTCCTTGTTCTCTAGCTTCTCCCAGTCCATGTAGCGGAAGAAGCTGTGCTCCCTGATGTCTCTCTCCCCCTCTGGACCACAGCCCAGCCGCTTCGCTGGATGCTTCGTCATCAGCTGGACAAGCAAAGAGACGACAGAGAATTATTCCCTTTCTTTATCCCCCCTCTCTCTGTGCCACTTCCCTGGTCTTCATTGTTTGCATACATGTAGCTGCTGAAACCACCCTTTAAAAAAAAAAGAAATTCTCACCACAACCTCTTCCTATCTTTACTTTCTTGGCACCTTTGCAGTTAGAAATGTGTTTGTCGGGATGTAACATTGAACACAAAATGAGCAGCAGCAACAGAAATGGCTGCATGATTTATGAACTTGCAGGAATATCTCAGGACAACAGTGATTTGCTCCCTGAGAGCAGTGGAAATGTCCTTTAATGATTACATTTTAATGATGCATAGTGTCTTGACTTGTAACATTCACATAAACTAAGTGGTAGGCATAATCTTAACCCACAAGACAGGTCTGTATCTGTTCTACACTCCACAGTGTTCGGCTGCTGTCCTGCCCCAAATCTTCCCTCTGGAATCATTTAAGTTTCATCTCATTTGTTCCTGTCTCTTCCCCTCAGTGTTTCCACTCATGATTACTACTATTATTACTTCTTCACCTCCTTTTTTCTCTTTCCTTCCTTTTCACCATCCATCCGTTGTTCTATCATGTTAGATGCCTGTCCCTGAGGAACAAATAAAAGCCACCAAACCACCGCCTGCAGACAAATGAATAAGTTGCTATTTTTTTCTCTTTTACCACAGCAATTTTTCCACAGGCGTAATTAGGCACCGTTTATGATGTCTGTCCACACAAAAGCTTAAGAGCAGCATTAGGGCTAGTGACATCGGTGTGTGTGTGTGTGTGTAGGTGGGATGTGCCTCCCTCAGGAGCAGCAGTCATAACTCATTACATTACAACTAAAATAACATTTTCCACGGGTCAGTCAACCTTACACTTACCTAAACACAAACACATACACACTACTTCTTGCCCACACTTGCTCTTTCATCCACGTACAAATCTTGTAAACTTAAATTAACAGCAACGAAGAAATAAAAACAAGAAAAAAAATCTCAGTGGAAAAATAAATGGTTTTCTCTTTACTTCCTCTGTTTCTATGTATCAGTTTCTCCAGAGGCCAGATGTTTAAAACTCTGTAGATTCATCATTAAACTACGTTTACATACAAAATAAGAAATATACACACACATTCTTCCCTTTTTTTCAATTATTCAGAGGTATACACATGGTTTCTTTTTATATTCATAAATTTATACTTAATTTATACTATCTCACCCATTGAAAATTTGGGCATATGTGTTAAAGCATTTTCTCCACTCCTGCCATTAGCCATAAATGTATGAAAACACAGTTTTATTTAATTTGCATAAAAAAAACACTGACTGTGCCACCAGTTATCAGACAGAAAGGAAGACACAATTTTTAGAAAGTGAGGTGCTTTGACAAAAATATGAATCAGTTTACTTTAGTACAAGCACCGCAAATGTAAAGTTCTATTTTACTTGCCCCCCAAAAATAAAAAATAAAAGTAAATAATATTGCCAAGTAGGTTTTTTGACGTACAAGGAATTTACTTTTTATGTTTTGGTGCATGACAACAAACACAGTAAGAAGAAAAGCAATATAGACAAAGATGAAACAAACAAGTACCGCAACTCATAAATTAAACGCAACATTTCACACACAAGATTGAATATTGACACTAGATATGTGTTGCATTGGACTCCAAAAAACACATTTAAGCTTTCCTGTATTAGGCTGCTATTAAAGTGCTCCACATACAGGTGATGTGACCTACTGTATAAAAGGTTTAAGTGAAACTCAAAACCTCCTTTACTCTGAATACTTTCACCTATGTTTGACCTTACACTTGTGATCATACTGGGCTGATCATGAAAAACTGAGCCACAACGCCGAATGTCACAGGAACAGTAGTGAGGTTGTGCGTATGTGTGTGTGCACCTGCCTTTGCATGTGTAACAACATATCTGGACCATTACTCTCTGCTGCAGAATTGTGAAGTAGAAGACATCTTGTACCTAACACTACAGCACTACAGAGTGTAGTAGCTGCTTGTGTGTGTGTGTGTGTGTGTGTGTGTGTGTGGGGCTGGCCCATTGCTGGCTATGAAATATGGATGGTGGTTAGGGTGGAAGCAGGGGAGTGGAAATGTCTCTGATCACTCCCTTTCCACACATGTGGTCAGATACACGAACACTAACACACATACACACATCACAAACCACAAGCCTGTCTGCTGTATACATGAACTCAGCACTTTACAATATGTAGTCAGGAACTGAACTCTTTAATTCTGCTCCTAATTATACTAACATAAATATCCATCTAAATGGGATTATCTACGGCAGCTCCAGTGCAGCTTGTTCTCAGTCATCTGAAACATCAGGGTTGGTGTTGTCCTGTCAGAAACCAACACCAAGACTCTTTCTTCATTCACACACAACCTGAGATATTTCCCTCTCCATTGTTCCTCTTGTTGAGTTGAGTTGAGTTGAGATTACTTTATTTATCCCATAGGGCAATTCTGTTTCTACAGCTGACCACCGCACCAAAATCACATACACAAGCATACATACATGTTTTCCTGAACCTCACTAACACTCTACAAGTAACAGGCCATGGCAACCCCTGCACTGTTAGACACTTGTCCAGCTTCTATTATGGCTGTTTGTGTCCAGATGGCACCACTGCCACCATCTGTAGTTAAGATGCCCACTGTCCAAGAATGACACAAATGATTTGAAATAGGTAGGAACATGTGACTGCAGAATTTGGTGACCAATACCATCACCAGTCAGTATCTGGTGTGACCACCATTTGCCTCACGCAGTGCAGCACATCTCCTTCGCATAGAGTTGATCAGGTTGTTGATTGTTGATACGACAGCGTGTTCCAGTCCACGCCAATATCTAGCAACTTTGCATTGAAGAGGAGTGGACCAACACTCCACAGGCCACAATCAACAACCTGATCAACTCTATGTGAAGGAGACGTGTTGCACTGCGTGAGGCAAATGGTGGTCCCACCAGATACTGACTGGTTTTCTGACCCCCCTCCCCGCACTCCCCAAATACAGTAAAACTCATTTTAAACGAACATTTTAGAGCGGCCAGCCTAATGCACACCTGTGCAATAATCATGCTGTCTAATCAGAATCTTGATATGCCACACCTCTGAGGTGGATGGATTACCTCGGAGAGGAAAGTGCTCACTAACACAGATTTAGACAGATTTGTGAACAATATTTAAGAGAAATAGACCTTTTGTGTACATAGAAAACATTTTAGATCTTTGAGTTCAGCTCATGAAAAATGGGAGCAAAAGTGTTGCGTTTATATTATATTATATTTTTGTTCAATGTACATTACTGCAAACGCTATTATTTTGAAAGGACAACAGGCTTATTGAGCGGGGTGGGGTGGATGAGTGAACGCCATCGTGCTCGCGAGCTGCATTGTCGTCATCGAGAGAACTGAAAAATGAACTTTACATGATCTTTTTTTTTTCCTGTTTCAAAATGGAAATATCTTGTAGCGTTTAAAAAGGAAAGCTTCATGTCTTTTTCACACATACACACACGCACAGGCACACACACACACGCACACATTCATACATTGAGTTAACCCAGGCGATGCTGGCAGGGCACAGTGGGAGCTGTGGGGGTGGACAGAGGCGAGCTTTCATGCTCCACTGAAGATCCACCGTTGTAGCTCTACAACCCAGTAATCATCACTAATACATAACACAGCCTGTATATGTGTGTGTGGGTGTGTGTGTGTGCATCTCGGTGAACATATTTGTCATCAATTTGCCTATGAATGCCTTTGCCTTTAAATTTAGTACAAGGACATACAGTCTGACTGAAGTCATCAGCGTGTATGTGAGTGTGTGTCTTAATTCAATGTTTGCACACTGTGTTGATGTTAATATGTTTCTGTGTGTGTATGTGTGTGTGAGGTTGTTTGTAGGTTATTGCAGATCCTATGGAAAGCTGGAGCTTTACAGATGATTTAGCATTTTGTCTTTCACTTTCTCCCTCCTCTCCTTTCGTTTTTTTTTTATCTGTACACAGCGACAGTGTATTAATGAACAAAGACATTTGATTCTTAATATCTTACTGTAATCAACTAATTTAAGTATTTCCTCATATATGTGTGTGTAATGTACAGTAAAGAGTCGGAGCAGAACTCTTGAATGCTGCTGAACTCGCTGGAGAGAGACGACCCACTGTGCATAAAAGGACTAAATGTATATCTAAACACCCCATGCATCAGTCCGAGTGTGTGTGTGTGTGTGTTGTGGCCAGTGAAGCATGGAGTTAGGAGATGAGACAGAGAGGTGGTGGTTTGATAGAGAAGACCTACTCCATTTATCGCAGTAATCAGCACACACACACACACGTACACACACACACGCACACGGACCAGCCCAGCTGGGAAGTGTCAGGGCATCATTTGCTACTGGCCGATTTTTTTCTGAAGAGGAGTTTCCACAGCCAACTGAGCACACAGCACAGGCTTAGGCTATCAGAGCAGTGCAATGTGTGTGTGTAAAGGGAGAGAGAGAGTGTGTGTGTGTGTGTGTGTGTGTGTGTGTGTGTGCATGTCTGATAGAGAGGGTGTACAATGAAAAAGCGAAACAGCGGCTTAACAATGGGCACTGCAGAGAGCAAGACAGGAGAGGAGAGCATTATGACAGAGAGAGAGAGATACAGACAGACAGAGAGAAAAAAGAGAGAGAGGGAGAGAGAGATGGGAGCAGGACAGATAGCAAGAGTGAACAATGTTGTTTTACTCCAAATAAATGTTCCCTCACAATGGTTTTAATTATGCAGATAATTTTGATGTCCCTCTCTGCTTCCTCTCTTCCGTTCACCTCTTCCCTTTTCTTCTTTCCTGCTTCCTTTCCTTAAATGTAATACTTGCTTAGTTCTCTCTTTTTTTGCGTGTGTGGATGTTGGTGTGTGTGTGTGTGTGTACGAGAGAAAGTGAGAATAAGAGAGGGAGCTAGACAGAAAAACAGAGAGAGCTGTGATGAGGGAACAAGGTTGGGCTTGTGAGACAGACAATGATTTGTGGAGTGTGTGTGTGTCCACTCACCCCTTTACAAACAGCGACAGCCTCCTTGGACATGGACTTGGGGTAGGAGACGTGATGCTCCATGATGGACTGAAATAACTCATCTTCATCCTCACCGTCAAATGGAGGCTGGAGGAGGAGGAGGAGGAGGAGGAGGAGGAGGAGGAGGAGGAGGAGGAGGAGGAGGAGGAGGAGGAGGAGAGGGCAGCATAGGACAAATAGAGGATATTTAAACTGAATCATTAAAAGCTTTGTTTTGTCTGAAGCCCTTTGAATAGAAACACCACAGGCCTCTAATTCGCACAAACTCACAATATCCACTCCAAATGAGATATCCAGAATTTGAAAATGTCACATCTACTCTTAACAATTATTAATGCCATGAGAGAAAAACTCATTAAGGGATATAATTTAATAGCTAACCTTTCATTACACAATGTCAAACTCTAAAGGCTACAATCCTGAGTGTTTGTTTTTTCCACTTTCAGACATGAATACAAATGCTGGTGAGAGAAGCTCCACTCACATTCATCCTGTTTCAAAAGATTGTTTTATCTCTTCTTTTGGAAACTGAGATTAATAATACTATTTATAAAGCTTTTTAGATAATAAACTCACATACAATCATTGACACACGCACACAGACATACACACACACACACACCAACCTGTCCAGCGAGCATCTCATACAGCAACACTCCAAAGGCCCACCAGTCCACAGATTTACCATAAGGCTGGTAGGCTATGATCTGAAATGTGAGAGAGCCTTTGTTCAGCAAAGTTGCTGTTGTCACGGTTGAGTTGATGCAGTGAACCACACACTTAGTTACCACACAGTCACTTCAGATGGCACCTGTTTGCTTTTGTGATGCTGAAACCGTAACATTTCTGGCGTTGGCCATTAAATTAATCTGATTGCCATATGTGCCATCTGACTAACCAATTAATCAACTAATAGTTTCATCCAACAGTTTACTGATAGATCGGAGCAGCTGTATGATAAATGTAGCAACTGTAGTGAAAGGTACAATATTTCCCTTTAAAGTGTGGAGTTGAAGAATAAAGAGGCATGGAATGAAAATATTAAAAATACCTCAATTGTGTTTCAGTTCATTTTGTTATTTCCCAAAACTGAATTGCTTGTTAATCTACACTGTTCTTTTTAATCACAGCACCTACACACAACAAGCAGCACTTCAGATTGTGTATGTGCATTGTTGTTTACAAGCAGTGATTACTGTATATGCTGAAATGGCAGGAAGAATTAAAGTCAATAAAGTAATACTACAAATAGTAATAACAAATAATAAGTTAATATATTTATGGGAAAGATATCCAAATATCTCTCAACATTCGTGCTTGCTCTGATTACTGTTGATCAGGCACAATCCTATCCTCGATCCACACACATCCTTCACCAGTCAGAGCTGACAGGAGAGGAGCCATCACATCTTCCACATAAAGGAAACTGAAGGAAAACTTAGAAACAGAGCTATTAGAATTATGATTCCCGTCCCGTCCCGTCTGCTCTGCTGACATTTCTTTCCTGTCCTGTTCCAATCACAGCCCCTAGTTCAGGACACAGACATTTTACCTCGGGGGCGATGTAGTCAGGTGTTCCACAGAAGGTCTTGGTGGTGACTCCATCGTTCATATTTTCTTTACACATCCCAAAGTCTGCTATCTTAATGTGGCCCTCACAGTCCAGCATCACGTTGTCCAGCTTCAGATCTCTGCAGAGAGTGAAACAACATTAAAGGGGAGAGACACTCAATTTATAATCTACATGCACCAAGAAGGTCCATGTTTACTATGTTGACCTTGTTTTTCCTGTAGTTTCCTCTCCTCTGCAGTTTCCCTGACTCGTTAGGTGGAGGTAGAGTTACACCAAACCAGATGACAGATGTGATTCTGATTTTAGGCTGGAGGGACCTGCATCATTTATGGGGTGGATTCTGAGCTGGGTATTATAAACAGCCCAAATGCACCTTGTCGGAAATTGCATGATTGTGTGATGAATGTGATGAGTATTACAGATCAGTGTCCATCACCTGATGTTACAGCTTGGTCCAGAGATTTTCCTCATCCATTAATTAAAATTTCTCTGCTTTAAAACAGCAATTTCAGATTCAGAAATTAAAAAAAATATACAGTATAATAACAAAATAATATCTAGAAAATCAGTTCACACACAAACTGAAAATATTAAAAACAAAGAAAATGATGTCATAATTGTGTTAATTTCCAATGTCATGAAATAGAAATATTTAAGTTATTCCCCAGACATTATATATCATGAAATGAGGAATCACAACAAAAGATTTGGTTATAATTTCATATCTTATAATGAAATGTGCCTCAAATTCACAACCACAGCAACTGACAAATAACAACAGTCGCTGTCAGTTGCATTAACATAAACTTGTGTTGTTGTGTTGTTGTTGTGTTGCGGTTTGGAGGTTACCTGTAGATGATGCCCTTTAGATGTAGGAAGAAGAGGCCGATGGCTATCTCTGCAGCATAGAATCTATATACACAAAGAAACAACAACAGTCATTATAAAGCAGCCGAGGAAAAGGACAGGGGGGGAAACAGCGGGATCATTTGTGTGCGTCTGTGGGTGTGTGTGTCAGCATAAAGGTCAGTGCTGTCTCTTCAAGGCCAGAGAGCAGCTGATAAGATCAACAGGAGGAGTCTGGACACATTGACCACGCAGTCGACTATGTTTGTGTGTGTGTTTACGTGGGCGTACACACAATTAGTGTCTGTTTGTCAAGTGCGCACACAAGACGTCAAGAGGCATTTTGAAGGTGTTGATAGTGGTGTAGAATATGCAGAGGCTGTTAAAAGACATTTGTAGGCTTGAGTGCAACAGGCAACTAACACAGCTTTAAATGCAAAATATGAATACACAGGAAACAAGATACAAACGACAAGGGACTGAGACATCATCTGAGGCCTCGCCATCAAACATGGAGCAGAATAAATATCCTGACTATTGTCTAATAAACAGCTTAAAACACAGTACACAGCTGATGGCCTTAGATAAAAGACTTCCTTGCACCGTTTGATATGCCCTCAGCAGTCTATACCTTCTGCCAGATGGAAGAAAGTCTAATTCTCTACAAGGCAGACGAAGGGCAAACTCCTCCACGGCTCTCGCTTTCCAGACAGCCCGCCTGTCAAATACATCAACCCGCAGCTTTGGCTTGACATCAGTGATCTCGCCAGTCACCTTAATTATATTATGCCGTTTTGGAGGTATTCTACCACACACGGAAAACTCTCAGGAGCTGCTGGATTACTTTAATGTCTTTGAAGTCCTTCAGAGCAGTAATGTGCATTGGGGCAAACAACACATTTCATCCTCAGGCTCCACTCAGATTGCTCCAGAAAGTCTTACTAAACTGTGAAAAACCAATAAGCCGGGAATTAAGATTTTGTGTTGTGATGGCATTAAAAGGTATCTTAGCTTTTATATTATGAGATCGTAAACTGCTTTGCGTGTGTGTGTGTATATGTATTTGTACTCACACAGCATGGGGCTCTTTGAATTTGCCGACCTGCTGAATCTGATACATGAGATCTCCACCGTTTATGTACTCCATGACAAAGTACAAACGGTCCTACGGGGAGAAAGTACATGACATGTTCATAAAAGCAAATGAGAAGTCACTGAGAAATGTGAGGGAAAGGGAGAGAGACAGTGAGGGGAGAAAGGGATTTTATAGAGGCAGGTACAGAGTGACGGGTCAACGGACACTGGAAGTTAAAGTGGGGGAGGGACAGGGTAAGAGGAGGAGGACAGTGAGAAAGAGGTGAGTTGTCGTCTGTGCGTCCAATCAGTCTTCAACTGAGGGAACACAGTGACATCAATTTAAGAACCAATTCTTCTCCATTATCTACAGAAATTGCCAATAAGGTGCAGTAGGTGAGAGAGTGGAAGGATTTGGTTTGTGGTTCTGTGTGTAGAAAATATTGCTTATTGTGTGTGTGTGTGTGTGTGTGTGTGTGTGTGCGTGCTTGCTTACACAGTTAGCACACATTCATGCGCTATGTGTGTGTCTACAGTACTACAGTACATACTGTGTGTTTGAATAATGCGTACTGTATGTGTGTGTACACTGCTCATCATATATGGCATATACGTGTCTATGCAGGCATGTTATAATTGCCTATATGTGTATAACTGCCTGCTAAGTCCCATATGTATGGAAGCCCTCCTCCGGTCAGAGAATTAGTGCTGAGGAGGATTAACACACTCACTTCTTGGTTAGTGTGTGTGTGTGTGTGTGTGTGTGTGTGCGTGTGCGTGTGCGTGTGCGTGTGCGTGTGCGTGTGCGTGTGCGTGTGCGTGTGCGTGTGCGTGTGCGTGTGCGTGTGCGTGTGTGTCAGGTCAACTTTATTTGTCTAGATGTCATATTAATCAATGAAAACATTAACGTTTGGAGTGTTTTTATAGATCATATGAAAGTAAATGACAAGCACTCAGTGTATGAAACCAGTGAGCTATATTTACTCCTCTGTTGACTCATCTTTATATGAATTACATGTCAGAAGAGAGGCATGAATCAAATATGAATCCAGCCTGTGTATTCTAGCTGTGAGCTGGTGACAGCAGGCACGGTGGCTGCTGCTAAGACCACAGAGCGCCGCAGCAGAGTGGCTGTGCCTTTCAGCAGGACTCAGCTCTGTGGCTCACGTCTGAACAAACATAACATGAAAGTGTGGGAGCCTATAAAGGTGTCATTTCATCTGGAAATAATCAGGAAAGACACAATACAGATTTCTGGTTTGTCTTTGTATGTCCGAACAGGAGTTCATACATTCACACAAAGGGGTTGAAAAATCAACATTGCTGTTAATATTCTGAATAGCTCCCTTCATTTATAATTTTTTTTTTACTTTGTCATAACATGATATTACATTGTGCATGTTTGGTTGGATGTTAATCTCACAGGCACTAGTGTGAAATCAGTGAGAAAGCACAAAAGTCTGTACATACTGTACAGTAGGAAAATAAAACACCCAGAGGTCCTTCCCTAAATAAACCTGTGTGTGTGTGTGTGTGTGTGTCTGTGTGTTATGTACTGTACATTAAAACAGACAAATACCTTTCTCCCACTCAACAGGAATTTAGGAACTTACACTGTGATATCTACATGTGCTAATAAAAATGAAATAAAAACATATTCTCTTTTCTTCTTATAACACTGAATCAAAGTAGATTCAATGTGTTTTTGTGAGGATTGTGTGAATGTCCGTTGTCACTTCAGAATGCCTTGTAGGAATCTGTTTTCAGCTTGATGATGAATGATAATCATTCATGTGGACAACAAACTTTACCTGAACCTAAATAATTCACCTTAAACCAAAATCATTTTACATTAGCCAAACATTTCCTTAAACTTAACAAAGAAAGGTGCCAAGATAAATGTAAAACAAAACAAAGCATGTTCTTTTAAAATTAAATATGAAAGTATTGTGCAACGTATTACAGGAATGAAGTGACAACATGTCAGCCCCCTACCATGCTCTGGAAGGTGGAGTGCAGTTGTGTCAAGAACGGGGGCTTTCCAGCCAGCGCTAACACCCTCTTCTCCACCATGGTGCACTCCACGTCATCATCCTGGATCACAACGTCCTTCTTGAGGATCTTTATGGCGTAAAGGTCCTCTGTCCCTTTACGCTCTGCCAGCATCACCTACACACACAGAGACAGAGAGTGAGAGAAACAGGATAAGTTAATGAGAAGCACAAGGAAGATTAATTTCATCAGTATTCAAAATCTTTAAGGCACACAGTTTCATTCCTGTCTTTAAACCAGCATCACCTTGGAGGAAAGAAGGGTGCACCGAAGAAAAGAAAGAAAGAGGGAGAGAGAGAGAGGCAGACAGAGTTAGGGGAGACAGGGACAGCAGGGGAGACATGGGCCAGGAATAAAGCAGTAGAGTGATGAAGAAGAGTCTCTCTGACTGTTTTGGGTTAGACAGTCAGAAATAAAGAGAGTCAGAACAGGAGGGAAGAACAAGACGAGACTGATTCATAATTTTTCAAGATGTGACCTGAGGAGAAAGAGAGACAAAAAGAAAGGCAAGACGGAGGGAAAGAAGGTGATTCAAGGCTCCGAGATAGGTCTAGTACAGTCACACTTTGTGTCAATATGGTGGTCACTTCTGATGATTTGTTTGGCTTTGAATCCAAATGAATGTTTTTTACCAAATTTGAGTCCTTTGAAATCCCCTCAACAAATACTAAAATACCACATTCATTACAATGGACAACACAAACACCATGCCTCCGGCCCTGACTGATGCCAATGCAGATTGATCCCGATTTTAGGTCAGCCTTGAAAATTGCAAAACCCATACAATGTTGGATCCTGCCCATAATGTTACTCAGTCAGTAGTGTTTTTAAGCTAGGCCCTTCTAACTGCAAGATAAACAGTTTGTAACACGCACTTTTCCATAAATCTGTAAGTGTTGAGATGGCCCCTCAACAAAACCATCAGGATAAAAAATCTAGAAAGGTGACAGCAGACACATGCAGAAAGTAGTATACTTGTATTTACATAGGCTGGAGCAGCAGCTGAAATGGGAAAACTTGGCCCCAAATTTCTGACACTGCACAGTCTACAGTATTGTGGCTTTAATTAGTTGCTCTTCTTTGCATTTTCTTAGAAGGGAGGAGAGAAAGGAACGTGTAGGCAGTGGATGGAGACAGAGCGAGGATTTGCAGTGCCTCAGTAGATTTTTATACTGTTTGCCCTTCACTAACATCAGTGAGGAGAAAAAGTCCGGACAGAAGTGAGAGGGGTTTATGTCACTTTTTTTTCAGGATCCTCAGGTCACACAGTTGGTGGGCGGGTGGAGATAAAGCAAGTTGAATGGCTGAGGTGGTGAGTGGGATTAGAAGAGTGGAGGGAGAACTAAAGGAGGAAGTGAAGGACGAGAGGAGACGGGGGAATTTCAGGGATTCGGGATCCTACTGTATGTGATTTCATTGTTTAGTCTTGGGTGGGGAGTGTGTGGCATGGGTGGTGGTTCCATATATAAAGTGTGGCTCTTTTATATATGATGAGAATGGTCCCACCATGAGGAACCTCTGCATTACAGCGTATTCGCGTTTGTTTTATGCGAGTGTGTATGTGTGTGTTGTGCTCGCATGCTCAGCAATTTTAAATGTCTTGTAGCCAAGGTCAGGCTCATGCTGCTCCCAACCCGAGGAGTTGCTGTAATGTGTCTGTCTTGTCTGTCTTAGTTCCTCTCCCTTCCCTACTTTCCGGTCCCTTTCTCCTCCTCTTCTTTCCCCAGGAATCCAGCAGCTGCTGGAAATAGCAAGGCCAAATGTGGGTCAAGTCTCAGATCACAGGTCATCTCATGAAAGTTGAAGCAGGCTTGTGACCAGATCGGAAGAGTTCAACTCCCTGGGCTGAAATCTGTACCGGGGAATTATATGAGCAACTGTAACTTAAAAAGGTGTTAACCTTGACACACTGAGAAAGTATAACTTCAAAGTGCCACATTTGGGGGAAATCAGAGAGTTGGATTAGAAAATCACACTGTCCATTCACTATAAAGCTTAAGCAAGAAAATGTTCAGCTTAGCCAAGTACATACAGTAGACCAGAAATGGGGGGAAACATCTGCTCTGTTCAAAGGTTGTAAAATCTGCTACCACCAACTGGTTAATAACAAGTGACAAGTAACAACAAAAGGCAGAAGGCTATGGCAGTAGAAAACTTCACCAACTTCAAGACATTAAGCTCAGCTATTTAACCCAAGTGTCAAATTGTTTACGATTTTGTAAGTAGATGTGTGGTTAAGAAAAACTGTACTGAAGCTTCACAGCAAAAAGCAGAAGCACTAACAACTAGGCTAGATAGCAACACTAAACATTTAGTTAATTTCTTAATTTGTATTTATCAGAGTCAGATTGAAGCCCACACTTTCAAGATCATGATGTTTCATATTTTGAGCAGTGGTTACAGTGACACTTCTTTGTGCTGCAGTAGGACACAGAGCAAGATAGGCTACCTCATTTTCAATTTCCCTATTATCAGCACAGATAAAGTATCGTTTCCACATGACTACTCTGACTGCTCTGCTGAAAATTGTCACCTTGCTGCATAGCTGTCCTCTTTCTATCGCTCTAAAACCAATAAAAGCACTTTAACATTTTATCTCAAAACAAGGGTGCGAACAGGCAGGAGTGAAGTGGAAGAAAAACAGCTGAGCTTTCCATTATACAGCTAGCATGGTGTGTTTGTAGATTCCACGAGGCTAATTGAGTTGTGGGACCTCGACAAAAGAACTTTCATCCAATCGTATTTCATATTTAAGCCTTGTACTACGTTTCCTTTGTTAATTTGCATAAATCAGTGAGTGAACCTCATGGTTGGAAAAATTTGCTGCCGTTAAACTGCCTAAGTTAACTTGATGATGATATGTCATTGTCATCGTCTGGCAAAAAGCAAGACAGGTCATTATTTAACCAAAATGCCACTACAGTCAGCTGACGGAGCATCTGTGAGCACTGAGCAGAACCACTGTCTGCTCTCTCGTTCTAAGTTGCTGTAGGTAAGTGTCAGCTTAATGATATAAATGGCAAACATATCACACTCATTATTCTCTCTGAACCTGTCAGGAATAGAGCAATAAGAGTGACCTTACATCCACCTCCCTCCCTGTGAGATTGAAAACTTCGCTGCTTTCCTGTTTATGTCTAATACATATTCAGGTATGTTAATATGGGGGGGTTACTGGGCACGGGATTCTACAGGGAGAGCAGCACAGATGGACAAAAAGCTATATGTGTGTGTGTGTGTGTGTGTGTGTGTGTGTGTGAGGGCAGCCACAGTTCAAGAATGTGCACTGTAATGTTCAGCATTGAACTTCTGATATCTATTGAAGATGTATTCTGGTAGCGTCCTTTGACAAAAGGAATAAAAAAAAAAAATTAAGTCATTAATTGTGAGTGAGTGGGTGTGTGTTGGGTTGTGTGTGTGAGCTCATCCCATATGGTGGCAGAGTGACTCTATGTAAATACAAACTCTATAAAGTTAAAACAGGGAGGAAGGACACCATCTGGCCTGAAGCTCGTTTTATGCAACCACAAAGACAAGGACAAGACCAACACAGGGAAGACATAAAACCAGCAGGTTTAATCAGAGGACAGACGATGCACAGACCACATGTAGCCATGGTGGTAAATGAAGGAGGATGCACATGTTCTGTTATTTATTACTCCCCTCATGTTTTGCATGTAATTTGATGCAGTCAGTGTTACATGTCATTTTCTCGCCAAGGGTCAGTGTCTTACTCGAGGCCATTTTGGTCAGTGCCATTCATAAACTGGCTACATTATATCAGTATGAGTGGTGGTGTGTGTCACTGTTGGCCCTTTTATCCAAGAAAGTTGTTCAGGGTCATTTGACAGAGCAGCAGTCCCGAGGAGATTAACTGTCATATGTCGTAAAAGATGCCAGTGTGTTTTCTCTGCTGACCTTGCAGAGTGAATTTACCCAGGGAGAATAAATGAAACCACACTCTGCTGCACTGCATTATTCTGCACTGTGTTGTATTATGGTGGCCTTTGTAGTCTCCAGTGGTGTGCAGTCATTATTTCCACCAAGATAGTGTGTATTTCATATCCAGCCCCACTCAGACTGTGGCTGTGGGTCACAGTAGGACTGGTTTTTGACAGTACGTAACCCCCCCCCTCCACCGCTCCGTCGTTTAATTTGAAACAGAAAATACAACGAGACACGATACAACTGGTTTGCTTTAGTTGGTCTGGGTAAGTGATGAATATAAATAAATAATGGTGGTGTCACCCTGCAGCACCGGCACCACATGGTCACATTATATTCTGATGATTGACAGCAGGTCATGCAGAACTTTACTGAGCCTTGATGTCTCTTTACTTTCTCTTTCTTTCTGATGAGCCGGGACAAAAAAAAACTGATTAAGAGCATCATTAGTCAAGTCTGCAACCTAACCTTTACCAGTAATGACAACAAAAGCTGTTGCCATGGTTACTGGTCTACTTGAATATACATTGCTTCAGCAAGTCTCACGTTATCATGACACCCTGGCAATTCATGACAAGCAGATTAATTCAATAGCAGTTTAATTTATGAACTCAAAATCATAAATCTGTTATAAAACCAAACCAAACAGGCCACTGACCCAAAGTTTGGTTGATCTGCAATGTCGAGGACAGAGGTGATTGTTCACGGTGCTATGATCAAAGAACTATGTGCAGAAATCCCACTCCACAGATGTGTGCTTATGCATTTGAATCACGTATTCCCTTTTGATGGATGTATAGAAACATGTCAATACTATTCAAGCAGAAGCAGCAGAGCTCGGAGACAGACGTGTACGTGTGTGTATGTTATTACCACGCTGTAAACGGGTCCACAGTGAAATGTTAGCATGTGATGTCCACACACACTAAGCACAGAGCACAGATCTGAAGGAGCCTCCCACGCAATCTCAGGAACATTAACGTAACATACACATCATGTGAGTGTGTTTGTGTGTGTGTCTTAAATCAGATGGTATTCACATACACACATCAGCCAGCTACAACTGGTATTCACAGAATTTACATGTGTGTATGTGTGTATATAATATAGGCCTAAAGGAAGAACGTGTGTACATTTATGCATGTGCAGTTGTATCAGACTCCAGCTGTAGCCTATATGTGTGTGTGTGTGTGTGTGTGTGTGTGTATCCACTGTGTTTATGTGTACTCATGCATATCTGAGCATGTCTCAGGAATCTGTGTATGCGAGTGAGTCTGGTATTCCGCTAACGATCGAGCCTCGGCTCCATCTCTCCACGTTGACGCATCCGTGTAGCTTTAAATGCCTGTTACCATGGAAACAGGCAGCCGGCTTACAGGACTGGTACACAGACAATGGTCTCTCTCTTTTTCTCTCTGCTGTTCTCTGTCACTTGTCCTGTCTCTCCACCCTCCTGCTCTTCCCATCCTTTACCCAATTTTCTCTCATTCTCTCTCGCTCTCTCTCTCTCTCTCGCCACACCCTCCCTTTCTTTCCTTTGCTTCTTCTCATTCATGTCATTCTTCCCTCACCGAGGTTTCCCCCTCCCTTTTCACTGCGCTTTTCATTCAGTCTGACGTTTTTACCTCTTGCTCGATTCATTCATGCCAACCTTGTCGTCATCATCTCACATCTCTATCCTTTCATCCCCCTCTCAACTTGTCACGTCTCTTCGTCCCTTTCCCTTTATCCATCTCTGTCTACCTGTGCTTCATCTCCTGTAATTGTTTCTATCTCTATCCAGGACTTTCTGTCTATCTTTGCTTTCCTATAAGCTCAGTGTGTTGTGCACACAAATCCTCAGTGTGGTATTTATCATATAGTAGCATGCAGTAAAAAGACTGATATTACCCTATGTGTTCACATGTGCATGGTTTCTATATATCCTGTATTTATTCAGAATCCGACCCATAAATGCTGGAGTCAGTGTGTTGTGGTGTGATGTAAGGTACAGAAAGTAACAAAGTATGTTGAGGCTGCTGCTTTTTCTACTGTGATCTGAAAGTGACACTGTGAAGCTTTGCAAAGGAGAAACACCAGTGCTCGTCTTATAGTTGACTCCACAAGCAATAAACACACTCTGGTTCAATTCAGTACACTCAGGGGGTATAGCTATTTTTGACAGATATTGATGTTTAACCAACATTACTAAGTTTACTGACTTAATGACAACAATTCTCTATTTGTGCAACTAACCCTAACCCCATAATTCACATTATCATTTACTATAATCCTGTAATGCTAAAGAGCACTTGCCACTGTAAATAAAGAGGAACCTCTTCCAGTTAATCAAATGAAAAGCTAATGGACAAAATGTTATGTTGTCATGGACGGTATTCCAGTTGTCAGGTGACAACGATTCATTCTCCATCTGCTGCCAAAGTGGGCACACATTTTAATTCACACTTTCACTCGCATCTCAGCTGTTTGTCTACACACAGTATGTGTTGGTACAGAGACAAGACAGGTGCAAGCACACAAACACACACACACACACACACACACACACACATGGCCTCACCTTGCCAAAGCTGCCCTTTCCCAACACCATCAGGAAGTTAAAGTCGGCCAGCTTCATGCGGTCTTGGTTGCCATTGGAGTCGAAGCGGGAGGCAGCATTGGCCGACTTCCCATCTGTGTTCTTGCCTGGTCCGATCTTAGCTCTCTGGATGAAGGAAAGAGACACAGGACAAGATCAGACTAAAACAACTGAAACTTTCTCGCTACAGTGAAATCAGTGACTGTATTGCAACATGATTCTAATATTAGGATTGATCTGCCACTGATCACTATTGGCCAATTTTTTTATTAAAAATCCATGACGGTAGATTGAAATTAATGTTCTAACCACCAGTCACCTCAAAGGGATAGTTCAGCTTTTTTGAAGTGGGGTTGTATGAGCTACAAATGTCCATTAAGTAGCCTACACTAGATGCTGTAGAAAGGTCTGTGCTCTCCCCCACTAAAAAACACTGGCGCATCGCGCTGCACCGAACCAGCACGGAGGAATACTGATTGAGTTGGGTAGTACCACATAAACAAACTTTTCCGACCAGCTGATGCATTGTAAATTTTTACTTAAGATCATACTCTTGAACTGGTGTATCAAGTTGAGACGGGACTTTTCGTAGGTGGCGAAAATACACTGATTAGTCATTCCTCATTGACAACAGTGTATTGCCTGTGTCTCGGTGCAGCACGATGCGCCGGTGTTTATCAGTAGGGGAGAGCAGAGATCTTTCTACTGCATCTAGTGTACTTAATGGCCATTTGTAGCTCATACAACCCCACTTCAAAAAAACTGAACTGTCCCTTTAAAATCAACCCCCTGTGCTTAATACTCGACTCAGAGAAGCTCTGTGTGATGTGTAGTGTTTTCCCCCCTCCCACCTTGTATCACTGAACACTGATCAAAAGATATAGAAAGCAAGACTTTAAACTGAAATGTTCACATTTTACACACAGCACATATTTCACACACTCATGACCACAAGAGTAAAACAAAATGAGAAAGAAAATGTAGAAATGCAGCCGACCACATTTACTGGTTTATAAAATCACATTCAGAAGTCTTAAATGTCAGATTATGGACACCATAGTTCTAATACAAAACTTTTCTTGAACACCGAACAACAAGTTTTGCCGGATAAAAACTATTTTTTCAAAATGTGGGGTATGTAAATAGGACAAATAAATGTTTAGTTTTAGTGCCAAAGGTGGAAATGCCATTTATGTTAATAGGGGAAAGTTTTAGCCTTTCATTTATTCTGTGCATGCTTACTCCCCACACTTTCCATAACAAACATGGCCTCCCTGTGCATCTGTCACTCAGTTCAGTCTTGACTGTCACCACCTCCCTTGTTTCTGTCCTTCAAGCGCTCTCTCCCACTCACTCACTCTGAAAGTTTTTGAACTGTCTCTCTTCTCTAAAATAATTCATTTTAGTTTCATCTTTATACATGTGGCCTGTGTCTCTGACTCTCCATTTATTCATGTCTGTCACTTCCCTGTCCATCTCCTCTTTTCACTCCGTGTTTCATTTCTAACTCTCTCTCAATTTATCCATCTCTGCCTCGACCTTGTCCTTTCTCCGTCATAGGAATCTTCTATTAAAATCTCATTCTCCACTTTGTAAAGCTGTGCTACAGTTTATCTATGATCTTAAGACATTAACAAAGCGCCTACACACTCAGACACGGACACACAGGATGAATACATATGATCTTATCACATCTCATCTTAAATTGCTGTGTCTCCCTGCACTTCCTCTGTCCTGCAGTAATTTCTCTACTCATCTTGAAAATTGACAGAGTGAAGCCTCCAACTACTCTGCTGCTGTTTGTTGTGTACTCTGTGTGATGCAACCCATACATTTTTGACTCATCTATGGATAAAAGGCTCTATCTGTCTCCATCTGTTGTGGCACACACACACACACACACACACATACAGACACACCACACACACAGAGGAGCAGTCAAGGTAAAATCGTGAGCAGCAGACCATGCAGAGGGCAACTCTCTCAAAGCCTTTGGAGATTAATGCTGCTCTCTTTGTCTGTCTCTGTCTACGATCAAGTATTTTTTGTACAGTTTATAAAATATTACTATAAAAAATATAAATGGAAACAGAAACATCTGATAAAACGTCACAAAACCTGAGAGGCTTAAACGTGGTTTGACATGGTTCTTGCAATACATTATGGCCTCTGAAGACCTTTAGCTGTCTCGTCACAGAAACTATCCTAATGCAGCCATGTTCATACACAGTCGGCCCTCCTAGTTCTGATCGTGGGTCTGAGATACTGTGAATAAATGACTGCGATAATATCTCCCCTTTGTGAACAATATTACAGAAGAGGCAACAAAGCAGGGGTGAAATGGCTGCAAATTCACCATCACTGTGAGTCGCATGTAAATAAAATCCAATAGCAACACTACTCAAATCAAATCAGCAAATGTAGAGGGAGTAACACTCTGTTATTTTGTATGTGGTTTGGCTTGTTAACCAACAACTGCAAGCTTGTCTCTGCAGGTGATTTGTTTGGGTGACTGTGAGGTTATCATCCCATATATCAGTGAATTATTGCCACCTCCCTTGCATACACATAATATTTGTTTGCTGCAGCCTTTGGAAACTGCAGTAAATTAACACTTAGTTTTAAAGTTGAAACCTGCTGCGTTTGTCTTGCTGTCAATAACTCGTCTCTCACTGCCTGTGCATCTTGATCTCACATCTCTATACCTCAGTGCAGCTTTATCTTTCCTCAGCCCTCCCCTTCACACTCCTTTCATTCACACCCATGCATGTGAAGAGAAGAGAGAGAAATGAGAGAAATGCAGACAGACTGATAAAAACTCTGAAAAATATTGAAAGATAGAAAATAGTTTGTTAGTATTACTTACACTTGCAAAATATACTTGAAGCATCAGAGGTCGATATTATATTATTTTTATCTTTAATTTAAGTAGCATTTGTTTGATGAGTTGGAGCCATTTTAATTTCTATTTTACCTTTGCCATCAACACATCATCTTTACAAGCTCATCATGTTCTGAGTGTAAAATCCTAATTAGAAAAGTATCTAGAAACTGTAAGAGTAATACACTATAAGACAAGTATAAAGAAGCCTAAAATAATCTCCTCCTTAATTGCCCCTGAAGAACATTTGGAGTGTTATTCACAAGCACATGTGCATACCCATGACATGCATTATTTATTACTGTGACTGTTTGGTATGTGTGTGTGTGTGTGTGTGTGTGTGTGTGTGTGTGTGTGTGTGTGTGTGTGTGTGTGTGTGTGGTTCTGGATGGGATGGAATGGAGGCATGCAGGTCATGTTACCAAAGTGAAATTTCTCTCTGTCTCTCCCTGTGTCTTTCTTTCTCTCTGAGCTTCACCCAAGAGGTTGCCAACACACTTGTGAGTATGTTTGTGTGATAGCTGGCCCCCTGAGAATGTGTCTCAGTGAACGTCTGAGGACCATGACCTTGAGAAGATGGAGGGGAAGAAAAACAGATAAGGAGAGAGGAACACACAGGGGGGCAATGAAGGTGACTGAGGACAAGGCAGATAACTGAAGAAGAGAGGAGGAAGCCAAACGAGTTGGAGAGGAGAGAAATGGAGGCTAGTTCAGCTACAACAACTCCTTACAAAGCCAATATTCACACTCTTAACCCATTGTGTTTAGCTAATAGTCTGAATGTGATAGTTAAAATGATCAAATACTTATCTAAGAATCACACAAACATATATTTAAGAAGTAAAGTTCTCAAAGATGGAATCAGAGTCAGAATCATCAGCTGGTCTGACAGCAGGAAACAACTGCTAAATGCCACTGTCTTCAAACTTAAGCCTGTTCTTAAACCACTGCTGGAGCAACAGCAGAGACAGTGGAGGAAACACAAGTAAAAACTGTGCCCCCAGACACTTCCACTTAACTCTGTGATCAACAACAAAATGAGTCTCTAATGTTTTGAGGCTCAGCAACAGCAAGACAGAAGGAGAAGAGGGAAAGAGAAGAAAAACAAGGAAATGCACAGAGCGGGGTTATCCTTTGCCAAATGTGTTAATGAGTGGGCCTATTGGTCAGCCACACACATACACACACACACACAAATACACGTCTGGAGTGTGCCAGACCGGATGGTACTATAAGTGTGTCTGCCAACTGCTAACAGCTCTCCCAGAGAGAGGCTCTCACTCAGACACACAAAGATGCACTGTGTGCACACACACACACACACACTCACTCACAAGCCTACCATACCAATCATATGCAAGCTTAAATTCATATAAACTTTAACACAATGGGACTAAATCTACAAATGTGTGCACACCTCAAATTTCTGCCGTAGTTCCTCGTTGCCCTCCTCCCCCTCCGGAGGAACAGGAACATTGAAGTACTCGCCTTCTTCCTGGGAGAGCAGCTTAAACCTGAAGAGAGAATATTTCCAGTCAAATCAATTCACAATTAGTTTATGCGATTGAAGCGTTAAACTGCTGCCATTAGCTGAGCCTGCTGACAGGTAGCGCAGTCCGATTTAAAGCCTCTGAGAATAATCAGCCCATTATTTAGTAATTCACACTCCTTCACAGGGATCTGACGGAGATGGGCCAAAGCGCAGCCGAGATGCTTATCATTTCATACAATCAACAGACAGTAATTTTCCATATTGGCCCTGTTGCAACTGATGCCACAACCTCATTCCTCAGAGCAAAACTCATAGAACCAGCACTGGGCTTAATGCTTTTTCTCAGCTATTATTTTCCCAGAAAACACATGTCCTGCTGTTTGTGATCATTCTTATCAGCAAGTTCCTGATTCCTTCACATGTTGGCACGCTTGCTGGTGAATCGCCATTGCTGTATAGTTCATATTTTAGGCATGTAATATATTTTCCATCTTATGATCAAATCTTTTGCTGCATGTTGATAGGGAAGACCCTCACTTGTTATAAATGGGAAACCATCTTGTTCGGCTATGTAGCCATTTACAGACAATAGAAAAGTGAGATGAAGTCACACGCGCAACTCTTTTGAATAGAATTTCAAATTCCTCCCACAGAGGGCCCAGACCTACAGAAACATACAGACGTTTAGCTGTAAACATGAGCTGCTGTGTTCATCTCACTTTCATTATGTTCCTCCCCTCGGCTCCTGGTGCCAGCAGGTGTGAGGCTCTGGATCTGCTCATAAATGTAGCAGAGGAAAACACACACTTACACAAGTTCTCTCTGCTGTGAATATCAAGTTTTTAATGGCATCTCTCCACCTCCACCATTCCACCTCAAACACTGGCATCTCATTAAAATCCCTGACAGGGCAGCGTCAGCAAAAAGATAGGAAGAGAGGAAGATAGAGAGATATAGAGACTGAGCTACAGAGAGTGAGTGGGAGGGAGGGCAGTGGAGAGATAAAGAAGCAGAGATAAACAGACAGGGCAGAGATGCTTTGGCATGAATGAAAAAAGGAGCTCCAAACTAAAGTATTTCTCCAACAGTGCAGTAATGAACAAGGTCACCTTCACTCTCCCTCCTCCTCTACCTGTGCTGTTTCTCTGCCTCACATCTCTCCATCCCCTCCTCCAGTTATCCCTCCATCCCTCCTTTAATCTCACCATCCATCCACTCCTTGTTTCTGGAGCTCTGAGATGCCGAAGGACAGTGATCCCATGAAGTCGTTGCGGCTGGTCAGATCCCAGTCCCACACCTCCACAGACAGGCGGCGGTCCTTGTCGTACTCCTTCAGGTGGCTGGGGGAGAAATAAAGACAATCAACAACTGGATGATTGACATCCTCCAATTTAAAGCATTTGAACTATGTTATTTCCATTTGTTGGATAGGTGCAAAAATGCCTTTCAAACTGAGCATCTGCATCCAGATGCCTGAAAATGCAAATCTCTGTCTTCTTCCATGCAAAGTGCAATGTGGCTTATTAAGAATGTAATTGGAGCCAACTGCAGGAACCGACCCCAACAGCAAGGTTTTATGAATAAGGAGCCAGATGTTTTTATCTGAGTGCCAGCGGTTACATATGCTTGGGAAGATGAGCATAAAGTGATGCTTTTAAAACACCAAGCTGAGAAAGATGAAAGAGAAGAAAGAGAGATAACAAGGGGATAAAATGAATAAAGGAGAAGAGAGGAAAAGGCAGCGACAGATTGAACTACTGAAATAAAAACATGGGGTACTGGGGTCTTACAATTTAAAGGTCTCATTCCAGGTGGGGTTGAGGCAGCACTTGATGGTTTTGGTCTTCTGTTTACTCTCGCTGCGGGGATCAGGAATCAGTTTAAGCTTCACATAGGGGTCCGAGAGACCATTCGGGTCCATGGGAACCAGATTCCTACCCTCTTTGACTTGAGGGAGAGGAAAAAAGAAGAGAGGAGGAAAAGAGAGGGAGAAACATCAGTACAAACATTTTGTGGACAGAAACAGCAAATGGTCCTGCATCTAAAATGTAGAGTTTGACTTTCCGAATCACCAGCATAAAAAGAAAAAAAAAATCAAAAATAAATCTGACTTTCTGGTAACGAACTGCATTATGGGTAATTATTTAAAATGACCATTGGGAAAAAAGGAAATCTGTATCATTTTGCTGGTGTGCATAAACAGACACACACACCGGGGGGCTGTGAGGATCAGTCACACACACAAGACGATCAATGAGTTTCTGCATCTCTATTTAGCAACAGCGGTGTCTGAGACCACGAAGCACAGCAGTGCTAATGCAGGAACATTCAGCCTTTTTTTTAATTGTTTGAATCTTGAGTTTATTTTCAGTGGTAGCACATTAGCTGTCTCATGCCTTAAAGGTAATTAGACAAGCTATATTTGAATGGATGGGGTTTTAATAGCACAATAAGCACTAATTTAATTCATTCGTCAATCTTTTTTCCAACCTTTTTCTACAAAATAAAACATATCTGAGTGAAGATTTATTTGGTATAAAACAAAACCAAATACTGACTTTACACTGACATGCTGCCAGTAATGGCTGTCTAACCTATAGGAAATTACACTAATGGTTCCTATATATTATTGGCCTCTGCACTGGACAAAATATTTAGCACTGTCCTTTATGTATCACCTACATTGCCTTTTTTGAAAAAAGAATTGTAAAAGATTCATTAAAAAATGACCCTATTTATGAGGAGATGGCATTCATCTATGAAGGAACATAGCAGCGAACAATTTTGCGGTTTAAGAACACGTTGATGAATCTGACGTAGAGTTTTCTTAAGAACCTCCTGAAAGAATCAAAGAAGATATTGGTGAATGAGGCCCATTGGTTCTTTGCATGTTTCGCAAGGTGGAGCCTAATTAACCCAAGCAGAACACGACATTACAATCTGTCCAAACTCTTTACATATATGTCACGCTGTAGGTGGGTTCAAAGAAATCCTTTTGCACTTGTGTTGACATGACCCCGAGCATTACAGTGTTCACTGTTGTGCATAAGGGTGTTAGGATTTAATTAAGCACCTGCAAGTAACTTGCTAGGGGCATTACAGTTAAATTTTACCCATAGTTAGCATGTGGCAAATGTTTGTGTCAACTCCTCTGTGTATGTGTGTGTGACCCAAATTTGAGGAGTGCCTCCTGTCACTAACTCTCCCCTGAAACCAACAAATTAAATTAGTCACACAAACACAAACTTACACACACCAGAACGCCTAGAGTTATGCTGGGGGTTAGAGCCTTGGGGTCTCCAGATCTGACTGTAATGACCATGTAGACAGATGAAGGTTGCCACTTCCAACACTAATCCTTCTTTTGTGGCTGCCTGTTATTGGCTTGTAATTGTATACCAGACTTCTGTAAAAATCCCCCGCGATTGAGTTTTGAGTGTATATGAGTGTGTGTGTGTGTGTGTGTGTGTGTGTGTGTGTGTGTGTGTGTGTGTGTGTGTGTGTGTGTGTTTGCCTGTGTGCAATTATTGTTGCTGGTCAAATTGTGAGGTCACATCCAATTACCAGAAGCAGGGCTAGTGCCTCTGTGTCTTAGGGATGTCACCAGGGAAAACTGTAGCACATTAAAAACACACACACACACACACACACACACACACACACACACACACACACACACACACACACACACACACACACACACACACACACACACACACACACACACACACACACACACAAAACCTTTCCTAGCTACCATACACAAATACACACACATTACAAAGTACTTAGCTGATGTACTTCAGTAATGTTTTTAATGTAGTATAGGGTCACATTGTGTGAAGAGAGAGGGTAAAACATTTTAGTTTTTTAAATTTAATGCTTGAATATTTAAAAGAGACGGTAACCCTGGACAACTCCTCAGCAAGAGTGTTAATTCTACACACCAGCCTCACCAGACTCCCCCTCTCAGAGAGGCGACCCCCCTCCAACCCAAAGATGAGGATAAATCCATCTACAAATGCTCTCTTGGTATCTGAATTTCCTTAAGGTCGTGATAACGTGTAGTTTCTTGTTCTTAGCTGGTCTAGGGTTCACATTACTTTTTTAGAAACAAACCTGTTTAAACTAAGCCATGTGGTCTGACATGTTACTCATTCATTGCACCAGTCTGAATTTTTGTGACCTCCACAGGTCAAGCACGGTGTAAGTTCATCGCAACTGAGATACTCTAATGTTCACATCCAAGCTGGGCTCTGTCTAAATTGTATCCACTCTCATCAGTGACGGCCCTGACCTTATAACCCATGTGATGTTTGGTCATCACACGGGGAGAATGTGTTTTTGATGCACTTTGGAGACATTAATGTGGGGAAAGATGGCAGAATTTTGGACCCAGCCTCATCTATTTCTGTTTTGGATCACTGCTGTCCCTTTTGCATCAGGTCAATTTTTGTTGAAAGCTTTCTGACAATTTTCTGACGAACCACACCTCTGCTTGTTACAGTACATGACATCATTATGGCAACACTGACATGCGGTGGGGTGATCAAAATAAATGTAATTGTGATGCTCACGGTAAATGATGCTGCACTTACAGTAACTGCATCTTCTGTGGTAGTTAAAGAGTAAATGAAGAAATAGAGGGATTCTAGCTTTATTTGAGACTCATTTCTCAGATAACAAAGGACTGCTGGGAAAAGAAGAGGAGAAGAGACAACTTGCTCTGTGCAGCAAAATTATGGGCTGCCATGATTACAAGACACATTAGACTAAAAATGTCACACGCAATTGTAAAATAATACTGAATCTAGTCTGTCTTGCATTATCACCACAGTGCACCTAACTTTATATGAAAGTAGAGTGAAACTTTTCAGGCCACACAGCTCTTAGTGCTGCATGGAACGTACAACATGCTCTTAAAGCAGGACTGGAAGCAGATCTACCCAGTGAGCTCAGTGTTAGAACACACCAAGATGTCAGAGAAATGAGATCTTCTTGCTGTTGAAGCACGATGCTACGCTAAGATCCAAGAAGTTAACCACAGCAAAGACCCTATGGCCAACATTAAGCCCTCAGCAGAGCAGGTCAATAAATATTAGATGATGCGTGTTAAAGTGACCATCAAATCCTGTTTGTGGGGAGCTATAAAGAGAGTAGCATGCCAAATGGTCTCAAAGGACAATTACAGTAAATAGAAGAGGGGTGTGTGCATGTTTTTGTGCTGGTGTATAAGTGAGTGAATTGATCTGCTTGTGCAGGCGTAGATGTGTTACGTACATGTGACTGAATCTGCATGTGAGATACATACTTGCATACAGTATAGCTAATTGCAAAGAGCATGTATGGGAGCGTGCATAGATGTGTGTGTATGTGTGTGAGAGCGGCAAAGATAACGCGTGTATTTGAGTCTATAGGGAGGGTGAAAGGAGATAAGAGTGCAGTAACAGCAGAATACTGTATGTGCACAGCGGCGTGGGTGTTGGCAGTGCACCTTTTCCCATGTAAAGCAGCCTCATTGGAGTTGAAGCAGGATTCTCATGTTCATCCTTCCAGCTTCTACTTGCATGTGTGCCGCAAAATTAGTGAAGTCTGTTTCAGATGACGCCCCGTGGGGACAGTGAGATGGTATTGACATTCATGGCGAGCATGCATGCCTTCCATTGGGCTTGTCAAGACAGATCAGAACATGCAAACCTAAAAAGAAATCCTCTCCAGTAACATTAACATCTGCTCTGAACCCCCAAATGCTGTATTTAATGGGTATAGAGGGAAATATACTGACATAATATTCATTTCACATGCGTTATCAGTATGTTGTCAACTGATGCCAACAACATACAGGTTAATTTAGTTGCACTGCACAGTCCATCAGGACTGTTACATCTGGGACTAGAAAGGGGTTTGTGTATTTGTTTTGACTCAGCTGCCAACATGATAAACCTATAGATGAAAAGTTCTCCTAATGAAATAGATCAGCTCCCCCTCTATGGATTCACGGCAAAGAAAATGAAGT
The DNA here is from genome assembly GCF_045865225.1 of Trachurus japonicus. NCBI lineage: Eukaryota > Metazoa > Chordata > Actinopteri > Carangiformes > Carangidae > Trachurus > Trachurus japonicus. Next base: position 22,268,206 of record NC_140914.1, on the reverse strand, counting down.
GTTGATTGATGTTGATCACACCCCTATCTGAGTGTGATCCCAGTCCATTGACAAGACGTTCTGCATTCAGCTAACACTCTGACCCTGGTGCATTCACGACCTGAGGCCAGGTTTAGTTTCTGTTCAGTAGTCCCTCAGTGATTCTGCTCAGGCTCTCTTCCTGCCACATGTGTATTTTCAATAAAGATGAGCCTATGTCTCCACAGGTTGGAGGGGGAAACAGTTTGAGGCCTGTGTTTAGCATTTCTTGTCAGGTTTCTCTTGGTAAACCACAGCTCAAACTACACCTTAAAACTTGGTAGAAAGGTCTACAGGACAGACTTTTAATATAAGTCTTTAAATTCCCACCCCTCAAAACAGGAAACCATGATTCTGAGGCCCTACTGTAGGCTCATCCTTCCTGTGTGTCCTTGAGCTAGATGCTGATCCTCAATCTCCATTTGCCACTGACCCTGAGCTCTGATCTCCCCATGGGTGATCAATAAAGTGTCACTTTACATCCATGTCAACTGCTTTGATTTAAATCCACGACTAAAGTCCACAGCACAAATGCATCTCTCAGAGTAGCAGCCATTTTTCCACCAGCTCCTGTTATGTTAAGCTGTAGAAAAATTCCTGGTGGTTCTACAATTTGCTCTCTGTGCTGCTTTTTTTCCCTACTTCACTGCAATGAGGGAGCAGGCTGCTGATGGCTGCACACTGACCCCTGTGGACACAAATCAGTACTGCGCCACCTGTGCCTCTTGGTAAACTGTAACTAGGATTTTATCATGAGCAGCTGAGGGCAGGAGTAAAACACAACACCCCTGTCTTATCAGTACAAATATTTTCAAATTAAACTTTAAATATGTTGAAAATATAATAATTGTGCGTGCTGTGACAGTGATGTTGAATTCATAATAGGCAGATACGACTAAACTGAGCAACATGATAATTTTCCTTGACAGCTTCTATAATTGAGCTTTATTCTGATGTATTCTATTACATTCTGCTCTACTACTGTCCTAGCAGTCTGTGTGTAATAGGTCCGCTCTCTTATCACTTCCCACAGTAAATCCCCACTAATGATCAGTCGACAAGCGTGGGAACCAGGGAGAGAGAAGAGAGTGGGAGAGACAGAAGAAAAGGTGGATGGAGCCCAAAAACCACGCAGAAAAAAACCCACTTACATTTAAGACATGGACATGTGTACATACATCTGTGCTTTTGAGATGTCATTTCAGCAATACTTGGTGGAGACATGGAGAGGAATGAAAACATTTGATCAACAGCAGAACTGAATACAGTTTTGCAGCGCCTATGTTTATTTATTTACAGTATATAGACTGAGACTGGGAAACCCAACCAAGAAGTAGATGTAGTCAGACTTGGGATAACTGTCCATGCATGTCACCAAAGAAGCTTTTGAAGTTTGTGCTACGTGATGCAGGTTATTCTACAAAATCCAAAAGTATCAGCACCAAAGTACCATATTTTATCCTACAACATTCACTGAAGTTTAATTCCTACTCTCTGTTTGAGTATGCAGTATGTGTGATTGAGTTGACAGGTAGAAATAATTTCTAAGTTCTGTAAATATCTGCTGCCACCTGGAGGTCACACATGGTACTACAGGGTGGTCACACTGTGTTTTCCATTTAACAATTAATTTCAACATGAGGAAACACATTCAACACATCTTCTATGACATTTGAAAGATTTCCATCAATATCTATTAAAGTCATTGAATTAAAACCATGACTACTATGAGTTTTCAATGAATTTGAATAATTTTAACTAATTGATCTGTTGATGTCGAAAGTTGTGAAGAGCTGTGTTTATTTTGAGTAATATTTGACTGGCTGTCTCTAAACAAAACACTGTGTCCTGTTAATACAGCTACTGTATACTACTCAATACTATGAGCCCATGAAGGCTGTCAGGTACAACCATCCTAAACCAGTTATTCACCTTATAACATTACACTACTGTATGCAGTTGCTTCCAGACACACATTAAAGGGACAATATGTGACATTTACCCCCATCTAGCGGTGCGGTTGCATGTCGGCACGTATTCTTGCTGTTGCGTTTACGTAAACTCGGGCAGAAGTCAGAAAAACAACACACGCTGCATGTATCAGGATAAACAAGCCTCTATGTAAACAAACGGTCCGCCAGCACGAGGCAAAACAATACAGGCGTGACAATATGTTGTCATGGCGATGTCGTATTGTTTACCTGACCCACGTTTTACCGGCTTTCTCTCGTCGAGTAAAATAACATCCAGTCGGTTTGCCGACGGCGTCACTCACGGCGTCATTCAGGTGTCTGACTGCACCTGAAGGCAACACCAGTGCCTCCGTCCTTCCTCACACTAGCTACACGGTGGTGACAGTTTTAACAGGCGCTGTCTGGAAAACTTTCTCCCCGAGCCGAGAAGCTCCGGCGGCCCGAGTTTGTGGTTACTTACAGCCACGGTGACACTGAACGTAAAACATGGCGATTCAACATGGCAGAGAAGGTTCGGTGAACCCCCCCCCCTGTATGTTTGTAACGACTTGTAACATCTCATTCTAAGGTACGAGAAAGCGCTCGTTTGTATGCGGGCGCGATTCCACTTCAGTGAAATACGTATTTATGAAAGCGATATTTGATTTTTGTCAATAAAAAGCCAATAAAGTCCCATACTGTCCCTTTAAGACCCAGAAAATGATGGTTATCTTAGAATAAAAGTAAAGGGAGAAATCTGAGAAGAAATGAGACGTACTACTATACACCCACACTATACACAATACACCAGGGGCCTCATGTATCAATGTTGCGTATGCACAAAAAAGTGGTGTACGTCATTTCCCACGCCAACGTTCAGATGTATCAAAAGTGAAATGACCGTGGAAAAGTGCGGTGGCCCACGCCAACTCCATAGCTGGCGTACGCACGTTTCTACAGCTATTGTTCCTTTGGCGACACTTAGAGGTGAAGCTGTGAAACTGTTAATAATGTGAAAACAATTAGTCCTCAGAGTAATGTGCACATCAGAGACACATTTATGAACAACCCATCCACGTGTTGCAATTAGATAGGTGGATATAAAAGAACGCGCAAAGTGGTACCGTCAGCTTTAGTTTTAAGATATTGCAGATGCTGCAGTGCGAAGTGAATGTACAGATGCATCACATATTAACAAACATTGAGGCGAGATGGCTGGTTCAGCGCACGATTCATTCATTCAGCATAGTTGGGAACAGATTACAGGCTGGCACTGCAAAGTAAATGTATTTGTTTAATTGTCCTATAACCCCCGATGCACACTGAGCATGTCCGCCCAGATATCACACTGTCAGTGACTTTCTTTTTTTGCTGGTTAAATTACACAGACTGTGTGAAGTACTTAATGTCAATAAACACATGCGTAAAGTTGGACATGTGTCTTTATCAGCCTCCCTGGCGCACTTCTGCATTTATTTACTACGCGATCTGTGTATAAAAAAAGGCAAATGACAATCATAAATCCATTTCACATAATTTAATTATCGAGTACATTGTCTGCTTTCATTTGGGATGACAGCGGTCCTCCGCCCCACGTTCACCTTTATATAACACACACACACTCTCCCACCCCCTTTGTGATGGTGCCGGAGGACGGCAAAAAAAAAAAAAAAAAGATGCTTACACGGCTCAACTTTATCGAGGAGCACCTTCAACTCAAATTTGGTTAAATTGCTCTTCCTCACAGTTTTTCATGGTGTTATCTGACCGTAAAGAGAAGGGAATCTTTGGTGCAGGCCTTATTTACATTGATTTGCATATTTAAATGGAGGCGTGGACAGGGAGGAGTTCGGCACTTCTACATGTGCGCTCAATTCCACGTTGATTGGGATGTACAAAGGAAAAGTGCTTGGATCCATGCGTATGCATACTTTGATACATCAGATTTTCTTTGTGCGTACGACAGTTTCTGGATTCTGGCGTACGCCATGTTTCAGTATGAAATCCACGCAAGTATTGATACATGAGGCCCCAGAAGTCAGTGCAGAAGGTTAACAGCTAATACGTTCATTCTCCTGATTTAACTCTATCATAAGTTGTCCACCACCTTTGGCTGACAATTAAATAATTCAAAGGCATTTTGCCTTAATGTGATCCTCCACAATTTAGAATAAAGGAGTCTGAAGCCAGAATCCTGGTTGATACCTACAGCAATATCAGAATGATGGCAACTGCATACAATTAAATTGATTTGCTAATTTGGGGTGAGGCTGCAGAACAGACAATACTATTTGCAAAATGCAACAGCAGCAAAGTACAAGTACTTAAAGCAGATATCAGTGGCACGGCCGTTTCGGCTAATGCTGTGTTCAAGGCAGGCTTTTGAAACCGTAAGTTACAGCTTCAAGTCACAACTACGACTTGGTAGCGTTCCAGGTAACCCGTAGCTCGTGTTTTTACCGTCCTGTTGTCTGTGAAAGTTCCCTATAACGGCCACTCGTAACTTCCGACCCGTGAACTCGTACCAGATCGAACTGGTATGACTTCACAGGAAGGAAAAACACAAAGTACGAGTTTCCTTGAACGCACCATGAGTTAGCAGCCCCCGCCCTTGTCAGGCATCAATTGGTCCTCGTGCTACGTCACCACATTCACGCGCATCCCTTGGCTGCACACACAGCCCTTCATGCCGTTCTCTCCCCTCATTGGATAACACTTGTATCCCACAAGGAAAATTTTCTCCTCGGGTTACAGCAGAGCAGAGTGACGGAGAGACTCGTGTTTAGGCTGAAATACTTCATGTAAGTGATTGCTGACGGAAAATAGGACTATTTAGGACTTATATTAACAAAAACATTCCACTGATATCTGCTTTAAAATAAATCTGGTTTTAATTCTCAGCTCAGTCAGTCATGAACGACCATGACTACCATGAATAACCAAGAGTTGCTGAACACACGAACTTGGACCTTCATGTTGTCTACAAACATACATTAGTTTTTCAATGAACATCATTAGATTATACACTTTGTTCAACATGAATAAGAAATAATCAGGCCCGGAACAGTATACTGAGTATTTGTGTTGCTCTACTATCATTTGAACCTAATATCTATTATGTAAATTAAAGTAATTTTTGAATATCATTTCTTAGGCTCACTTCATTCAGCCCCGTCACATCAACCAGCAGAGGGTGATAGAGGACTGGTACTCTACAGTAATGTCTGGATGAATGTGTATCTGTTTTTGATGACGGTCTAAGTGTGTGTGTGTGTGTGTGTGTGTGTGTGTGTGTCTTAGATATACTTACTGGTAACAGTGAGTACATTAGTCTTGACCTCAGCGGTGATCATGAGGCGACCTCTCCTCTCAGTGTGGTCTGTCCCACACAGGCTGGGCACGTTGGCCACACAGCGCTTATGGATGTTCATCATACAGTCTGGAAAACACACACACATACAGTAGATACAGTATTTATCTGGTGCTGTTGATTCTCTGGGAATAATTGGTTAAATGGAACATTTTTCAGGAGTAATGCTTACTGGTAACAGTGAGTACATTAGTCTTGACCTCAGCAGTGTTTTATCATTTTTGAGAAACCATGCAACTACAAATAGGTATAAATAGCTTTCCGTGGATATATACAAACACCTTTTACAGATGACTGCTAGGTTAGTCTAGCTGCAATTAAAGCAGAAGTAAGCGATCCGGTCGTTTTGGCTAATGCTGTGTTCCAGGCCGGCTTTTGAAACCGTAAATTACAGCTTCAAGTCACAACTTACGACTTTGTAGCGTTCCAGGCAACCCACTTGTGTTTTTCCGACCTGTTTTACCGGTGAAAGTCACTGTAACGGCCACTCGTAACTTCCGACCCGTGAACTCGTACCAGATCGAACTGGTACGACTTCACAGGTCGGAAAAACACGAGTTACGAGTTGCCTTGAACGCACCATAACAGTCCTCGTCCCTACGTCACCGCTTCACGCGCATCCCTTGGCTGCACACACAGCCCTGCATGCCGTTCTCTCTCCTCATTGGATAAAAATTGTAGGATACGAGAAAAGTTTTCTCCTCGGCGCAGAGCAGAGTGACTGACAGACCCGTGTTTCGGTCCAAACACTCTATGTAAGTGATTGCTGTTGGAAGATATAACTATTTAAGACTTATATTAACACAAAAATATCGCTTACTTCTGCTTTAAGATATGATTAAAAGCAAAGGGGAAATTACTGTAGACAAAGAAAGATGTTGGCTCAACTGGTGCAAGAATACCAGCTACGCCTATTAGCTGTAAATACTGATACGAGGGTAAAGGCTAAGGAGTGATGCTGCATATGTCTGCTAATGGCAATATGATGAATCCAAAAGACAACATACGGTCACATCTCATGCCCTGGTGTATGAGGCCGTAGAGCAGAGAGCCACAGTGGTCACAGAAAGTCGGGCTGGAGTAGGTGTGGATCTTAAACTTGTGCTTTGCCCTCGGATCCTGGAGAGAGAAGAGAGAAAGAAATGCCATTTTACTTCTTTTCAACACATTCATCTTGATCACTTTCCAACTACCACCTATCCTCTCAACTGTTGTGTAGGATAATGCAGTATTTATAATTTTATGTACTGCACATGTTGCATGCTGTGACTGTGGGTGAGTATACAGGTATTTGCACTGTATTCTGCTAGGCAGGTTTCACTGGCATTCCTTTGTTCATATGAATTTAGAAACTACACAAAGGCAGATACACATATGACCACTGTGTGTGTCTGTGTGTGTGTGTGTGCACGCACAATACATGCAATGCCACAAGCGAGCTCTGTAGTGAGTCGTTCTCCAAGAAGTTTATTAAAGCCCCACTGAAATTAAATGATTAAATGACAACAGAAGTGCAGCATATATGCAAGAGTTCATATCAGGTCACACACACATGCACAGGCATGGAGACATGGGTCAAGGACGCATAGATAGACTTCTCACTGACTCTAAAATCCTTCATTCTTCATATGATAACAGCATAGAGACACTAAACTAAAATCTGAAATAATTCTCAATATTGGGTGATTTTTTTTCTTTTAAATATTATGTGCTTTGGGCTGAGAAGAGAAAACTCAAGTACCAATTCCCCTTTCATAAACATTTGTATATGAGGCGTAACAAGGGCAGAAACACTTTCTATTTCTGTCTGATGTGTGAGTGCGTTTGTATATATATTTGTGTGTGTGTGCGTGTGTGTGTGTGGCTGAGTTTTACCATATTTGTTGGGTTGAAAGATCAGATCATTACATTTGGTTTGTTATTGGGTTATGGTTACAGTCAGAATTAGTTTAGGTGTCTGTAAGAGAAGGAGAGAGTCCTGCAGCCATGGCTCAGTGGGCATCCACACCTGCATCTCAACACTTGTTTCAGTGGCTAACACACACACACACACACACGCCATACATGGACCCATGGGTGGTGAGAACATCTAATACACCACTTGAGAGGGATCCAGGTTGTGCGGTGAAGTGGGGACACTTCAGTGTAGGAGTTACAGTATTTCTGCCAAGGGGATCCATCACAGTTACCAAACATACAAGATATTTACTGTTAATATGAATTTCAAATGGATCTTCTCATTTCTAAGATCTTTGATGGCATCAAATACACAAGTGCTTACTGCCAAGGAGAACATTTTTGCATTTAAACCGATTCGGTCAAGTGTGTGTGTGTGTGTGTGTGTGTGTGTGTGTGTGTGTGTGTGTGTGTGTGTGTAAACTTGTGTGTGTGTTCATGTTGTTCCAGCTCATGAGCCAGAAAAAGGAGCTGATTGATCTCTTGCTCTCCTCAACACCTGTCCTGGAAAATAATGTTTAATTTAGGCTGCTACTGCCGGAATTATACCCAGCTTCCCCAAGGTGTCTTCAGAAATGTGTGTGTGCGCTTGTTAAGTCTGAATGATTGTGCGGCTGCCTGCGATTGCTTGTGTGTAGGCGTGTGGGTTTCTTTGCATAACTGTGTATGTGTTTGCATTTGCGCGTGAGCATCTGTGTGTGTTTGTTTCCCTGCCGGTTCTCCTCTTTCTCAAGGACAAGACCACCTCCTGCTTGTTTTTTGTTCCTCTGAAAAATAAGGGAACATTGTGCTGCTGAAGCTCCAGTGATGAGCAACAGCAGACAAGGAGCAATATGAGGGCTGGTGAAAGAGGGGGCAGCTTCTTTATAAACACTAATGATTCAATAAATCCGCCTTGAAATATCAAAGATCAGACACAAAACAACTTGGGGAAAAAAGGAGGAACCGTTAATGGGGACAAAAAAAACATCACCATCCTCCTCCTCCTCTTTTATACATCACAACACGATCTTTGTTGATGGCTCATCAGTCAAATCACAAGAATGACAGATATGACGTGGTGCCATGCCAACACAGTTGTCAAAAAGGTTTACCACGCTACACAACTGTTACAAATACGCCTGATGAAGTACGTAGTATATCCAATAAGTGACTGAGTGCCTTTCTCTTCCCTTTAATGCTCAGCCTTTTTCTGATACAGTAAATCAGTGTCATTTAGTTCATTTCTTTTAAAAGACCAAACCAGATTTTCAAAACTCCACTTGTTTTATTAAATGAAATTAAAAAAAAGAAGTTTGTTGCTGATGTTTTTTTTGTCTTAGAAATGAGAAGATCCATTTGAAATTCATATTACAGTAACAGTAAATATCTTGCATGTTTGGTAACTGTGATGGATCCCCTTGGCAGAAATACTGTAACTCCTACACTGAAGTTTCCCCACTTCACCGCACAACCTGGATCCCTTTACTGTTTGTTTGTTTACCAACAATACTTGTTTTTAATTTCTCACTTAATTTTTCTAACCGAGAGCCCACTCATGATGACTATGGTGCGGTGTGGTGCACCTGGACAAATAAGTGTACTGCATGACATGCGCTGCGTTAGTAGGTGTCTAAACATAACATTAACACAAGATGCCTCAACATGCTGTTTTGACTGTTTTCTTGTAATCATGCTTTGTCTCCCTTTTTTGTTTTGATTAACCACTCTGCTGTTCATTGTTTTCTCTACCAACATCATCAGTCAAGTCCCCACACACAAAGACACACACATCTTGTCATGTCAATCTTGATGCTGAGTGACAGGCAGACAGGGTCTTGACTCACAGTCACCGACCAAAAAAAAACATTTTTTTCCTTCCTTTATTGATTTTGTGTTCTAGTCCACTCACTCCTCGTGGGTTACTACTCACTGACTCTCTCACCTTTCTACAGTGACAACTATCAAACAGTATCCTGCCTACACAGAGTAAGGTCACCTTAAAACTGCTGTGTCTTAAACCACCAGATGTTTGACGCCCGGCTTATTTGCATTTTCCTTCTAGCTTTATCATTATGAGTTTCTTTCATCATGTGCACTCTGTCCACTTTGTTTTTGTAGCCTGAATTCTTTGTAGCTGGTTTTCATGCAGTTATAATTTCAGTTATCTGAATGCACCACACTAGGATCCAGTTACACATTCAAACAAATCTGAATACAGGCATAATAATAAAAAAAAATCAAGTATCAAGTAGCCAAACTGTACTTGTCTTCCTTTACAGCAAGAGCCTTAAACCATAACATCTATTATTTTGGTACAAGGCTCTTTCACTAATTTGTGCTTTGTCAACCACAGATGTCAGGGTTTGACTTCATACTGTATTTAGTTTATCTTAGTTTATTTAATGTGATGATCCATGAGCCATAAACTTAGTACAAGCAGTGCCTTTACTGAAAAGCATCCCAGCAGACTGATTAGTGGATGGAATACCTCTGTTGAAGTGGGTAACTTCCTTTTCCTTTCCAGACAATCTTTCAAATTATATTTAAGTCTTTCCACCCACTCTGATTCAATAACAGACTGCACACTCGCTTTTCTATGAAAAAGAACAAAAACAAATGTAATGGAACAGAGACAGCAGAAGTTGCAAAAGAAATAAAGTGCCATTGTGTTTATCCCCCTCAGGCAATTCTTCCTCTGGGAATCTTCAAGTGTTCATGTGTGAGAGACTATTTAAGGGATTTCTTGTTGATTGAATGAGATACAAGAAGCAAACACTGAAAAATAATAGTAATGGCATAACACAAGCAGTGAATGAAGGAGTGATAAACATAGAGAGAAGAACAGAGTGAGGAGAGGGATGAGGAGGATGGTGACTTCTTCACTCTGTGAATATAATTCCTCTCCTTCTTCCCTCCATATGGTAATCTCAATGTCTCCCTCTGTCATCAGCCCTCCTCCTCTATCAACGGTTACCTTGTGGTTTTGATGCAGTTTTTTTACCATCTGGTTACACACACACTGTTAAATATATCATTATATCAGGATATATGACTTTTGCTCATATTTACATTCAGTGTAAAAACATATTTTTAGTTGTTGCAGCTAAGAAAGAGATAGGCTCTCAGAATATAGAAAAGGCTATGGAGTGACATGCCTTCAAAATTGCGGCGTCGCTCCAGTCCAACAAACTAGATGTTTATCTGCTTGTTCTGATAAGATCATTTAGGGACTACTCTCACTTGTGCAGCTGACAATGATTTAGCTTCACTGTTTTAAAATAATCATTTTAATTTGTTAAGAAGGAAAAACACTAAACTGAAGGCTATAGCTGTGTGAAATGTGTGAAACTTATTATTATAAATCACCATAAATTAAGGGCTGTGCTATGATTTTGACTCTATGGTCTTGTAAGAATGACATAAAAAAAAAGCAATAGCCAATGGGAAAAGTCCATCTCTGTCACATGGGTAAAACCTGACTGTTGTTCCTGTGTTTGCGCTTCAATTTCCTCTCACACTCCAAAGACATGCAGGTTAGCTCAACTGGACAGTATAATTTGTCCAGGGCAGTGAATGTGGGTCTGTGTAGATGTGTTAGCCTTGTGTTACACTGTCCAGGAAGCCGTCTGCCTCTCACATACAGAGACTCACTGGGAGAGAAGCCATCAACTTCCTGCTTCAGTTCTGTGTCATATGCTGAACACAAAGATAATCAATGTCTGGAAATGAGAATATACTATTTGTTATACATGCATGTATTGGTAGTATGTATAGTATGGATGTATAGTATCATATGATATGTTATTTTCTGCCATACAGTATATGGCCTTGTCATTGACATGTCAGATGAACAAAAGCGCAAAAAGCAAAGCTCTAGCAGGAGCAATATAAGCAGCAACTCTCATCTTGCCCACTGTTTAAATAAGGATGGTCCATGAACAAATCCCACCATCATATCAGAGGAAAATGAATAAGATGCTCCCTTGATGTCAGACCCTCAGATTTCACTATAAGAGGGTTAAAGTTATATAATTCTTCCTTATTACAATGTCTAAAGAGGACTACATCTATGTTATTAATCTTTTAAATGTTTGTACCAGTTCTTATACCATGAAATATCAATGATTCCAATGTGGTAATGTGTCGTTTTGACTAAAGAAGATTTTTTTTTAAGTTATTTTGGAGAATTTTTGCTTTTGTTCAACTATATGGTGCTTTTAATGGTTATACTCCCTGAGTCTTTTACCTTAATGACTGACACTGATAGAGATAGTAACACAAATATCTATCACTATTGAAATGTCACTTCTGGTTAGTAACAGAATTATTATTGCTTTCCCTGACTTCTCTGGAGAGCTGATTAAATCCCTTGAGATTTATCTCCAAAAAAACTGAGAAAAAAAAAATCTCATGATATTCCTGGAATTCGAAGTCTGTAGATAAGCTGTTAATAATAAATAGATAAATCTAGATATATTCTTGTTTTCACATTGTTTGCTAAACTAGTTTGGAGCAGTGATATCCTTGAACATACACAGAAACACAGTGAAGACACACACACACACACACACACACTGGATTCTATACCATTAGTGGGCTGTGGGCCTGAAATGTAGGTTTCATTAGAGGATCTCATCCCTCGACTGCTCCCACAGGGAAACCATTCTATTAACCCAGATCTATAATTGACTTCTCCTTTTAAACATACATAGCTGACGGAGGGAGGAGAGAGGGACTGGCAAGAGGTACAATGGGAGTGGTGGGCTGATTGATACAGACATTGAGACAGTGTTGCAGATTAGACTGAATAAATCTTCTTCCTGCTAACTGTTTCTCCTTCGATCGATTCATTTTTCTGTTGTCCTTCAAAAACACCTTGTTTTGCGTTTTCTCGATGGATGCGACACATAAAGACGTCACCTCACTAATACTAACAGACAATTTATTCTGACACAGTGCAACTACAGCTTACTAAATTGCTTGCCTCAGTTTATCGGTGAAGTATTTCAATCAATAACATGCCAGTCACAAATTCCCAAGGCCCAACAAGATTCTGTTTACTATCATTGAAGGCAAATAAAAACAGCCAATGTTCACATTTGAGAAGAGGAATCTTTTTTTGGCTCAAAAATATTTATTAAAACTGTTGCCAACCTTTAGTAAAATTAATCAAATAACTGATTTTGATGATCGTATCGGCTCCACGCTGACACTGTTGGCTCCAAGAATCTTTTGAATCTGTAAATATTTTGGCTACTTTTTTAGCAGAGCAGTACTATTCAATTTGAACTGAAAATGTTCTACGAAGTGATGATCTGCATCACTCAGTGATAATTACAATCCTGTTGTTTTCTCTTAGAAACAGAGAAAAATGTAAATCAGATTTACGTAACCTAAAAAAAAAAAAGCACAAGAATAAAAATCAAAACACAACTAGCTATTTTTCAGCAATAACTCGGCTTCGTTGTTTTAAGAAACAAAATCATCCAGAAACTGTCTTATAATCTGTTGCATGATCAAGCTGAAAATAAATGAAGCAGTTAGGGCTGATGACTGCTGGAAATGTTCTGCTCTCTGTGTTTCAAGTTCAAAGAGCCACTTCTGTGCAGGTGTGCGTGGGTGAAAACAATGTGTTGAGCTCTAAATCTGACAGCATTATTAGAAAATCTTCATCCAGGTGTTGCGTAATGTTCCATGGAAAAGACCACACTGAACAATGTTTTGCCCCTGACTTATGCAGAGAATTTACCATCATTTTAAAAAGACATTCCATTGCATATCATTTTTTTTATTTGTCTTATGTATTACAAAATGACACCATATTGAAGCAATTATATGTCCTCTGCATTGAGACCCTCCTCACCTACTTTCTTCTATAATCAGAAGATGAGGCTACCTGTCCTCCTGTCTCCTGTGTCTAAATGAGAAGCTAGTTTGGAGCAGAGCTATCCTACATTCCCACTGTGCGGGAACTGAGGTCGTAAGGCCATGACCTCATTAAGGAAATGACATCGTGGGGGTGGCGAGGCCCCGTAATTAAGAGCAGGGGCCCCCTGGGTGGAGTGGCATTTAAATAGAGGATGTACAGACTAGAGTAAGATATAGGGAGGGAGGTATGGTGGAGAGAGAGCTGGTGGAATAGACTTTCAAGGAGGGGAGAGTTAAATGTCTGACAAATATAGAAGTATGAGGGGCGAGAAAAGAGTGACATTCGAGATGACTAACGAAGAACAGGCTGAAACATGTTGGTTTCAAAAAGCCAAGCAGAAGGTTTTACAATAGGGTAGGGAATTATAAGCAACACTCCTGGGATATCAGCATCTTTCTGATGGAGCAATGGGTTCTTAATCTACAGATGGACAGCAGGCAAAGGGACAGATATCTCTTTAGGGCCTTGAAACAAGTAACAATGTAATGTGTGACAAGAAAGACTGCATGTTAATTCTTCTTTGATGACTTCTATTGTATTAACAGCATTACCGGCAAGGTACATTTAAGAGGTAATAAAATGCAAGGACTCAGCAATAGGATGCATACATACGGCTGCTGGTGTCACACTGTACTGCTGTTTGACATTTGGTAGCCAAATGCATGACAAAGAAGATCCCTGCCAAACATTAATGTTAACAATGTAGGATTTTAAAATCCAAACAATCAATCTTGCATTTTGTTTAGCCTCAACGATGCTCAACAATATCCAGAGAGAACTGACTGCTGTTGTAGCCTGCATCATTAAAATAACAGTGTTTGATATCAGATCGTAATAAATGCACTTATGAATGTGATTGGCTGTGGTGACGTAGCTGCCAATAATTAATGGATTTATTAATTGAGAAAATAATTGACAGATTGACCCCAATAATGAACATATCTGCTACTTTCTGAATAAAAAAGAAAATATCCAGTATTAAGTTATTTGTAAGAAAGGGCGAGGGAAGCTGTCAGGTGAAAGAACGTCAAATATATATTTGTCAGAAAGACATATAATAAGATAAGATAAGAGACTGCAGAGACTTATCAGTTACACAGAATACGCCACAGGAAGTCAAACAGCCAGCACCAGCATTTCCTCTGGAGGCGGCTCACTAAGTGTACTTGTCAGACTGAAAGGGCACTCCAGAAGGAGGTAAGGACATGACAAAGGAACTCAGAGACCCCTGGGTTTTTGAGAGGATGAGGGTGGCATCCTGAGAGTGCTCTTAAGAGAAGAAGGCAACTAATTTTATCCTCTTGATAGGATACTTTAGAGAACCGGGCTACATTTTAAGAATATGAATCAGAGAAAAGACACTTTTGTTCTCGGCCCCTTGACTTGAGACAATCATAAAAGTACCACTTAAAGGCTCTTCCTGTAGTAAGAGCAGATGAGGAGATGAAAAGGACATTCAGGGGAATTAACAAAATAAGGTCAGGAACCGCTTTTGACCTTAAACATTACAGTGAACAGTATGTATGTACTGTAATGCATAGGGGGATACAGAGAAGTTAACTGATGTAAACTGTGATATGCACTGCAACACACAACCACAGTCATACATGTTTATGATGTTTTTGTAGCACGCAGATGTTTTTCTCTGTAGTTGATACTGAGAGGAGATAAGGAAAACACAGCAGTTCAACTCTTCTAATGGATTAAATGTGTGAGCCAAAAGTATCAAGAGTGGATTCAGACACCTATCTTACTTTAAAACTAACAAGTGAATCAATATAAAGTTACATTTCTTTGGTCAACATTGATCCCACTATTTTTAACAGAATATTCTTGAATGCAAGACAAGAAACAGAAAATGAGAAGAGAGAAAAAGATGGGTGCTCAACCGTAACACTGGTGGTGACAGGTGATCGGGGCTCATGAGCTGGAAATGTCTGTGCAATTTCTGTGTCTCACTTGCGCTCATATGTCTTTCACTATTCAATCTCACAGCCGCAGAGTTAAAATGATTCATTTATTTGTACTCACATCTGATGCCGGTCCTTTATCAGCTCCTGGACAGGAGAAAGTGACAAACTCATGGCAGCGTTTGTGAACCACGAAACAACACACTGCAGAGAGGAAAAGAGAGAGAATATTTATTGACAGTTGCCTCAGTAAAAATCTTTACACATCGGAGCTCTGTGTGCAAGGTATTCATGATGAGGATTTTTTTTTTTAAAGCAATCTTCCGGCCTGGTTGTTAAACTCACACCACCATCATGATGAATGGCGTGTGTATTCTGCAGAGCCTTCCAGTGCCAGAAATCAGTACACAAACATTCATTAGCAGTAGACCCAACGCCGGTCTGTTTTAATAAGAATATTTGCAATATGTTGTATGCATGTCTCTGATATATAATTAGCAGTAATATATTTTTTACCGTAATGGGAATCACACTGTATTTGTGTCAAGCAGCTGTGGTGTGAATGAGTTGAGCTGAACATTTTACAGACAGATTGTATAACATCTGGGACATGTGGAAGTGTGCTCACCATCTATAGTGACAGAATGTAATCCCACTCCTATGTACATTACATCATATGGTGACTTTCTGTATGCACTGTGCTGCTGGCTGACTTTGTAGACTTTAAAATGTTAAAGTGCGTTTCTGAATTAACATAAAAGTATAAGTCAAGTTCAAGCTAAATTAAGTCTGATTTGGAGGCTCGATAAAAGCGGAGTTATTTTGCTGTCTCCGAGCGGTTAGACACAGCACTTACTTAACCTATGAAAAGCTTTAGGAGTGGTAAATGTACAGAGGGATGTTGTGCTTCTCTCTTAACACCCACACACTCTTATTGTCACTCCTGCACCGCTGACTCATTGTCAGCCACTGTGGATAAGAGCACCTTCTAAATGTCTACAATGTAATGAAAGATGATCTAACTTCATTTTGTACAGTATGTACTGTACCCAAAAATGACTTCTTATTAACAAAATTCCCTGTTCACTGGCTGTGAACAGGACAAAAAAAAAATCAGCATTTGCATAATAGTCAAGGTTTAGTTTAGCGCTTTTTTCCCTGGGCACAGATTTGTTGGAAATAACAAATATGCACATCAACACACACGGGAGATCAAAGAAAGCCTGTACAGAATCTACACAGGATGAAAAGCATAACATGGTTCCGCTTTTCAGGTTGGTAACAATCAGCAGTGCAGAAACATGTGACAGCTTCAATGCATAGCAAGCCTGTCAACTCCACCCTGATCAATGTCAGCTCCACTGACAGGCAAGACCGACATAGGAGGCTAAAAATATCTCACATCTCACACACATACACAGTCCTTATGATTACACAGAGAGAGATAGAGACAGAGAGAGAGAGGGAGAGAGGCAAGTGCTGTAAATGTACCGAACAGCAAAGATTTTGATGATAGCAGCAGCCAAGACAGGTTATGTAGCGACAACTGAAAATAATAATGCGAGCTTGACTCGACTTGCTCTACTGTAACACCAAAGGAGAGAAAAACTGAAATCTTGCAAAACCTGCTTGTCTGTATTGTATAACTCCATTAAAAGCAAGATTTTCTTTGCCTTACCAGTTACGTGACTTGACAGAAACATACTGTAAAACTGTCGTGTTTTAAATTAGAAATACTAAATGTGTGGCATTGTGATTTCGGACCATTGGTTGGACAAAATGTTCAAAAGCATCACATCATTTTGGACTTAGAAAAATGCAACAGACATTTTTTCCGACATTAATTGATAACGATCTGCATGTTAATCAATAACAGCAAGAACCCTAAGCTGAACCCCCTGAGAAACATAATGACTGTACAGTTACCGTCAGGAAATGTCAAAAAAACAACCCAAAAAGCCACACAAACATTTTATTCCATCAGACTGGCTGTAAAATACCAACCCAATGCTGAGGACTGAAATTCATGTTTAGTTGAAAATGTCAAAGTGTCAAAAGACTTTATTCTGCACACTTATGTACACATTTAATTAACCCAAGTACAGAAGTACAATTCAAGGTGATCTCATTGTAGGAATCCCAGCATTCACACTTTCACTGAAAATACTTACATTTTTAATCTGATTTGAAACTTGTGGTTGATACAGAGAATATTTGGTAGATGCCTACTTTGGATGCAAAAATGTGTGTGTGCTTGTAACAGAGTATTTTTAGATCGCAGTATTGCTACTTCACTTCGGTAAGGCTTCCAACTTCTTCACAGTGAAGGCTGTCTCTTTAAAAAATAATACTTACTGAATACTGAGAATTTGCATAACTGAACTCGAAGGTTGGGGAAGTATGATCACAGAAGCATTAAGGAATTTCATAATCACAGTTAAATAAGCACATCCTGACTTTTTCACTTTTCACAGTTTAGATGAGGGATTGGTGGAGAACACAACTTCTTATTTTATCATCTTCAAAATATGATTACATGATATTTTCATGGTACTGTAGTAAGTGGTCTCCTCTATTGTGTTGTGTACGGCTTTTCTATCACATTCTATTTGATTATATTCTACTGTCATCTCTACACTGATCAGAGAGGTTATAATTAATACAAAGACTTCCTCTCCAACTCACACACACGCAAATCATGTGCACCTCAATGGTACTTCACTCCCACGCAATATCCTCACACCACCCACTCACTGTGATGATACCACACACACACACACACACACACACACACACACACACACACACACACACAGACCACCCACTCATTCCCATGATATCACAGATTGAATACACAGAGTGAGGGGGGAGGGATAGAGATAGAGGAAGAGATATAACGGTGAGAACCGTGTGCACATATTGCTTCAAGGCAACTGTTCTTTTGGAGTATTGCTACTGCCAAATCCCTGACCAAAACACACATACGCACGCACACACACACACACACGCACACACAGATCTGTCTGTATTATGATAAGACCCTTGGGCCAAAACAAACAATACCTTATAACAAAAAAACACACCCTGACAGAAATGAAGTGTGCCCACCTTTTCTCACGTTAATCAAAGTCCCAACTCTCACCCACTCTAATCACCACCACCACCACCACCACTCCACCTCTTTCAATTCTACATCTGTTCTGCTGATACTGCATCTATTTGTAACGGTAAAGATTTAAAAAGACAGGCGACTTAATCCAACTCACCAAGCCAGACTAACAGGTAGCGCTAACAGAGGGCTGAACAGCACAGACAGATGTGATCTGATATGACACGTTGGTAGGTAGGTGCAGCAGTTGCATGGTCAAGGTCTTTTGGCTATCCTGTAAAAGTCACAATAAACAGGTAGTGTGTCTAAAGCAAAAGGCTGTTTTTTGCTTGTTGATGTTTCAATTGTATATGTCATCATACTGGAATATTATTAGCAATTCATTAACTATGGCATTCAGTTGAGATGGAGCTTTTTTTTCCACACACTTACTGGCTGTGAGTGTTACATGATTAGACATAAAAAGCTTTTTAATACCAATGCAAAATTGGATGAGTAGCTGGAGCTACAGTTGTATCTAGTTTACAGACAGACAAGCTTTAACAATGTATTATGTTTTGTAAAATCTTTGTCTGAATGTATAACGTCAGCTGTCAGATAAATGTAGTGAGGAAAACTTCTAGCTTAAAGCTCCTGTACGGAGCTTTTAACTGGATACGCAAAAGTCTCTGGTTTCTGCTGGTCTCTGTTACCTACAACAGCAAATGAGCCCATCTAACTAATCAAATTCTATACCTCTGGAAGGCATGGTCAGGTCGGACCACTGACGAAACGATACGAATAGATACATTACGCTGCTAAAAAAAAAGAAGCATCCCATCTTCTTTCCGACGTTTCCAAAACAAATCTACATGCGCCGGCCAGACAAACATCTTCATGACAGTGGGTAATGCAGTCTTCATTCCGCCGCTTTCGTCCACAGGGGCCGCCAAAATCAACACTAAGTGAAAGGTCTGTACAGGGGCTTTAACTTCCTGTGTAGTTCAACTAGACACCCCCCCCCCCCAAAAAAAAAAAAATCAATCCTCTGTATCCTGGCAGAGTCTCAACTCCACATCATTTGAATGGAGATAATCTGGCTGAAGATGAGGAGTAGGACCACACCTCAAACACCCCTCTTCCTGTCACATGTCTCTGAACAGCTTCCTGCTCTGTATGCTCGCTTCTTCTCATTTTCCGTGACCTACCCTCCCTCTCTCCTTCTTTTTGTCTCTCTCTGTCGATCATCTGTCACAGTGTCCCCCCGGGGTCTGCTGAGCCCACAAGCCATGCCAGATCTTCCTTAAAGCCTTCACCACACCACAGTCTTCATCCTGCTCCTCCATCCCCATCTGCCTGTTACTGACAAGTTTCATATTCAAATTCTCAAATATTTTCATTACATCATGATGGGGCCCTTAGTCAAACTAAGAAACAATCCCAACACACACACCATGCCCTCTTGATGCCCTCTGTGTACTGATCTCAGTCTGATTCTGGTGCAGCTGGCACCCTGCATACTCCTCCATTATTTATTAAATATCCATGGATAACACACACACACACACACACACACACACACACACACACACACACACACACACACAATTGAACAGATATACAAATATGTCTTCCACATCTTTCTCTTCCTATCATGTCTTTTCTCTGTCCATCTGTCTCTTTTTCTTGTCTCCATCGCTCCCTCTCTCTTTGTCTGTTTCATCACTGTGGCTGAGACTTGGGCTGCTGCAGAGGTAAGCAGCCATGTAATGCACCTGTTGTGTCTACCTGAAACACTGGCTGAGTGATCAGTTACATAATCAGCCACCACGAGCTACTATTATTACTGCCAGCCGTATGCTGCTAGCTCTTCGACGAGACCTTGTCAACAACCAGCCTTACTGTTCAACTGATGTTAGATGAATCTTATTTCTGTAGCTGCTTGGTTGTTGACTCACTCACATACTTTTCCTTCATTTTCCCTCTTTCTCTGTAATTTTGTGACCTAAGTTACTGCTAGGCAAGCATTAACATGTTAGCATGTTGACCCAAAACCAGTGTTTTTCAAGAGGCTTTTTTTCCCCCAAAGGAGGACATGCCACTGCATGCGCAGCCTCTTCAGTCGTCCACATCAGTCTGTCCTTATCTTTGCCTCGTTCCAGCCCCTGAATGTGAGGATTTGCTGCATTCCTTCTTTGTAATGCATTGATAGAAAATGGAATGATTTTAGTCTTGGACTGTGAAACCTAATAATTTGATTTCAGCGCCCCCAGGCTTTGTGAAACAATAATTAGCTTTTTTTAAAATATATTTTCTGAAATAACATTGACAAAAAAAAAAAAAAATCAACAAATTGATGAGTAATATAATGAAAGCGATCATTAGTTGCAGCTCCGGTGATATGATCCACTCATTACTTTTAGGTTCAGTTGCTTATTCATAACTAAGTGATGCGGGCCTAAAGGATCATGTGCCATATTTGTTTTAAGAATATTTTGGCGTCACTTGAATATGAAACTGAAGCTCCTTTATCAAAAACCAGTGATTTAGAAAATGATTGTCTGCTGCAGTCGAGCAGTTCTACTTGTACTTGCATGAGGCTTTTGTGTATTTTTAATCCAGCACACTTATATAGTGGTACAACTCCACTCCCTCACATACACACACACACACACTGAAACACACACACTGAAACACACACGTGACTACTAATTGGAACCAGTTTTGTCAGCTCTGTCACTTTGAAGTGTCCCATGTTAGCTCTATCCCTCCCGAATAGTCACATGACATTATTATGTAACGACGACTGGTTGTCAATCAATACCATCCTCCCATCAGGTTCTCTATATATCAATACAGTGTGGAGAGATGGGGAGGGGCTCAAACTGACACAGCGCCTACCTATTACATTACAGTAAGAACAATAACAGTCTATCATCTTTTGCTGAGGACAGACTACTTCTTTCAGAATGAAAAACTCTTTCTCATTTATTCAAAATTCAAAAAGAGCTGAACTGCAAACAGGAAAATTGCTGTTCTTAAATATTTACTCCTATATAAACTGAACCTTTACGATGTTGGAGTAAGGGAGCAATGTTAATGTGTAGGCTATATTTATTTTCTTTCATTTCTTAATTTCCCTTGTCCCCCACTCTGCTCCGCTCCTCTCTTCTCCTCTCCTCGTTCCAGTATATTCTGTTTATGAAATGCTGGCAGAACACTGATGTTGTACACAGCCTTTCCCTCTAATGAGCTGCCAATGTGTGTGCGTTTGTCTGTGCATGCGAGACGCAGTGACATGCTGTACAGTGATGTCCCAGATTCAGCAGCCAGGTTCAATGCTACGACACACAGCTCTCTAGTTAGTCATATTTATTCATCTATAGCAGTAGTAGCACATCACCTATAGTATTTCATATACACACACAGACACATAGCCCTCACTGGTTGAATACCTGCTACAACTATCTAACTACTGTATCCCAGTGGCTGACTGGATAATGACTGACAGAAACTGATAAGTTACACTGCATCTGTGCAAAGCAACTTATGATTGAATGTACCACACACCTGCGTCTTCACTCTGATTGGATCACAAACAACTGCACATTCACCGCAATTAGCATGGCAGCATTTGCTATTCCCAGAGGCTCCTCGAACTAGAAAATATTAAGAGTTGTGTGAATTCAGATAAACAACTGGTGCCACTAATCTTCCAGCTGGCTGCTATTAAAGCATTGCAGAAAAGGAGAACACAACCAGATGACGTAAATAAATGAGTGCCAGTCAAACCTCAAATGGTGGAAAACAGTGTAGGCAATGTGGTGGAAATATGGTATTTATGTTTTTGTATGTATTAATTTGAGGAATGGTGCAAACATTTCCTCATCCCTCCACATAAATCTGATGTTTCCATCTGCTGCATTTAAAAAATCTTCTTTTTTTTTGTCAAATTTTCAGTGGAGCAGAAGCTTCAGATGCTTCATGTTAAGTATGCTGTGATTGGTTCACTGTGAGTGTCACATTTATTTTGTTTTTGATAGAGAAAACTCAGCCAAATATAAAAGCATCTTTGTGGATTTTTTTGGAGCAAATTGAAAATATGCATCAAATCATGTGGATGACATGAACTTGCTGTGGGAGTTACTGTAACACACAGCGAACTGCTGCTGCCACGAATGAGTCCATGTAACCATTTCCCCATCTCTATTTCAGTCTATGGACACACAGTTTCAGTCTGATCACCTTGTCTCATGTTCCTATAATTAGCCAGACTTCCCCCCAAACGGGATCCAAATGATGTGGGAGGCTCCTCCAGCTTTGCTTTTGATTTTTCAACAACAATGACAGTATGAGATGGAGTTTGAACACAAAACCTGTTTAAAACCTGGACTGTGCAGTCGAGGTCGGCCACACCTTCCATTGAGAATAACAGACTTCCCCTGCACACGTTGTGCTGGAGGCGTGGTTGCTCTGTGAGCGACAGGAGAAGTTGTTTGCTTGCTAATGGAAGCAGTGGATGCCGATCTGATACAGACCTGGCACAGTGTTTAAACAGCATGGAGAGAGGTCTGGGCAAGCCAGACTACTGTTTCTTCCTACTGTCTGAGTGGAACGGGAACATCCTGATGAACGGGTTGGAAGACTCAAAGAAGAAGCAACAGGAGGACCGCAGGAAGAAGAGGAGCAGGATGATAAAGACGAGAAAGCACGACGAAGAAAGTCAATAATCTGAACAAAACATGCCATTCACCTTGGGCACCTCCCCCTGTGTATGTGTGTGTAAGGGCTTATATAAGGGGGCTGAACAGCCTACGCCAATGTATAAATACCCATGATGCCACTGGTGAAGCAGGGAGAAGGGTCAGAGTGAGTCAGCACACCCATATCACTCCTCCTCTTTTTCTCTCTCTTTCTTTATCCATCAATCCATCCTCTCTTCTTCTCTTTTCTCCTCCTCCATCTCTACATCTACTGTACCTTTTTTTTTTCAAGTTCTTACAGTGTGTCTTTTTATGGGAGAAACACAAGAGGATTTCACTTGGCAGGCAAACTGTGACCTTCAGTAGGTGATGATCGTAAGACAAATAAGAAACAGGTGTAAACAAAACAAAACAATCAATTACACTTTCACAAAAGTGCCCTTTCAAATTGTAGTTCTTTGATGCCAGGATTTTCAAAAGAACTGTCGTGCTCTTATGAAAAAGCACAGGAGGTTATGGAACAATTCTCTTCATTTTTCTATCCTATTCATGTTTGTTTTGTCTTTGTGTGTGACTGAGAACAGTGTCCATCTGTTCTTCATGTGGCCTTGCTGTATTTTTAATTTCAGAGTCACCCAGAGCACAAAGCAAAGAGAGACACTTTTTATATCCTTTCATTCTTCTCAGGATACACAGTAAAAGTGTTTTTTGCACTCATCATGCAAACACAACTGTTAGTTGACACTGACAGCTGAAATGCATAATGTTCAAAGCTTGTTTGTAGATGGGGTTATCTACGTACACCTGAATGATGGCTAGTATTTATCAATTTACTGTACTTCCAGGTATTCCTTTAAAGTTGTGGTCCTTCATGTCTTGTTTAGCTCAGGTTCTGTTCTGTTTCTGTATCAGTATCCAAAGCGCCTGTATGCATTTCCTTTGTTTCACCAGTGTCAGTTATTTCTGCCAGATTCAACATAACCACTCAGCAACAGCTATGTGTATGTATTGTTTTTAGACTTTTTTGGGCTTTTCCATAAAATAAATGTCATCACTGAATGAATAGCCATGGTAACAGTCATATTCCTCTATAGCTAGACTAAAGCTAAGTGACAGTTTTGCAATTGTAGTTGTTGTGGTTGTATTTGCATTGATATACGTAACAGAGTAACTTCAGTTAACAGGAGATGATAGACACTATTGAAGTGACTATGTCACTTCACTTTGTATGTAAATACTTTTGGAAATGACAGTAAAGCAAATCTTGATCTTGATCTTGATCTTGAAGCCCAGAGTTTCACTAAATTTTCAGTGTGGCATCATCATCATCATCATCATCAGGATTGTGTTTGTGCACACATGAGAAGTAGGGCTGCAGTTCAGGAGGTGGAGCAAGTTGGATTTGCGGCTCCTCCAGTCTGTGTTTCAAAATGTGAGTGTGTGTGGATGGTATAGAAAAGCACTACGTGTGATAAAACCACACATGTAAATGGGTGAATGTGGTTTCCAGGCATGTGCAGTCCATTCAACAACATCCTGAATTCAATTATATAGCCAAATTGCAATCAAGAAAACAAACATTAGATTGTGAAACTGAATATTCCATTACAGCAGGAAAAAAGGATGTTCCCAACTGGTTGTTAGTCTCACATGGGCCTGGAGTGCTACGTACACTGAATGCACTGGCTGATGGACACGAGTCACTCAGTGTAAGTTTTGTTGACTGAAAATGAAATGCATGCGCTACTTCTACAATAACCATGTGGGAATGACGGCTTGAGATGATGAGAGTTTACAACCCTGCTTGCGGGAGTTATTTGCATTCCGAGCAATCAGAAAACCTCAGTTTGGGAATACTTTGGATTTTGGTCAGCAACTATCACCCCAGTTCATTACAGCAACAGTGAGGCGAAGAGTGGCAAAACTCTACAACCCCAGCAAGAGAAAGACAAACAGGGTCAGCTGGAAAAAAAATATACGAGTATAGAGTTTAAATTAGTATTTATTTCAAAATTATATGAATAAAGATACAATGTAATGAATTCATAACTAATTCAGTTCTGAGTCATGGAAGTGTGACGGTTAAAACAGGATTTTCTGACACATGAAAATAAGCATCTTCATCAAGCCAGGAAACATGTTGCAAACAGACTGAGGCTGGTGATAAGAGGACACTTTCTAATGCATCCCCTGTGGTGTCCAATGTTATACTTAATTAAAAAATGTAAAGAAGTATGAGTTACAAAACAATAAATTCAGTCTTTTTAGAAGATACTACAGTCTGGCTGCCTTCACACTCCGTTTGATTTCAGTTTCAGCTCTGTGCCAGGGCCGTGAAAAATTTCTGGCACAAGATGATTTTATGTGGTCCAGCTAACACCTCCACCCTTATCCTCTCTCTCATTCACTCCATATCCCTCTGTCTCATTCACTGCATCCCTCTCACTGTCTTTCATTCACCATCTCCTTCTCTCCATTTCCGTCCCTCCTGTCTCTCTGTCTTTTTCCTTCCATTTCACTGTGTCTAAGTGGTTCATCAGTCTTTTATCTGTCTTTAATCCTTTTGCCGTTTGATCTTCTGTCTGCACTGTCTAAACACTAGAACATCGTACATAGCCGGTCCACATATGGTCAAATACTGAAAAATGATCAATTATAGCTGTGATATTATCTGACAAATCACAACAAACTAACAGACTAATTAAAAACCAAGACTGAGCTAAGATTTAGACCGAGCTAAGATCTCAGCTGTGTTCACAGTACAAACAAATTTAGAAGAGACAAACTCTTTTTGAAAAGTTATCTTTCAGTGGGTTGGTATAGATGAGCTAATGGTACACTGTCCTTTTTTGTCTCTCACACAGAGCACAGCCTTCTGCTGGGGTTGTCTTGACTGTTGCAGCCTTGCCAAAACTGTATATATTCTGAGGCCCCTTGTCTAAGTCTCACTAACCCCCAATGGAAGAAAGGTTTCATCTGTATACACACCCAGGTGAAATCAATCTACATGAGCATCAGCATTCATGTAAACACAACACCTCGATGAACACACTAATCTTTGTCCCCTTCTCTGGCTGTCAGGCCTCAGAGCACATGCACTGACAGTAGAGAGACCTGTCACCTGACCAGGTGCTGTTTAACCCAAGAGGTTAGACTGTGTGGCTACACTGCACTTGAGGACAAAAGTGAGCACAGCTTCAGAATTAGTTTTTAAAACACATTCGCCCATCAAAATATTTCAGCAACCCCAACACAGTGATGAGGTGGTATAGATCTGTTTTACCAGCTAGCTCCCTCCCTCCCCACTGAGTCTTTGTGCTGTCTAAGTGTATGCAATGACGTCGCTCCTTGCAGTTGTGTGTGTATAATAATGGTAGATGCAAGTGAAGGTATCACCAAAATCATCAAGATTCATCTTCAGGGGACTATGAACATCTATTACAGTCGTTGTCCAATGGTGGATTAACAATGACATCATCATGATTGATGATTGAGTCTTTGAATCTAATCGGACACTGAATGTCATATGTCATATCGTGATGATGATGAAAATACGATAAAACGGTCAGCCGTGATTTAAATGTTCACAAACGACAAAACCGTCCCCTCTCTTCTATTTCAGTGTGTGTCTGTGTGGAGGACCCTTACAGTAGTTTCCTCTTATGGCAGAAGTACATCTACCTCCACAAAATGACCTGAACAGGCAACTGATGAACATGTCCAGCCAACACACACATGCACACACGCACACACATATCTCCTGTGCTGTACATCAACTATGTGTCTCTCTCCTTCTCGCTCGCTCTCTCGCTCACTAACTCCTCCACAAACATTACCTGCTGCTTTGAGTCAGACAGCAAGAACATAACCAAGGGTATGGAGATACAAGTTTAAGAAATGTGGAACTCAAATGCCTACACTAGGTGCATGTGAGTGGTCACTGTGTTTAATTTGCTGAAGAGTACAGTCATCATCCTTAGCATGCAGTTTTACCTAATCGACCGATTTACTCATTAATTCAGAGAGAGAGAGAGGTGGTATGAAGAGGATGAGTGAGAGAGAGTGGGAGAGAGAGGACAGAGGGGTGAGAATGGAGAGCTGCAGATATTAACAAGAGAGCCACTGAGACTAACAGGTTTGGATACAAAACAATCAACTAAATACAAGTTGTAAAGCTGCTAGCATACATTTTACATGTTGAAAAATAAATGTAGGAACATTACCTCTCGTGTGACGTGATAATGTGACTTCTATCTTCTGGACAGATGGACACACTGTCACACATGTAGCAATTACTGTGTAATATTGCACTTTTTATTTGATCTGAGCCCTGGTCCAAACACCAGGTTGCAAAGAGCACTTTATCCAACAACAATATGTAGTATGCATATGTAGCACAACATTTCGGTGCATCTACAACATCTTTAAAGTGAAGCTGGCTGATGATATTTAAATAATATACACTCTTGTCCTCACTTTAGCAACACAGCAGACATCACGTGTTAGGTGTTAAAAAGAGAGAAAGAGAGGAGGAAGAGATAGATGATGGCAAAAAGGCAGGAGATGTGCAGAGGGAAGTCAAATGTACAAAGTCAAAAAGACAGAGGAACAGGCAGAAAAAGAGGTCTGAGATCACTGCTCTCCTGTCGGCTCGTGTCCCTGTTGCTAGGTTACCGTCTATAGACCAATGGGTTAAAGGATCTCAGGAGCAACAGTGACATAGTTAGCTGGTCTCTCCACAACATCCTCACACACACACACCACACACACACACACACACACACACACACACCATAGACACAAACAGAGACATAGAGCAACTTTGAAAACCATGTTTACTTAAAGTTTGATTTTGCCTTAAGATTTATGCATTGACAGACTTTGACTAAACATAAACACACCGCAAAAAGTCAAAGGTTGGTGTGAGTCTTCAGGGAATGTTTCAAAACAAAAACATCATAACATGTATCATGGAGTTAAAGAGAAACTGGTGTTGATGTTGTTAAGTTTAATTAGCCAAGAATTAACAACATTCATGCTGAGAATGGCCTTTTGGTCAGAGTCCAGTCGTCTAAAATCTGTGTAAGATGAAGTTTGATAACATAGCATAAAGAACGAGGAGGAAGTTAGGGTGAATGGAGAGGTCCTCGAAACACAGAGACCTTTCAGACAGGAGACTGCTGTTCACAGCTAATAGTCATTGCTGTTTCCCTGTTTAATTGCTGTTTTCATCCGTGACACAAGCTTAACTGTGTGTTACCTATTGTGAGTGTGATGATGGAGCCCTCTTAGCTTGATGAAGGCCACAATTGGTTCATGAACTGTGACCCAGCCATCACCTTTACCATGTTTATTATAGTTACCACAACAATACAGGCCCTATATCTCTGCCATTCATTCACTCCTATAGGTCAAATTATGATGATGAGGAAGTATGTCTAAAGCTGGTAAACACTCCTTTTGTTCATTTCTGATTGTATGAACAAACAATCTATATTCAATACATGTGTAAAGAGGAAGCACAGCACATTCACCACTGTGTATGAAACTCAGCACTGTGATTTGATATCCATTTTGAGGAAAAATTACACCGATTTCAACATCACTGTCTGTTACACAATATTTAGTCCAGAACCTGACCTCTTGTCCTGGAAATTATATCATAGTTTCGTGCTCAGTTTGGAACAAAACTCATCATGCAAGTGCAGCTTTTTTCAAAGAACACTTTCAAACCCGCAGCAGCAGAACAGCAGCATCTCTGCCCCAGCAGTTACTAATCCAGGTGGGCCATCCCACCTACACACCATGATTCACATTTTAGACATTTAGCTCATCTCATCATCAACATCAATTTGCCCTGAGTACAATGGAGCAGGTTCAATTCAAAGATCATCTTCATTGCAAACAACAAATACAGAGAGGAACAAAGGTCCACCGACAGAAGTGATCATGTACGACACAATTGCCATGACAGAAAGAACAAGCAGAGGGAAGGTATGATTTGATATGATATGATTGTGGTGAGACTGAGTAATGTGGAACTGAGTAAGAAACACCTTCCCTGACTTCACTGACACTGCACACACTGAATGCCTCGACTGCAGGACTTTTTTTCGTACAGGAATAATGCTCAAACAGTATGACAGAAATAATCCCAAGCTATGAGGTCAGGGTGCAGAATCAGTCAAACATAACTATGACCTTGAACCACATGGAGACATTTCTGTTAATAATTTACTTTGATTAGTGGTGATTTCAACAGCAGTTTAAACAATTTAAATTGATCTCTTAACTCTTTCGCGACCATTGACGAGTAAACTCGTCACAGTGTGCCGAACGTTCAGGACCGTTGACGAGTTAACTCGTTAAACTGTTTTTTCACACAGGTACCCTGCGTGAATATGGTAGCCCTCTGATCTGTACAACTGTTTTAAACTACAATCAAAACATAATGTCTTTTATAAACTGTGTGATCTTGGCTTTGTTTGAGTAATCGGTCTCCCTGAATGCTGCTCTGGGGACAAAGTGTCGGCAAAGAGTCGGCTACACAGTGTTGCCAACTTGGCGACTTTCTCGCTAAATCTGGTGACTTTCCAAACCCTCTTGGCGACTTTTTGTCAAAAGCGACTAGCGACAAATCTAGCGACTTTTTCCGGTGCTGTTACAAACGTTTCTGGTTTGGAGATCCGGACCTGAAAGCCCGTTATCACTGCTGTTTTCAATGTGCAGCGGGTGCTGTGAGCTGCCGCCCCGTCCCGAAGCACTCACCGGCGGTCAGTCACACAGCAGTGTCACAGAGCTGTCTGCGCTGCGGCCAGAGACCCGCACCGCTGCACTCCACGCCGCCACACCCCCCAGATTTGCCTACAAAAACACTTATTTAGAAATCATTTGGGAGACAGGCCACACTGCAGAGTACCGGTAAAATGAGCGGATTGCCACTTGACACAAAAGTGCATTTTTCTCTGAAACTAGAGCGGGAGGGGGCGGTGTGTGGCACAGTGGTTAAGGCGGCCACCCCATGTAGAGGCTACAGTCCTCAATGCAGGCGTCCCCGGTTCGAATCCCGCGTCGGGCAGACCTTTCCTGCATGTCAGTCCCCCTCTCTGCCTCCCCCTTTCCTGTCTATCTATACTGTGTGCCATCAAATGAAGGCAAAAACGCCAAAAAATATACTTACAAAAGAAACTAGAGCGGGAGCTCCGTTTTTGGAGACCGAGCTCTCTTCTTCTCCTTCGTACTCATGAACGAAACGGCGGAAAAACTCACCGTTTTTTCGAGGAGCACGTTGGAAAGTCACTCTTCAACCACATGACACATTTGTTTCTAGGTGATGTACAGAGTTCGCTTCGATGTGAGAAAAAAGGTAAACAAATAGCCAAAAACATGCGGTTCGGGATTGTAAATGATATTATTAACTGGATATATATATTAACTAGACGACAGGCCAAAACACAGCTCAGACTACTTTATCAGACTGTGAATTATAAACAGGGCAACTTTATTTGGCAAGTGGAATATAACGACAGGAATCTGTCTTGGTAGCACTGTATTGATGCAACTCTCATTGACATTAGTAAAATACCATCAACGTTTGTTCACACCAGGTAAACAAAAACAGACAGCTTCAGTTCTGCATCACTAAATTTCTTATCCTCCTCATAGGAGCATTATTGATGCTTGTACTACCTGGCAGAGTAGCTGGTAGAGGTCACCAATCTACCAGCCACCGGCACAATGAACCATGCCCCCCCTGTGCAGTAGGGAAGCAGCTATTGGCAGTACCGAGTGTAGGCGATGGCACTCTCTGGGACTGACACAGATTCACAGTGAGTTAGCACCTATTAATGTGTTACAACTATGCAAAAACGTCTACAGCCACCAGGATTCTGGTTTGACGAGGTGACATTATGTAATATCACAATCTTAACATTACTGTAGTAGTTATCTTTATCTGACAGACAACAGGGCTCTTTACAGTCATTAGTCAACTGCGGGATGATCACCTTAATGATTAAGTGGGTCTTTTGTAAGTGCTTTTCAAAATGACCTATATGACTGTTCCAAAAAAGACTTGAGTGTTTTCTCATCTAACTCCCTCTGTACTGAACAGAGTATGTGTATATGCCTCAATGGAGGGGTGTGAAAAAAGTTCATCAGGTTTTTCCAATCCCTGTCTGTGTGCCTGTCATTCAGGGTGCACAGAGTGTGTTGAATAGGTCGTAGGTCATATTTATCCAGATCCTCGCTTATTAGGCATGCTAGCATCTTTGCAACGCCTGTCTTACTGTTGGCCTGTTATTTGAAATTGAACAGGACATGTGATGGCAGCAGTTGTGATAGTAGCTTCCCTTCAAACAGGCTAAGAGTTCACACTTTGCTTATTTGGACCATGTGAGGAGGAAGGAGGGGTTACTGGTGTCAGTCTTTTTCAGTTTGTGTGTGTGTGTAGGCTGTGATGCCAAACAAGCTTGACCCACATTGGCTGTCTCATCTGTCCCAATATGTCTCCAAGGTGTCACCGTGGCAACGGGTGTACTATTGCCACAAATGTCAGCGGCAAGGACAACTAAGCCCTGAAGGAGATTGTCTGTCAATCTGTAGCTGAAAGTGAGTACAAGCACACACAAACAAACACTCTCAGATGAGACTTAGGATGTGTCAAAGTAGATCAGAGCAAAAAGGAGCCGGCCCTCACTGACAAGTAAAATTAGACTTTGTGACACACACGCACACACACATACACACACACCTGTGGAACAGCACACTCAAAGAAACATCACAGCCACCACTGATAGGCACATAAAAAGAAACAATGAGTACTTGAAGGTCGACTGCTTTACATGAATAGTTAGTTACAAAAACATACATGAGCCAGCAGAGACACAGAAGAGCACATTAACACCCTCCACATTAAACTGAAAAGAGGAAGCAGCTGGGGGAGGAAACGCACTGGGTGTTAATGTAGAGTGACTGTCAGAAAAAAATAATGCAGTAAACAAAGCCATAAAAGAGTATCAGTTTACATTCATGTTTACTGAAAGCTGAAAGTCAGATAAAAACTAAAGAGCAGCCTTTACATTTATATTCTTTGGTATTCTGCATTACCTCCCTGACTTTGTTTGATTGCACTACTTAACTCTGTCCTAATAAATTGAATTTGTGCTGCAGCACTTGCATTACATTTACATTAATGCTTACAGAATCAGCTAATGCTCTAATCTGGAGCTTCAAATGGGTGCAGCATTAGAACAAAACTCCAAACTCATTTTAATCAAACCTACACAGAAGCTTTTTCTCCACAAGCAATAATTAGAATGGATCTTCCCACCTTAAACATATGATTCATATTATGTTGTTGTGTGCCATGAGCACAAGCTGTTTAGGATGCAAGTTTGTTGTGTCTGAAAAGCACCAGGGCACTGAGGGAAAAATCAATACACTATAATGCTACAATATTTTTGGCTCTATCAATATGCTGACTGAGGCTCACTATCAGTGTTGTTATATGCACCACAACAGCTGGCATGACAGGCCACACAATAGTGTTATATAACATGAACTCTAGAAAAGTCTTTGACAAGCAATCTACTGTAAAGGCAGTCACTTGCTTAACCCTCAATAATAAGGAGAGTGACTTCAAGAACCCACATAATGCAACAGAGCTTTTGCTGCTACAGCATGGAGTCACTCACATGATACGCATTATCTAATACCAATACTCATGCTGGTTTTTCTAGCCATGTTGTTGAGACTAAAATATCTCAACAACTGTAATTGTGATTTCCATTAACTTTTGGACCGACAGCCATGTATCTCTCACAGGAAACAAAACAAAAATCATCTGGCATTTCCTCATCAGTTCAATTTGTATAGCATTGGTGTTATGACCAAATACCCACACAACTAATGTGATACCACTGTTGTCTTTGTTTGGTGCTAATTAGTAGGTTAATATACAAAAACATAGCTGTTAAACAACAATATGCCAGCATGTCATTGTGAACATGTTAGCTGCTGTGCCAATATAGAGTCACTGTTTCTTGTGGAGAGGCCTATAAAACAGCAGTAATCACCATGTGATAACAAACACTGCACCATTAAATGCTACGCAACTCAGGATCTCACACTTCTCACTATTTTAAGGTCTGCCATATCACACCTATGAAAGTCCACCATATCACACCTACAGTGTAGTGTGCATCAACATTCAAGCTTAATGAAGCAGATGTGCAATGCACAGCTAGCCCTTGCATGCAGATAAATGCTTCCAGAAATATGGTGCCCAATAAATCCTTTCTTCCATTTAGACAAAAAAACGTAACTTTTACCACTATGAAATACTCTTCAGCACAAAAAGAAAGGAAGAAAGAAAAATTGATATTATTAAATATTCAAAATCTACAGGTCTCTGAAGACGAGTGTTTCACAACTTTACTCTAAAACCAAGGTCTGTTTCAATAAACACCTCTATCTCCCTCTGTTGCTTTTTAATCCTTGCTTTTTCACCGGTGCCTTCCAACATTCACACCTACGCACTCAGCCCCCACTCCACTCCCCCACCCATCCATCCATCCGTCCATCCATCCATCCATCCATCCATCCATCCATCCATCCATCCATCCATCCATCCATCCATTTGGTGGTACTCTCAGTGGAACACTTAGGCTATTTATAAAAGCATCAAAGCCCACAGTTTCCAACACACAGCCACTGGAGAGAAGGGGGAGATAGAGAGTGCGATGGAGGGAGAAGTGGGAAGCTGGAGAAATGGCTGAAGGAGGAGAGAGGGGGAAACCAAGAAGCATGCAGAGAGAGAAAAACAGATTGAGAAATATGGGGAGGAAGAGAATGAGGAACAGTATGAAGAAGGGATAATAGGTAGAGATAAAAGAAAGCTGGACGAAAAGGGGAAGAAAGAGAACAGAAAGACTGAGGACAAGAGCGAAAAACAGAAAAAAGAGAGCGTGGGATCACAAGAAGAGAGCTGTAGGTCAAATGACATCGGGGAAACAAAGCACTCAGAGGGGGTGAAAAAATAATACTCGATATCAGTCAGATGTTTTTAAGCATTTTTCTTTGCTTCAGGATCTCAGTGTTACACCTCAACATCAAGTCCGTGTGTGTGTGTGTGTGTGCGTACGTGCGTGCGTGTGTGTGTGTGTTTGTGTGTGTGGGAGGGAGGTTTTGGATCCGGAGCCCTCCCACCCACGCAGGTTGGAGTTGCAGAAGCACCTGAGCTGCGTTCGGCACCGCCAACAGACACCAATGTTTGCAAATGTTCACTAACTCATTTGAACCCGAGTGCGCTCATGAAAAGGCAGAAAACATATTATATGAATCCAGAGGAACTGTGGGCACCGTGCCCAACTGGAGCTTGATGGATGCTGCTGAAAGCGAGAGACACCCGATTAAACCTGAACACAAAAGATGCCATCAGTCAAAGGGAAGATTGAATAGAGCTTTTTACAAATACATACATTTTTACTTTGGAAGCATCCTAATAGCCGCAGCAAACAACACCTTTAAGCCTTGTTTTAGGCGCAATCAACACTCCGTGCCTACACCATTTAATCTCTCTTCTATCTCTCGCCTCTTTTCTACCTCTTCTTCCCTGTCCATTATCTCCTCTGCCTGGCAGAAAAATCTCACCCACCACTTCTCTGTTGGAGTGTCATTCCTGCATACCTATCTCACTCATTTCAGCCATCTGCCCTGTTTAATTTATTCTAGGTTTTAGAATATACAGTATCTAACTGAACAGACCATTTCCATTTTTGTGCAATTCTCTCGATCTACAACATGATCAAATTCTTTTGAATTGTGCAGAATGCAAAAAAAGCACTGTGATTTATCTTGATGGCATCATCAGTACCAGCACAGCATGTTAGTGTGCCTGCGACCTCATATACACTATAAAAGGATTATATTTAGCATGCTGAACAGAATGGTGGATTAAATATATCATGGAGAACTTACTGTAGCATGCATTCTGTCTATTTCTACCCTGATCTATCCTTCCTCAATCTTCATCAGTTCTTCTTTTTTGAGCCAAGCCTCCAATCTCTTCCCTGTTTTCTACATTGTGCTCAGTATGTTCTCTCCATATTACATCATGCGACAAGACTGCAGAGAAAACAGTTTCTGTCCCAAAAGACATGTAAAGTGTCTTTTATCATTCTATTTTTCCGTCTCTCTATGAACTACTTTCATTGGAACTTTCAAGGAAATCACATGTAATCCTCCTCTCCTTCCTATATCCCTCCCACTCACTTTCACCCCCTTTTGTTACTCCCTCTTTCCTCTATGAATTCCACCCACACTTTTCTGTCGTCCTCGAGCCCTTCCACCGTTCTCATCTCTCGTCTTAGCATCCTTGTTTTCCATCTTCTTTCCAAATGATTCTCCCTATTTCCCCTCCTTATTCCTATATTTGCGATGTTTCTTACATTTCCTGCCTCCCCATCCCTTTCAAGCACTCTCTCTAAAGGGATAATTTGCCCCGACTCATTATTAACACACTCATTTAGGGCTGTGTGCATAAACACACACACAAAACCAATCAATCACATGGAAGCAGCAGAGCACACACAGCTCTCCACAAGCAGCCATTAAGGAAATAAGTGCTCGCCAGGTCATTAAATGGAGCATGGATCACGTGCACACAAACTCACATCATGAAGAAGCATGAAATATGCTGAAAACTACACTTCTTAGAGACACCACATTACATAATACAAGCTGCTACCGCCCTTGGAGTCCCACACTCTTTCTAGTGTATGTAAACTAAACAGCTGAATCCCACTGAGGCATTACAGTTGTTTACAACAACAATAGCGAAGCAATGAGCTGCTCCAACCAGTCTCAAGACCTACTGCATATAAGCAGTAACAGGCTGTACAATGTCTTTCAAAGTACCTTCCTGTTTTACCTGCTGTGTATGCGTGTTATTATTTCTCCCATCTGTGACCAAACACTGGTGAAAATTAAGATGTAAATTGGACAGACAGACAAGTGACTGAAGTTAACTTCACACACACAAAGCACACAGATGGACAGCAGAGCAGCAGGTTAGGCTGCTCATGTAGTGTGAGAATTTTCTGTGGTCGTTTTGAGGCTTTTTTTAAAATTATTTCACAAGAACTCAAGTCACTGAACATCATATTCTCTTCATAGCAGAGACTGGTTGGTGTGTGATGGAAAGGTAAATTATTACTTAACTTGAACAAGACAGTTCAATGAGTTCAAAGTTAGAGGTATCACTTATGCTGACTGTCAGTAGATCTAAACAACATCTGATCATGTCTGAAAAATGACAACACACTGCCGTCTACACCACATCCTTCTTAAGCATGCATAACTACCGCAAAGTGTTGCTGGCTGCCTGCGCTGCTTTCTGAAACCTGTTACCAGGCTGCTTTTTGGGGTATGGGGTTCTCTATCCAGCTTTAAGCACCACTGATCTTGCTGTTCAATCCTCGCTTACACTGTAAAACCACAGACAGCAGGACCTGTACCCCTTTGAAATGCTAGCTTTTAAAGTTTACGACAAAGTAAGGTAATGCAAAACGTATGTAGGATACACAACTTGCCAGATCTCACTGATGGATTGACCTTTCATTGAAAGGCATGTCAACATGCTGGCCATGCACTGACCCTCACAGTGGAAGAGTCAAACAAACACCAACTGCACCACCATACAGCTGTGAAATCCTGCAGCAGACCAAATCCTGCTGCACACACACAGACACCACCCTTAAGTTTCTTAGAGAACTATGTGTCTGTCAAACAAATACTATGAAACTGTGAGGCAAATCACACTCAGACACTGATCGCTCACTTCTCTCCAACAGTGTGTGTGCGCGCGCGTGTGTGTGTGACCTTGCAGAGGAATTCCCTTTCTCCCTGAGCTCTTGGGAAGTGATATTCTGCTCCAAACAGACAAATGAGTCAAAGAGCATCTCAGGACATGCACACAGGTAAGTGCTTACTATGTTGCTATGTTAAGTCCCTCATTTACACATATACAAGCTCAACCATGCTGCTATGCTCTTACCATGCAGTTATTTTAGGCACCAGCATTAAATCTGAAATTTAAGATAAAAAACATTTAGTACAGGAGCCTCCCCACACCTGCAACACACCCCTTCCTCTCCAGAGGCATCAGGGTCCCTGGAGTGCAGCGGATGCATCCCTTAAGGACATTATTGATCAATTACATATCAACATAGGCTAATTACCAGCTAACCAACTGCTGTATTGAACAGCTTTTCTTCCATCCTTCAGCATATAGACAGTTGCATCTGAATGTTTCACTGTTGCTAGGAGACGTGAAAATCCTTGGACACATCTAGTTGGCTGTTAATACAAGTGGAAAAAACATAGACTTCAAGCAAATTGAAAAAAAGCACAAAGGCTCTCAGCACCTCCACATTTTTGTCAGCTAGACATGATTCTCTGATAGTTTATGTCTGTTCCTCTAACAAAGTGAATGCTGTATGCTGGATCTGTCTCTAAGACAACCGAACAAAAAACAGTTTATTGAGGGAGGAGATGGATGGAGAACAGAGCAAAGTAGTAACCTGTGTCTGAAATCATTATCCAGCTAACTTTCCATTTATTTAACATGACCAAGGTTATGTTACACAGAAACACAGAGGGAAAGTTGAAATAATGCTTATGTTCAGTTTTGCCCTTGCTACTAGTTGTTCACATTTTCATCGTCAGAACGCGCTAGTGCACAACAGGGAGTTTCATCAGTTTTCCTGTGATAAGAAGACGTAAGGCCCACAGAATCAGATGGCTTGCTACACTTCATCATTTCAGGAAGTGAACGTTGTTTTTATGTTGATTAACTTAAGAGAAAATGAGGAAACCTCAGCTGCTAACTTTATCCTCCATTGGATCCAGGCAGTTGAATTTTGAGGGCTCACAACATTTCTTGCTCGGTTATCTCAAGTTTTCCTGTATACAGCAAGGTCTTTTTCACAGACATTTTGACGTGTCACAGTAGGAAGTAATAAAACTAATGATGGCTGAATTCCATTTAGCGGCTTCAGGTTCCTGCCTCACTGCCCCCCGTCATGACTCACTGGGACACTTGAATAGAGCAAAGCCATAATATTAGTAACACCTGTGTTATTCCTACTGTAACAAAATGTATAAAAATAACCTGTCTGCTATTTATCTTGTTTGTTTGGGTTTTAGAAAGTAAAGCTGGGAGTGCGTCATGCATTATCAATGAAGAAAGTGCAGGTATAGCAAATAAATCTGCACAAAATCTACAGTAACCTTCACTTCATGAATCAAGCTCCAAAGTCCTGCCTCCACATCTAAACCTGCCTGTGTTGTTTTATGCCTCCCACTGATCTTTAAAGAAACACATACAATTCCCTTTTACCCAGCAACATCAACATGCCTTTATCTTTACCAGTGATACAGATATTCATACACAGAACATTAATCAGTCTCTCATATATTATGTTATATATATGTTCAAATACTTTTGTCCAATCTTTCTGTTAATCAGTATTTCTTTACTCATCCTGAGAAAACACTTTAATGATGTTGTTCTTTGCTCCCTTGTTGTGCTTTGTTCCCTTCAAACCGCAAAGAATAATAATGGTAATAATGTACTCTTATTTTCTAAAAAAAAAAATGCAGTCACTGTCAAAACAAGTGTTGTTCATCCTGTGTCTTTGTACTGTATCTCTATGAATTGGAGACTTTTGAATGAAAAATAAGAGCTTAGCGCTCACCTCAGCACTTTGAAGAAAACTTAAGATAAAGAAAGACAAAATGGGTTCGGAAGACAAAAGTAAAAGGAATGAAAAGAATATAGGAAAAATAGGATCAGGGAGATGAAGTAGAACATTGATTTTAAATCTGAACCATGAAAAGAGAGAAACAACACAATGACAGAAAGTAGGGGCAACAAAGTTAACACACATATTTGCCAGGGTGTGTGTGTGTGTGTGTGTGTGTGTGTGTGTGTGTGTGTGTGTGTGTGTGTGTGTGTGTGTGTGTGTCTGCATTTAATCCACCTACCCTGACACTGGAATCCCTGCTTGCCAAAACCCCTGAGGAGAGAAGAACATACAGACAACAGGTTGATAGTTGATCAAGCACAGACCCGTGTGGACACACACACACGCACACACACGCACACACACGCACGCATGCACACACAGAAGAAAATACTTGGGAAAAGAATTCGGAGACTTTGCCTCAAGACATTTGTATGATGGCAAATGCCATTTTTGTGCCGTGCTTCAGCTTTCCATCCAATGAACACAAATTAAACACACACTCACTCACACACAGAGGTAAGCAAGCAGTGATTTGATTCTTGTATGAAGAGAGTTCAGTACATGTAGTGGGGTCAACGCAGGTCTACACTCAAACGGCTGTGTTGGGCAGGAATGCAGCTGCCCCGGGGCAACAATAAGGTCAACCACACATCGTCAAAGGTTGGGAGAATGCTGGGATGCCTGCAGGTGTGCAGACACACACACACATGCACCACCACACACTCAGCCCTGCTCATTTTCATATTGTAGCTACAAATAGATCATCTCTTGGGGTATGAAATCACTCAGTGTTCTCATTGTTCTTTTTCATTATGCTTATTGACCCAGATAGATAGATAGATAGATAGATAGATAGATAGATAGATAGATAGATAGATAGATAGATAGATAGATAGATAGATAGATAGATAGATAGATAGATAGATTCTAACAGGTCAATCACTTACATGGGATGCACAGCGTTCCTTCGTTTAGGAGTATTTACACTGAGACTGCTCCATTAGATTCCATCAACACACACAATCTTCTAGGTCAAATCATTTAGCCATTTACAAATTAAAAGTCCTGTGACAGGATTTAAATAATGGTTGTATTGGGAATTGTGTAAAGCACAGATAATAATAAACGGGACAAATTAGGCCAACCTAGAGACGGAAACTCATTTAATAACCTGAGTGCAGGGCCGTATCACTGTCTAGTAAACCCCGGTGGGCTGCATGGTGACAAGTCTGCACAGGTGATTGAGTGAAGGATATGAGGAGGAAGGGAGGAGGGGGAGAAGGAGCAACAGGAGAAGAACTGCTGAAGTTGTGTTAGCAGTGGTGTCAATTTTTTGGCCCATGTGAAACACTTTGATACCACTCAGGTTACTCCTTCTGGCTGCAATTCATTGCTTTGAACTGCTTTTGTAGAACATGTTTCATTTTTTTCTCACCCTCTCTCAGTTCCTCTGCCTACTTAATACCATCAAACAATGGTCTGCAGCTATTCCTTTTTCTTCTTCTTTTTTTTACTGGCGCTGCCCACATATCTGTCTTC
This sequence comes from Trachurus japonicus, assembly GCF_045865225.1. NCBI lineage: Eukaryota > Metazoa > Chordata > Actinopteri > Carangiformes > Carangidae > Trachurus > Trachurus japonicus. The sequence goes on along the minus strand of NC_140914.1, from coordinate 22,227,950 downwards.
CTTTCTGCCCTACCTTACACATATAGCATCAACAAGTCCAAGAATGAGGCTGAAATCGATGTTTATTTTGAGAAAACTGTGCAACCAGTGCAGCCCTCCCACTTTTTTTTGCCGCTGTAACTTAATGATGTAATACTGTAAAACACTGGAGTCTACAGCCATTTTGTCTTTTTCATCTCATGTGTCACTTAGCTTTTTTTCTCTCCATTCAACCTGCTTATTAGATTATGAATTAGACATCACTACTGAGAGTAAACTTGCTCTACCCTCCCTTCCTCCTTTTATACTGCTTCTAGTGGTCTATTCACTTGTGTCTGAAAAGGCCTTTATTTTTTAAACAGCTAAATCCAATGTAACAACTAAATCTCTTCTTAATAACATAATTAACAACATGCCACTAACTAAAATTAATGCGTGGTGAATAACCCCCCCGGTGAAGCTTCGTGCGCCCCTGTGCCCGCTCCTCACCAGATGAAGTCGGTGCAGTGGCTGCAGAAGGTGGGCTGCTTGAAGAAGCGCGCGATGAATTTGTGGTCCTTCACCTCGTGCACGTTCTTCTGGCGGAGGGCTCCCTGGCGCGCGAAGCCCCGCATGGGCTCGCGGGGTCCGTCCTCCCCGTCGCTGTTGGTCGCCGAGTCTGCCATTCTCCGGCTACCTGTGCAGCTGTCTCTATTTCTACTTTACCTAACCAGCGAAGTTGTTGGTGCCGAAAAAAATGTTTTGTCTGTTTTTTTCTGAGGAGGCAAAAGTCGTTTGTCGTGCGTCTTCCCGGGTGGAGGAATTCAAACTTGTGGCTTTATGATCAGCTGATGGTTCGTTCTCGGTAGTTAGTTTACTGTAGATTAGGGCTGTCTTGTTCTGCCGCTGAGTAGAGGCTGTCGCTGCGCTGATCACACTCCGCTTCCTCCTTTTCTTCTGAGCGCTCCGAGAGTAGCTCTGAGAGAGAGAGAGAGAGAGAGAGAGAGAGAGAGAGAGAGAGAGAGAGAGAGAGAGAGAGAGAGAACTTGCTCACTTTACCTTGACATTTAAGGTAGAGTTATTTTTGAGAGTCTGCTCAATTATTTCTCTCTAAACTCTGCAGTTTACCTGAAAGCGCAGTTCTATACGAGTTTATGACTTAGAAATACCAAGTAGCCTGTTCTCATGACTGATGGATGTTTTAAAGAGACATTATGAAGTAACTAGTAATATCTTTACCCTGTCAACGTCCTTCACCATGATTGGGTCATGTTCATGATTTTGTTTTCGTTTTGTGATTTCATTTGGAGTGATTTTTTTTTGCCTTCAATAGGATTTGGGGATATGAATGTATGATATGAATGTTCCACAACCCTATTCATTATGTTTTTTATTGTTCGGTCCAGTATGTATGGTGCTGGCCCACTCGTGTGGGTCGTATCCAAGGATACCTGGTAGTTTAAGCTAAGGTTCTGATAAAATGAGACACAGTTTATGGGTTAAATAGCCATTACTGGGCCATCAGTAGTATTGTTATGTTATGATAGACTTGAAAAAGTATGAATGTGTCCTTTAAGTCAAATTTAAACAGAATTGTGCACAAAAGTCCAGTAGCTATAATGGTCCAATAAACTCAGAGCTATATAGGTAGCTGCAACATTATAAGCATAGTATATACTGTATGTAGCAGTATTACACAACCTTTCCTTCACTTGGAACTTGTAAGCTCAACATTCAAGGTCAAGAGCTGGTTGTTATTCAGGTGGTAAGTAAGTCCTTAAGATTTTGAAACTTTTCTCTTGTTGCAGACCTCCAAACACAGCTGCATTACCAAAGATCTTCATCTGCAGATTCGGTCAAGGACTTCAGTCTGAAAGCACATTTCAGTTATGTCTGAGATGTCCGTTGTATATATATTGCCTGCCTATTGATTCTTATAACATAAAAATATTTTTATGTTTCATATTCAGTTTCAAGATTAAGTTTTATTTGGAGAAAGTTATCCAAGTACAGTATGAATAAACATAATTTCCTACACAAGCAATATCATATACGTTTGACAGTAAACACAAGAAATGACTCAGGATTTAAAAGTGATAGGTTCATTTCCAAAAAGAAATATCAACAACTGGGGAAGAAAAGAGCACAGACTCTCGTCATTTACAGTCTGAGTGCTGGCATTGAAAGCAAGCACAGTTGCTGTGTTCTGACTCATCTTAAGACTTTTGCTTTCAAAAGGATTTTGGAGGATCATCTTTTGGATGAATTTCATGTCACAAAGTTTTCCAAGATATATTTAAGGTATTTTTGGAACGAAACCTATCAATTACATGACTCTGAGTCATTTGATTAGTGAATATGATGTTTCATAGAAAGAGTCTAGTAACACCTGCATCTCTCAGTATAGTAAATGCAGAGGGATGTATATGTGACGCAGGAACTGATGAAGATTCCTACAATGAATGCAAAGCAGGATATCGATATTAATTAAATGAAAACTAAAAGAAATAAAAACATACCATAATAACCACTGTGATCATGCTGATCTCCCACCTGTTTTAAGGCCACAGAATCTAATTTTAGGACAGTGACAAAAGTAGTCCCAACTGATTCAAACTGTACACACACACATGCTTGCACACACACACACAAATGATGGCAGTCAGCTGGCAGTGAATGACCTAGATGAGATTGATTTAGCTGCAGGACAGATAACAGCGTGTGCAGCTTATCCTGGACTCATCAATAGAAGGTTTACTGTAGATTCAGCTACCAACTTGAATCTCAATTTTTTTTCCAACATTTTTGGTTCCTCTTAGGCTTATCACATATTAATTCATACAACCTCTAATATTAGAAGTGCACATACCTGCATTGTTACATAATCTGTCTCAACAGCCAGCAGACTCAAATGACAAGAACTCTTCATTTGCAACGGTAACAGACATCAAGAGACATTGGTTGTGATGTAACCATACCTTGCCTGTATGAGTACCTGAATTGGCCTATGTCTATACAGTATAGACTGTGACACAGTGACTCATCATTTTCTACATAAACGACTGATCTCTTTCATTTTCATCAATATACAGGATCTGATGTAACTATTCCCCAGGGCTACTGAACTAGGGCGAGAATCTATGCTCGCAAGTCAGACGTTGGATTCGCTGTGGACAAGAGAAGGTATGTCACGGCTGTTATCATCACCAAAGTCACATCACATCACTTAAAAAATATTGTTACATTCGTTTAACTACTGTCTAAAGTCATATGCTAATAGCTGTGTGAGGTTGCATGTGAGCTTTCAGCTGCATCCTCACATGAGTATTCTGGTATGTCGCAATGACAATGCTGATAGCAGGATAGCATTTTTACCAAGTCCACTTTTGAGCACAAAAGTACAGCTCAGACTAACACTAGCCTACTTGTCACAACCTAAAATGGTGAACAAGCTAACTATCCACAGAAAATTGCTGTTAGGATGTTAAAAAATAACACTTCCACTTTCACGTGGGTTGAATTAAAATACAGTCAGACAATGTGCTGACACAGGACTGTGACAGGAATGTTATATTTATCCAGTCTTTAACATTAGTCCTCAATATCATGTTTTTTTTGTTTTGTTTTCTTACCAGTATTTCAACACTTACCACTTGAACTTCCAGCTGCATCATAGAAGAGGTACTGTAGAGCACAAGTGACACTAACCTTTTCTCACAGTGGGGAATCACAGGTGTAGCTAATTAGACTAACGACGCATGGCTGTGGTTATCGGTTATTTGTTACACCTGTGGCTTCCCTGCGGTGAGGGAAAATGCAACGCAGCCACAAGATATATGTCATTCAATTCAATTCAAATAACTTTATTCATCCCTGAGGGGCAATTCAAGAGCGTGCCGAGCAGTTCAAGAGCACACGTAGAGACATGAAAACCACAAGCATGAAATAAATACAGCTTTAAAGTGCAGTGTATTAATATAGTGTTATTCATAGGATTTAGACAGGGCAGTGAGTAATTAATGTAGAATACACAGGCATTAGCACACTTAAATGGAGCCAGTGGATTTTTCTTTTTTGTTATTTCTCGTGTGTGTGTGTGTGTGTGTGTGTGTGTGTGTGTGTGTGTGTGTGTGTGTGGGTGTGTGTGTGTGTGTTAAAGCTACTGCAATGAGAAAGGTCTGTGTATTGGCTTTGCGCTTTGCATTCTGGGAAATGTATAGGGTGGATGTGGATTTCTAACAGTGAAGGAAATTAAGTAATAAAATTGAAACTATATTTAGGTGCGGTGTTTCTTTTGTCCTTCCTCAACAGTCTTTTTTTTGTAGCGTGTCACCTCTTTCTTATCGTCTTCTTCCTCTCTTTTTCCACCATCTTCTTTGTCTCTTTCTCCACTGATTTCCATCTCGTAATTTTCTGTTTCAGCGCTCCATCATCTGCCTCTTTCTGTCTCTGAGCATCTTTCCCCTCTAATCCATGCTCTTTTTTCTCATCCTTTTCTTCCTCAAAGGGAGGGAGTTGTTATATAAACCTGTTGTTTCCTTCGTCATCTACTGACTACAGCACAGAATGCACTGTGACGCACAAATGCAAGAACATTACACTTACACGCTTAGTATCCCGCTTTAGGAGTTTTGATCGGTTTCCTTGACTCAGTTTTCTCATTTTACCTTCAAGTGATAGGCTACATTATTATATTGTACACTGCAGTTTATATGAGTGCACACAAACTCACACACATTGCCAGCCATTAACATAAGTACAGCACTACAAAGCTATAACCTGAACACATTTTGTCCACCTACTCCCACACACCTGATGCATCGCACACACACGCACACACACTCACCCCAGAAAAGGTAGAATAAATATTCAGATGCTGTAGATATCTAGCATGGTGTTCTGAAATCCAATTCAGTTCCATTAGCTGTTATATAAATATTATCAAATGGCATTGTTGTTTTTATGTAAAGTACATTTTTGTTATCAGCAGGGAGACCTGGGTGTTAGGTGTTAATGTTGTGGTAGTGTTGGCTAAAAGTAGACATACAATTCCTCTGTACTGATTCTTTTTCATGTTAACTTCATAACACCATTACACATTGCTCCTAGGAAATACCCACATATTCATCTTGACAAAATCTCTCACCCTCCACCCACTCAGCTCTTATAGCCTATGTTATCCAACTTCCAGTCTTATAAATGGAAACATACAACCTTAAATAAAGCCTTGAGGATGAATCCATTCAAATGTTTTACAGAGCAGCCACAGTTTGATTACCATTATGTTAAAGAGTTTCTGGGACTGTAATTGAACAGACACAGTGTAGCTAACCAAATGATGATAACTGATAAAGTTATGAACTGCTGCCATTACCTTTGGTTGTTTATTTTAATTTCACATAAAAATTATGTGTTCCTGTTGAGAACAGTTTTTTTCTAGATGTGCTCTTCTCACAGACTCTATGAATGGACTACACTACACATTGTCTGCCATTTTTGTACTGTTAACAGTCATCTTATGAATGGTAAAAGGTGGTACTATTTTGACTTCACACTTGAAAATGTTACCCAACTATTTCATCAGTCCAGTGATCTGGCTGATAAGCTTCCTCATTCAGTTTGGAGAATGATTTTGCACAAAGTGCTGAGAGAAAACCACAAGTGTGTGTAGTGTCAGGAGATACAAACCTTTATCTGGGCCCTTTTAGATGTCGACCTGAGACTGGACCACTCACCTGACCTTGTCGCCAGGTGGCAAAGTTTGTAGCTGTACATTATGCATGTTTAGAATAAGATCACAGTGAAAGATTTAAAAACACAGTTACAGTTAATAATGAATTCACCAGTGGCAGGGCCTGCTGTCTGGAGCTCCACCTGGTTTTAAAAAAAAATGCAAAACACCACAAAGTAAACTACACACTTACACATATCACAAACAGAGGTTCTCCCTTCATTATCATCTCAGACCAGGTTGGGGGTGAGCACAAAGGTTGGAGATAGCTTAGCAGCACATCATCCAGCGGAGGATGGATGACGACTGCATGCAGGGGTGGACAGGTGATGAGATTCTGGAGAGCTGTTTCCACCTGAACACTACATAATGCACTCTGCCTTCTTGCGCGTGAGTGGTGCTTGTGTGTTTATAAATCCAGAAAGGGCAAAGGATTTAACAGGAGAGACTCACGCATCAACATGCACATGTTGCCAGACCGGCTATGAAGACAAAGAACAGAGAAACTCAAGATTACAACATACAGAGAGGACATGTGGCTCACATTTCAGCTCAGGATGGTATCAATCCACTATATCTCCACATAAAAAACAACTGTTTCTGTGATATTGTTGAAAATCTTCTCCATTTCATTTATTTTCTGAGAATATGCAATGGAGAACTGACAAAAACAAAATTAGCTTGGTGCCTCTACTCCACTTTCTTTCTTACAAAATGCATTATGGAACCAACACACTTGACCCACATCTCAGGATCAATGTACAACAATGAGATAATCAGTCTCAACAAAACCTCATCCAACACACACTGATCACAAACAACGAAGCGTTACAATAGTCTGCCATATAAGTCATTGGGGAATGAAATGAGATGCATCCCAGTTCATGCACTTTTTCACCTTTTTCTTTCAGTTCTTTTTAGAAAAAGCAAAATGGGGGAAATCACTGCTGGGTTTAAAACTTAAATTAAGCTGTTTTTCAAAATAGTAAACATGGGAAATTGATTATGTTTTGCTGGTGATTGAGTCTCAGTGAGAAAACAAATCCTGAATCCTGAAATGTGGTCACTTTTGTGTTCACTGAGTAAAAATTTGAAGGACTACTCTAGAAGCTGACTGTACTCAACAAATCAAATGATTTACTGTAAACTTGCTGAGCTCTGCACAGCACTCATGTTATATGATCTCTGTCATAAACATATACATACAGTAGACACAGAGACAGATTTTAACCTTTTTACTATGTTTGCATTCAAATAAATCATTTATGTAATTATGAGGCACATTATAAGAAGAAATAACAGCAGCTGACAAATCAATTTCCTGATACACACATATGCACAGGTGTTATTTGCAAAAGGTAAATGAAGAAACCGACTAAGCTTACAATTAGCTCACTTATGTAACTCTTGTTTATCCCTAATAATTAACCAAGTTCCTCTCTTACTTTCGGTCTCACTCACTATCGCTCCTCCTACTAGTTTTCTCTCTTCCCTTCTCTGCACCCCTCAACCCCCCTCTCTCATTTTTAAATTTGGCAGCTCGAACATCATTCGTCAGAAAAACCACAGAGAGTTCATTCTTCTGCTTTTACGCTGCTGCATTTGCATATACAGTAGCTGCTCTTCACTCCATCTCTTTCTTCTTTTCTTTCTTTAGCTCTGTGTGGTTGCATGAATGTGTTTTTTTTTGCATTACCTTTGAGTTTGAACGTTGTGCGATTGCTTCTGCATGTTTGTTTTATGTTTTAACACCTTCGGTATCACAGGCAGCTTAGGGCTGCTTACAGTAAGTGACTCTAAACTACCAAATAAGGAACCAGCATTTTATCTCTTTGCACTGAACTTTTACTTTTTTCTATTATTTTTTTGTGTGCAAATGTTGGCAACAATAATGCATTATTTAATTGAATTTAATTGAATTCAGTTTATTTGACAGGGACAATGCAGGTTAACATAGTGACACTTCCACTCGTTACAAACAAGTCAATGTGACTGATGTTCTGCATACAGAGATTATAGCTAATGCTAGTTTCCAACTCCCGTCCCTAGTTAGGCTTTTAGTAGAAAAAAAGAAGGTAAGAAGAAAGACATCAAAATTACATAAATATATGTTATACAACCTTCGATGCACTTAAATATTATTAATACTAATCCCTTTTGTCCCATTAACACACTTGGCACTGCAGCTTTGAGGAATGTCATTCATGGTTTCAGAATGAATTTAATGGTTTGGTAAATTATGATTTGCAAAAATGACAGTTGTGCATTCCCCAGTTTAGATGAATTAGCAAAGGATGACGGCTTCATTGCTAATGAGGTCAAAGGAATTCCTAGAATTCTTGCTGGCTCCCTCTGGGCAGCACAAACAGGTCGCTGTGGATCTGTACACAACAATTCTGAAATCACTTCATGTTTCTTGTCAGATAAGGTACAACATGAGGGATGGTCATTCACACACACACACACACACACACACACACACACACACACACACACACACACACGCACGCACACACACACACACACACACACACACACACACACACACACACACACACACGCAGAGAGAGAGAGAGAGTGAGTGTGAGAGAGAGAAACACCCAAACATGTTCATGCAAGCACACATCAAACCCAAGTGAGTGACAGTTCCACTCAGTAAGGACAGGGATGGTTTGTTGCTTATTTAGCTACTTGCATACAGAGTATTAAGTGTAATTATTAAATTGAAAATGTTACCATCTCAGAGAGTGTTTGCTTTTATGGTATAGGAAATTACAAAACTTTTCAAGGCAAATTACAGGAACTGCAAAATTGCAAAACTGGTTTAAAAAAATATCTTACACAAATAAAGTTAAGCACATTAGGCGTGTTTAGGTTATGAGTCATGATATTACCTTTGCTTATATAACAACTGTCTTTATGAGGGTAGGAGCCTGTTTCGAGATACTGAGTGATGCGAAGTGAGTATATTCTTCCATACAGGAGGCGTCATTAACTCTAACCCTCTACAAGAATTACAATGTTGTGCCATGTTTAATTCACTTAAGTTACACCACCCTCCCCATTGTTTTCCAAGCACAACATTTACTACATATAACATCCACAACAACAACTACTAAAAAATACAAAATTATAAATGTTGATCCTGTTACGCTCAGGAACTGAAACCATATTCTGTAAGAAACAAAAAGACAATGGGGATTTGACTGAATAAAATAAAACCAACAGTTAGTGATAGCTATTTGTGAATGTGTGTACATCTTAATGTTTGTGCACACCTTGTTGTTGGCAAACCTGGTAAAGCTAGAAGCAAACAAAGCAGTTTCTTAGAAGAGGAGCACATCTCATGTTTACCGTATTTTTCAGCATGTTTTCCCTTTTTGTCCCACAGTGGAGCAGCCAGTTCCCCTCACACTGTAGCTCATGTTACTGCTGACTCCCACTGTTGGCCCGGGGAGGGTGTAAACACTGTTTTGCTTTCTCTGATGCACATGGACCTCAGCCAGCTGCTTGTTTCACCTGTTGGAGAGAAGCTTCACCGGGAGAAAAATAACATGCACATTGTACTAGTCAAAAGTTTTAGATATTCTTAATTCTTACAGCTGATAGGGACTTTCAACAGCTTGTGACAGAAAAAAATAAAATAATAATAATAATTTTTTGAATTTCATAAACAACAGGCCTTTTTCAAGGATTAAAAAATGTACAGCTTCCCTTCAGAAGTGAAGGTAAATTATGCTTTATAGTTTACACAATTTCCCTCAGTGCAGATGCTCCAATCAACCTGTAGGAGTCGCTACTGTAATGAAGATCATTATCCCTCATTGGCACTTCAGTGTGATACACTGTGACCTTTTACACACCTTGCAGAGCACCCACATAAAATCTAAATGCCAGAATGGTTCATCTGGCCTACAGGGCTGAATAGTTTTACAGGAAGTGATATTTACTTGTTACCTGCAGATCCTGGCGAGTAGATTTCTGGCAGCAGCTAGTTGAAAAGTAGGGATCATAGGCTACTCTGACTCACTGTTTGGTTGGGATGCCTATGTGGAGAGGGGACGTGACTGAGGGAGAAAGTGTGAGCCATGTATGCTTCGTTGTCAGCCTCTGTTGTTGCCAAGCTAGCTAGTGCAATGGTGCAACCTATATGTTACCATAAACTCAGCCTTCTTCAAATTTTCCATCTTAAAATCAAAATGCAGATATTTCAGAAAGACAGTGTTACATTAACTGCTTATCTGACCACTTAACTTAGGAAGAGGTCACTGCACAATGGTGGAAGGCAAATCTTCCATTACATCATTTAAATATATAAATGTGCATGCTAACATAATTACTATGCTGAAGAAATCATTTATCCTGAACATCAAATAAGCAAGAAACCAGGAGAAAAAGACTCATTACACTGTATGCAGCACTGCTATTTATATATGAAAGATTGTATCTCATGGGAGACACAGAAGAAGAGAGTGAGAGCTGTAGATGGAGGGAAATAAAGTAAGAGAGGGGGAGCAGAGGAAGAAAATTGTGAGAGATTTTCTACCTCCAGCCTGGTGGCGATCTCCATTTCTCATCTAGCAAAACACACCCACACAGCACCTTGTTATGACCTCCCTCTCTCTCTCCTCCATACTCACTGTCTCTCACTCATCTACTGCAAGTCCTTTTGCTTTCTCTCTCCAAAAAGCACATGGAGATTGAAGCAAAATGATAAAATGGTGAGCTCTAGTGGCTGTAACTTGAAGTTGTTTTTTTGTTTTTTAAATCTTCAAGTCACTGTTATTTACGTTAATATAAATTTTCATATACTGCAGCTTTTTGGTGTTTTTCCCACCATCTTTCTCTTTCAGTTTCTTTAGTTTCACACTTACACCATGCGCCAACACTTCTTCCTGTTGTCCTATCTGTTATGTATGTATACTGTAGTGTGATTCTCTGAGAAGTGCTGTGGATAAGTCACAGCTGTAAAATTTCATAACAAGAGAGGAAATAAACTTAACTGATAAGTGTGTATATTAATATATGATCTGATAAGAGAGAGCATAATGAGAAGCATAATGCTACATTTTCACATACAATGACTTTTTAATGACTGGATTTGATCATATTTATTGTTTTATCATGTTTATTTTTGATGAATCACAATTTTTGAGACCAGTGCTTAGATTATGAGCTGCCACTAGAGGGTGGCAGAACTATGTTGTTGTCATTCCTGATGCTTCACTGTAAGCTAACACTGACTGTGCTCACTGACCTGCCAGCTGAACTGGCGTATAGAGTTGAGTCTTCTTAACCTTGATGTTGAGGAAACACAGGGGGTTACCCCATAAGCAGACTGACAAACTGACATTTATTTAACAGTGTGATAAGTTTCAGCAGTAACACTCCTGTATAAATCATTGGGGGCTCCCTCCATTATCTTTAACACAATCATATCAGCTGTAACATTAACTTTATAGCTCCATGAAAGACATATAGAAACCAAAGCATCATGGTCTGTAATATAATATGATGAAATAAGAAAAAATGTAAATGAGCAAAATGGCTTTTACCTTTGGCTCTGCAGCTTTTCTATTTATTTATATTTAGCACCAGAAAAAATACTGATGCTTCTTTCCCAGGGCTCCACCCAAACTGTGAAGCATTAGGTGTGAGTTAGTAATTGTTAAGATCTATTTTCTTTTTTCCACCCAGTTCTAATTGAGGTGACTAAACAGAGTAGGTAACACTCCCACTGCACGTGTGCATGTCTGTTCTCAGAAATATCATCAGTATTGGATATCCCCAGTCTGTAATGTTCAAAATATTTTAGAGCTTGTTTTGTCTTTGGCTGTAATTCAGCATCTTTCTCTCAACCTGTTTGTTTACTTTTACTCTATTTGACTTTGGGATTTCCAGCATTAATCAGAGAGCTGTCACTCAGTGTACATCTCAGTATTTTTTTATTTATAAATGCCAGTCTCTTTTTGTCCGCTTCACAGATCATTTCATCACTGAGAACAGTGATGTAACCTTTCCTGCTATTTGACAACTGAAAACACACACACCTATGCACAGATTTCCTTTGTAAAGGATTTTTTAACACACCTCAGTGGGGTTATTCTGCACTGACCAGCAGCACTGACATGTGACCACACGTGAGCAAAGATAAAGAGCCTGATTGTTACAGACCTTGTGTTGTCATTCCAACAAACTAGTAGAGCAGTTTTGATACCGCTGCTCTCAAAATGAAATCAAACCATAAAGGTTTATAAAATGTTAATTTTTATGCCTATTTCATCAAAAAAGAAGGCAAAGGTGGACTACTGGTTGATAGAATAAAACAAAACAAAGTTGAGGCTCCTAAAAGAGCATGTGTTCTGTTCAATCCAGAGCAACAGTGACAGGTGTTCACTTACATACTGTGTCTGTGTCCATGCTGTGGCACCGAATGACATGTAGCTGTATGTGGAGAGGAGAAGTGAGCTTTGTTTTGTTAGGTTGTCAGGTGATTGATACAAATTTGTTCATTATCACGGGACTCTCATTCATTCACCATTAACTGGATCTGTATTGTGTACAGCTGCCATATGCAGTTAATGAGGTACACATTGTAACACAAGTGTTTTGTGCTTTGCTTCGAAGCAACATCTTAGCTAAGCACAAAGCAGATAACCCCAGGGTCATGCAGACTGCCACAGTTTCCATTGGGTTTTCTGGCAACCTCATGGTGACTTCAGGAAACAACTGGACTCAGCCAAGAAATAATGCGACAAAGCTGTCAAAGATGCCCGAGTTTCGTTTTAGTGTTAGTCAGGATAACTCTCAGTATGCTTAGTTGGGAGAGAATAGTCTTGGGAGATTTTAACATTGATTGGTTGACTAAGGCCTCTGATTATTGACTAAGGGGATTTCCCTTAGCCTCAATTTACCTCAAGTGATCAATGAGCCCACCAGGCATGATCTAAAGAACCCTTTATCTACACTAACTATCTAGTCTAATAAATTAAAGTTTCTCTGATACGCGTAATGGAAAATAGATTACACTATTGTGATTTTTTACTGTCATCAACCACTCAACCTGCTTCACACTACAGACACCGCCCATGCTGTGCTCTTCTACCACAAACACCTGTGCTACATAAGGGGCCACCCCGGTAACTCAGGAGGTAGGGTTGACAAAACAATTGTAAACAATGTTTTAGAAATTAGTGATCACACAATTAGGAACACACACACCTGGAAAAAAAAATACATCAAAGGGTATTATTATAAGTAAGCTTTTCTAAACAGGGGCGTTTCTAGACACTGTGGAGGCCCCAGGCAAGAAGCACCTGGGATGGTCTGGGTAAAAGATGATGTGGCTCATTCACTTCCAGTTTCAAAGTAAATGCACATTCCCTGTGTGAAGAAATGTGGTTATTACTACTTGGTCTCTAGCTATTATTATGCAATCCTACAAAATCCAGGAATGTTTTACCAGCCATGAACACCACAAACTCAAAGTTCAGGACCATGTACAACAGTGTCTCTTACCATCTCTTACCATCTTGGTTGTCATTGATACTGTCGTTGCCTAAACAAAACATGGTACTCCCATCCGATACAGTTTTAACTGATGAGGTGAAACTGGGGAAGTGATGTCTTAAAGATGTCATATTTCTATTATAAATTGTAGTTTCTGTGTGTATGTGTGTGTGTGTGTGTGTGTGTGTGTGTGTGTGTGTGTGTGTGTGTGAGAGAGAGAGAGAGAGAGAGAGTCAGCGTCTGTACTTACTGTAAATGGTTTGCATAGATCCTCTTCTTCTGAAATAAAAAATAATTATAGAGAAGTCCCATTTCCTTCTTTCATGGCTCCACAGACCCAAACAAACTCTAACACACTGAGTATGAACAAACATGGACATCAGAAACATGATCACTTTAAAGGGTCATTGTTTTAGTCATTGTTCATTCCCGTTTTTTTCTAACATGACCAGCATTGACGCTGACTTTACTTTCATTTCATCATTTTGTTTCTTTGAAAGTGAAAAGTGTAATTCCAGAAGCATTACATGTAGGTTTCTGTGCAGACTCTTTTTTAGAACAGGACATCAAGTGGGTTCACATGATAAAACCAAAAGTGGGTGTCAAGTCTGACACCATTGTTTAACTATAACCCCACAGTCAGTGACAGTGGTTGACAGGATGACATGAGCTAAAGGCTAAAGCAAGGGAAAAAACCTTCCATGATGTAAATGAGAATATGTATCTGTCTGTCTGTTTTTCTTTTAACAGGCTTGAATGCAGAGATATCTATGAACAAACTGCTAAATATGACCAAATTGACAGGACGTGACTTCATAAAAATGAGCCTCCGAAAGAGGGACAACCACAGATCTGTGGTGTGTGTGTGTGTGTGTGTGTGTGTGTGTGTGTGTGTGTGTGTGTGTGTGTTCGTGTGTGTGCATTAGCTTGTGTTTATTAAGGGTGAACTTATGACTGTTTAGAGGAAAGATTAAACTGACGATTAGGACTGTCTACGGTAAGCATGTAACTTGTGTGTGTTCCTGTAAGTCACTGGGTTTGATAGGTTTGGTCAGAGGCGGCGCTTGTGAATGCTACAAGATAGATCTCTGTCGTTATAAAATAACTTAGGTCATCATCCAGCGATAAACACATAAAACAGTAGTAGTAGGATTCTTAGAAGTATTGTAATAACAGCCTGAGTACATGTGGTTGGTAGTGCACTAATATAAGGAGTAATGTGTAACAAAGTTATCACTTCACATTTACTCATTTGACACTTCTTATCTCGTATAGTACTGGAACTAATAACCTGGTGGAGACTTTGCTACTAGTGATAGCAGCACCACCTCCTGTCACTGATGATGTGACTGACGCGATGCTGGTGGTGTGAGCTGATAATGCTGGTGGTGCACGATGGCACTGACTAACAGTCGCACTTCAGTCTGTGCATCTCGTAGGAATAAATTGCCATGTATTTTGTGTGAATTAAGACTAATTTTAAACTGGGAAACACACAAACCTAATCACCTCCATTTATAGATAGCATGTGTAACAGTCAACGATCGTTGGTGTTACCTTTCCCTCTCAAACATTATTTCACTCACCCACATCTCCATTTTAGTTTTATTGTCTGGACTCCGTGTTTGATAAGCCCCTCCTCCAGTTATCTTTTGTTTATGTCATTAGCTAAGGGATTCACATACTAATTCCAGCCTACATGGTGAATGTATGCCATATTCAGTATGGACAAGAACAGTACAATGATTTGAATGTATCACTTAAACCAACACTAAGTAACTTTTCAACCTTCATATACACTAATATTTTCATAACTTTTATGATACATCGACTTACAACAAGTTGAGTGACACCTTTGTCATGGCCTGAGGGGGTCTGTATCGCTTTCTCTGGCACTAAGCAGCTTTGAGGAGCATGGTAGGACACCAGCTCTCACTTATAAGTTTCACTTTCACTTTCACGACAAGGAGGGAGAAGGCAATGCGGCACGTTCCCGTCGGATTGTGTATGTGTGTTTACTGTGAAATGATCCACTGGAAACAGAAACTTAGTTTGGACATCTTGTGTTAATTTCCATGCACCAGGAGATCAGAATGTTTACAGCGCTGTTCGCTGGTGCTCATGGGAGATGGAGTCTCCCTTCAGGCAAAACACTACCGCTTTGGTCCACTGGCGCCGCCAAACTCAACCATAACTGAAAGTTCTTTAGTACTGCTTTAAAACAGATAGAGTTTTCTGATCATATTTTAAGTAATGGCTGCAGTACAGGCAGCAGTGGTAGATTTCAGTAATAATAGATGATAGTGATGACTGAGGTGGTAGTAATACAGTGCCAATAGCACTGGTATTAAGTAGAAGAAATTGCAGTAGCAACAGTAACAATGGGGTAGTGGTATACTGGTTGCCACTAAGGAGGGTCAGTTCTTCCACTCACAACAAACAAAATTAAAGAGAGTTTATCTCAGCAAATTACATTAGACACTCTTGGCAGGATGTTGACCATGATATTTGCAACTTCAGTGCTGCTATGACATAGCAGAGGTCAGAGCAGCAGCTTACAGCAGCACCCAACACCTCAAGACTGAGGGGCTCAGGAAATCCCCTGACCCCACTGCCATCAACAGCTCGGCCAAAGGAAGTGGCTTATGACCTGGACTAATTTAATCTAAAAAATATTAATTATAAAGTATCTGTATCTCCTCTGTTTGTGCTTCTCCCTTCTTCCATCACACAGACATGCAACCACAGCCGTTACAATGGAATATAACAAAGCACCTCACGGGAAAACAGGAAGAGGGAACTGCAACTGTGGTCTTGGCTTTGTTACATTAATGTAAATCCAATCAAACTGAATTTAATGTGAGCCACTGAATAATACCAAGACAAAAGTGAGGAAACTGATAACATAATAACTCCTGGATTTACCATGTAAGCAGGATAAAGACCACAGAACATGCACCATGGCTTTGGCCACTTATTCTCAGTTTGCTGGAGAAACAGGAACATAGGTCAGGTTCCTGCTATTAATGCATCTACCTCAGTAGGATGGTAGTTCATGTAAAACTAATAATAACCTACATGCAAATTGCTTTCATTTCCATGAGCGAGCCTGAATCAACCAAACAAAAGAAAATTAAAACCAAGACGGCAGACTGTGTTTATGACCGTGCCCTCTTATTACAGATGAAGTACTTCTCTTTCACAAACTCGAATGTCCTCATGATCCATTGGCAATCAGTGGAGCAGATCCAGATTTGATCATGAGTGGGACTGTGTCCTTGTGTGTTTGCATGCATGTGCTTGCACGGCAGGGGACAATGCGTTGCAAAGTGTCTGGCAAGTATCTTATCGTGTTATCATTCAGACAAAGCAATGCAGGCAGCACACACACACACACACACACACACACACACACACACACACACACACACACACACACACACACACACACACACACACACACACACACACACCTGTATACATATACATATTCAATATACTGTATACTATAATGTTGGCAAGTTAAAGCTGACTTAAATGCCACATAGTCAACTGCATCTTGCTTCCTTTTTCTCCAGCAGCGATCATTTGACGCTGATAAACTACTCAGAGGTTGTCATGAGTAGAAATTTCTGCTCCAGAAAGACACTCACTCTTATTTAATTTAATGTGGGTGAAATGGGTAGGAGTAAATAACTTTTCCATTCTTTCCACTCCTTTTCGTACATGTTATTTATTTGAAGTATCATGATTATTTTGAGTATTAGGATTCCAAGAATTGGAAAAGAGGAACTATGTTGTTTGTTTGTGCTAATGAATTTTTTCTTGAAATAATGTTTGATAATGTTTTTTTTCCCCTCATTTAACCTTTTTCTTCTGTTTCCCTTACTCCTGAGTATTTCAAATGAAATGCAGTTTCAGGACAACTTTGCCAAACTGAATTCCCGCCCTGTTCTTTGAACTTTTGCGCAGACGTGACAAATCCCACAAAACTACCTCACTATTCCAGAAAAGACAAAAAGAAAATGGTCTTTTCAATAGAAACAGCATTTCCCTTTGAGTCATGTTCTTAATACCAAATAAACAAACTTACACTGCAGAGGCAAAAGAAATGGCTAATGTCTCACCCCTGAGTCCGTTGTTGCTTTATTATCATGCATATCCTCTGTGCTTTTGAATATTGTATGTAATTTACAACCCTTATGTATTTGCCTGTCTGTTGAAGGCAGCATAAAAAAGGGGGGCCAATCAGTGTCATGTGTCCTCATACGCTCCTGCGCTCCTGCGCATGCTTTCACTTTCACATTCCTAGAAAAGAAGTGTTTCTAAGACAGCGCGGCTACTAAAATCGACACAGGCCATGAAACTGTCTGCAGAATGTGCAGGTGTGTCACATTGTTCTTTAAATATCATGTTTCTATATCATTATTATTTTTATGTTTGGGTGTTTATCCTGGTTAGAAGCTGTAAACAACAACACTCCTCCCAACAGTGCTGCATGGCTCAGTGCCAAAGCTGTCTTCCCAGAAAGTGGAGGGAGTACAGGAAACTACAACTCACTTGTTCTGGGCTCCTTATCACAACAAAGTGACAACCTTTGACCCACAAACTTGTCAGCTAGTTAGTTTTCAGTTTCATTCTGAGCAGCACATTGATTACAGATGTACACACATGTGTATTTTATGACTGTTATGTGGCTTATGTACTGTAGCTATGGGGGAAATATCGCATTTACAGACAAGAAAGGAGGCCAGGTTTTACAAAAATAAAAAACAGCAGTGCTGCTGACTGACCAGCCCAGCAAAACCCTACAGGCTGAGCTGTTAGCAAGAGGATATGACTGCGAATTACTGCTGCTCCAGGCCTTTCAGAATTCCCATTGTGATGTAAAGCGTGAGCTGGATTGAACAGGACATTACGTATAAACCAGAGTCGGACTGGTTTGTTTTGGGATTCATTGCTGCACTCACTGCTAGCCAAACACAGCCTAGTGAGGATTAACCCGTGGTGGAGCAGACTACAGAGCTTTGTTTTTCCACAAGAGCACTGTGCCATCACTAAGGAATCAGATGTTTCAAGTTGCCTTAAACCAATTATAACACCATTTAGCGATAGATTTATTGTTGTGTATTACTGCTAATTTAAAAAAAAAGTTTTCTGGAATTGTTTCGTAAGATTCAAGATGTTTATTTGTCATATACATTGCATTGCCTCCCTTCACATTAGAAAAAGATAAGTAAAAAGCAGATAACCAGAAGTTTTAACAGTAGCGGGAGGATGGATTTAAGAGCTGTGGAGGTGCTGGCACACCGTAGGAGTGGACTAATGATGAGCAAGGAGCTGGCTGAACATTTGGAGGAGTAGGCTACAGGAATAGTACAGTAAGAAACTTGACCAAGTTACAGGGAGTGGTCGACACATTGCTTTAAATAAACTGGAGCATTTGGGTGCCAAAATGTTTCTACCAGGACTGAGAATGAATGTCATCGTTCTATCTTTCCAGAGTTGTACCCTGTTACTTCATACTGTAACTTTATGAGCTGCTTTGTAATGTTTAGCACCTATACTAAGCCTTCAAAAAATATGGATTCATGGCTCAAACCAGGACCATCCAAGCCAAGAAAAGTTAAGGAGAAAATCTCAGTAGCTTTAAGCTGCTAAGGCACCAGCCATGACTGTAGGCCTGGAAGGATTAGCTGTGGACTCATGCCAGTTAACCTGGGTGATTGTCTGAAAGACCTGAAACACTTGATGACCCTCTGTTCTATCACTGCATTGATGCATAGTACATGTAACTGTCCAAGCTCTACAGTCATAATTTGTGATAAGCACAAATGAAACAATCATCATAAACACGGTGGGTGTGGTTTTCACTTCTTCACAATTCATTATGATTGCACTCATAAGGAAAAAGATTTTGCACAATGAGCAAAGGTTAGGTTTAACGCAACACTGCCACAGTATTATGTACTGTAAAGTTAGCAATGTGGCCAGTCACAATGAATCAGATGCCTAATTTATGATCATACCACATGTCATTTCTTGCTATTACGCAGAGAACATAATTTAACCCAACTCAATTAAAATGACATGGAGAGGGTGTCTGTCCCCTGGATACTGGATGATCCAACTGCCACTAAAGTGATGCAATGTTTTAAAGCAGAAGTAAGTGATCCGGTCGTTTTGGCTAATGCTGCGTTCCAGGCAGGCTTTTGAAACCATAAATTACAGCTTCAAGTCACGACTTACGACTTTGTAGCGTTCCAGGCAACCCACTCGTGTTTTTCCGACCTGTTTTACCTGTGAAAGTCACTATAACGGCCACTCGTAACTTCCGACCCGTGAACTTGTACCAGATCGAACTGGTACGACTTCACAGGTCGGAAAAACACGAGTTACGGGTTGCCTTGAACGCACCATAACGTCTTGTCAGCCGATGGAGTTAGCAGCCCCCGTCCTCGTCCCTACGTCACCACATTCAGGCGCATCCCTTGGCCGCACACACAGCCCTGCATGCCATTCTCTCTCCTCATTGGATAAAACTTGTAGGATACGAGAAAAGTTTTCTCTTCGGCTCAGAGCAGAGCAGAGGGACTGAGAGACCCGTGTTTCGGTCCAAACACTCTATGTAAGTGATTGCTGTCGGAAGATAGAACTATTTAAGACTTATATTAACACAAAAATATCGCTTACTTCTGCTTTAACAATATATTTGTTAAATCAGTGTACTGTATATATATCAAAATAACAAGTGTTAATATATTAATATTAACACTTGTTATTTTGATAATACCTCTTTTCTTGGGTATATGGTTTAAAATGTAGAAATTTTTACTAGGAGGGTTTTACAGTATGGTAATGGCACTAACTGTAAGTAAAGACCTGAGCACCCCCTCCACGAGTGCTGTTGTAGAGACCAAAAAGTTCAAAATGAACTGACGAAATAAATTCATGTGTATTTCGGGCAGGATCACAAAGTAAAGTAAAGTGTATTAAAATCTTCAAGCTGCAATGAGATGGTTAATTAAAGTTCCATATCAAACACGTCTTTCCTCTGATTGTGTTCTCCATGATTTGTAATGCTGATGTCAGCCTGTGTGAACCCAAACAAAACACTCAGTGTGTCTCCTCGACAAGTCCAGAGCTGTTCACTTGGTTTTTCTTTTCTTTTCCTTGCCAGATGTGTCGACTGATTCATGCAGATGAACTTGGCAAACACAGCAATTAGATATTCCCAGATCATTGAATGGTAATCTTGAACCTTGCCAGCAGAACCAGTGCATATCTCATAATGTGTGAACCACATTAGAAAAGAAATGAATGAGCTCAGTCAGTGGCTGTGTGGTTCTCAAGTGGATGGTTGATCAGAGGTTTCATATCTTGATGGGGAAGCTCCAGTCAGACCTTTACCAAAACAGCTACTAGACTGGTTTTACAGAGACACTCTGGCTGTTCAAGGAAACATGCTCAATTGTTTTTACTATAAACTGTTTGACATGTTGAATGACCTTTGTATCTTATCGGATAGGCTGCGCACGACAGCTCAGATTTGATTGTTTCAAAAACTTGAATGCACTTATAGTAAAGGATATGTTGTGATTTCATGACAGAGAACCAAACCCAAAAGAGTCTATGGGCAGTTTTCCTGCACAGAAGAGTAGAACAGTAAAATGTCATTGTTCTGTCAGAGAACATAAGAAACAAAGAGCCTTCAGTTACTAAAATGAATGAACAAATGAGAACAAACATAGTTTTTGACTGAATTGGTTTTCAGAACTTGAAATAAATTTGTTTAAATGATAGACATGGTGTTAAAAGCATCTAAAATCACTAAATGAGGCAGAAAAAATATATGTAAATAGCAAATTTTAAACGTTTTTTTCTTTTGTTTTTTTTGTTTTTTTTTTTGTTTTTTTTTTAAACTTTTTTCATGGAAACTACTGAAGCCAAACAGAGTTCCATAGCTAGTAGTAAATCTGAAATTGCTGAAACACTTCCCGTAAACATCAGGGATTCATGCAAGAGGTGTATACTTTCACATTTAGATGTGATTAAATTCAATGGTTCTTATCATACCTGCATATAGTCCAGATTGTACAACAGATAGCAGGTTTATTGGACTGTGTTTTCCCCTCTGTGAATTAGAGATGAGTCATAAGTGCCCCCATGTGTTTCTAGAACCTCCTTATTATAAATCATAAAGATTCAGTGAAACATATTCCTCGTTTCACCTCTACTTCCACTTTCATTCCAGCTCATTGTGTTTTGACAGAAGGAAACAAGAATTACTGGATTAGATTGACTTGGATTGGAAATTAGTCAGGTGCTGCAAAGTTCCTCCTGGTCACACTATATCGTTGAACCATGAGGCTGAATTTGATAGGTTCAGGTGTTTGGGTGGCTTGTCAGGATTTTGGCCCACTTAACAAAGAGACCAGGAAATGGCAAAACAAATAATCATTTACTCTTTCATGAGGCCTATGGAGGTTCCTTATGACAAAAAACACAATATGATAGGGGCACGAGTGGCGCAGTAGGTTGAGCAAGAGCCCCATGTGTAGAGGCTACAGTCCTCGCTGCAGGCGGCCCCGGTTCGAATCCCGCATCTTGCAGCCCTTTCCTGTATGCCATTCCCCCTCTCTCTGCCTCCCCATTTCCTGTCTCTCTTAACTGTCCTATCTAATAAAGGCATGGAAAGCTGAAAATATATATATTTCAAACAAACAGATAAATCTAATGGAGCAAAAGCCTAATTTAACAATAAAAGCACAAAACGTTTTATTACAGATTTATGGTGAGAGATTACACATTATGATCCATTCATGCCTTATCAGCTGCAGTGATCACAGAAGAACCAGAACATAAAAATGAAATGGAAAGTGAAGACAGAAGACATGGCATGATAAAGAAATTCTGGATACATTCCCCTTTTTTTCAGATTGTCGTCAAATTGAAAGTACATTCTGCTATGGAGCAAGGTCTCACGACTGCATGACTGCATGACTGCATTGTGGACTTGAGTGTGTGTGTGTGTGTGTGTGTGTGTGTGTGTGTGTACACCTGTGTCACAGCATGGGAAACTCAGTGGGGGTTCAAAGTGAACAAACACCACAGGCATTACTGTGGGAAACAGAAGACAGACAGAACTATGCAAAGGTTAGCACAGATAAATTGCCATAAAACCATATAGATGTGATGTATTGAAGAACATCAGGTTCCTGTTTTTCATAAAGGGAAATGCAGAAATCTCTTTGCAGACGGTTGTGGGTTGATATCATGCCAAAATATCCAAATTCTTCTGGGATGCAAAAGTTTCAATTTACCTGTAACAAAGTCACACATAAGGGCACGCACACAGACACGCAACCCCTATATGACCACTGGAACTCCTCGACTCTGCCTGCCATTGTTTGCCATATAGCTCCAGCAACCTGCAGTCTCACGGCTGATCACAATGTGGATCTACTGTACTGAGCTTTTGTAACTGAATGTTGAGGTTTCCAATGTAAAGCCAGTCGAGGTGATATCATAGTTCCATTGCATTGGTGCAGCAGAAAACTCACCCTGAAAAAGCCTCTCATCCTTGTATTTCCAATGCATACATGTAGAACCTGCATGACCTGGGTTTTCAGAAGCAACAACAATTGGAGACAATATCTTATCCCTCTTGCGTTTTTCCTCGATAATGTCGTGCGTTAGCTCCTTAGTCCATAAAGGTGTGATAGGGAGTGTTTTCAAAGATTATAAGAGTGAGTAGCAAGAGCCAGGTTGTTAAGTGGAATGTCCCTTTGCATGAATACAGTCTTACCAACCCCCTCTCACCAGAAATGTAATAGTAGCAATAGCTCTGCACATCCCGGAGTATAAATAACCCCATCAAAGCATCAACATGCTGGTGCAGAAACTTATTCAGTGCATGTGTTGTGTTGTGTCATGTTCATGTTGTCAATCATCTATTAAAACTACTGCTAATAATCAACAGTCAAGTCTCAGGATGCTTTCGAAGGAGTAACCATGCAACAATAAAAGAAGTCCAGACAGATTCCAACCAAGTTCATGTGGTTTACTATAAAAAGGACTAGAAACAATAAAAACGGATTTTCCCTGCTCTGCATTCTTCTCCCATCTGTAATCAATTGATTGACCGTGCAACACTGCACACTCTCGTGCAAAAAACAAAGTGAAAAGCATTAAGCAACAGTTACCAAAGTTCTCTGTGGTTATTGCAAAAAATAACCAATAATACCGTAATTGAAACTGACATAGTTAGATGGACATACTTTTGAGTGTTTGACAAATTAAGTGCTGCATTCTCACATGCTCGCACATTCTATCTAACTATCTGCAGCAGCGAGGCACAACAGGCACTCTGTTGGGTTGGCTGAGTCTCTGCTCTCTCTCCCTGTTTCACAGAAATGAAACTCATGGAACGTGCGCACACGTGCAAACAAATACCCAGTGCACAACAAAATGCACACAAGATTCATGTCCACAAACTGCAAGGTACACTGATTCAAACTACAATACGCAGTATATGACGACAATGTTATAGAATATGCACATAAGATATGCATGCACGTAACAAATGTCAGACGCACATGATGCAACACAAGCTGAGACAACAGTGGCAGACATCCAGGGTTACAATTAGTGTGTTGATAACGTAACCACATTTTATTGTTTCTCTGTAAACTGTGCTTTAACATCAGAGTGGAGCCCATCAGAGCAGTAAACATTGTCCTCCACCTCCTGTCATCACTTGGATCAGGCCACACTGATAGAGTTCCATTCATTACTTCAACAGCCAAGTAACAGAAAAAAAGATTATATTATATTATATTTCAAAGCCACCCACAAAATACACAGATTAAAAACCATTTATATAAAAGTATAAACAAAGTGTCAGTATTTAAATGCTCATATGTGACAGATATCCTGCTGCCCAGTCTGCAGGACATTATGATAAAAAAAAAAAAAGCAAACAGTTTGTTCCACATAAACATGACATCAGCTCCTAAAAACAACTGAGTAGCTGAACCAAAATGAAAACACGTTGATGGTTTAGAACATAACACACCTTCAACTCCAGGTCACCACTTGCATACAGCACGTTTACTATCTTAACAATGATCAGTTATGATAAACAATTCTCACACATGCGTACCGCACAACAACCACACCCATGTTTTCAGGCTGGAAATGGGAAGAAAGGATGTTGTGTCTATCAGAAAGTCCAAGTTGGCACAATCAGCACCAGCAGCAAATACACATAATGGAACCATCGGGCTACTCTGAGTACAAATTGAGTCAGACTCGTCCTGCTAAAAATGAAACTAGCATGATACAACCTCTGACCTCAAACAGCTATCACCTGTCTGCCTGTTTGCTACTGCTACTGTTTCCTTAACAGCTGTCACCTGACCTTATGTCTTTCCTTAACTTTCATTTTATCTGTCCAGCCTTGTGTAATCAGGCTCCATCGGTCTCTCTCTAAATATGCTATGCTTTTTTATTTACTTGAGCTGTGATGCCCACACTTGCCGCCAGCAGACTGTTCATAACTTTCATTTCCCCTTTATAAAGCTCTGTAAAGCTCTACTGTTGGCAATGCCAGCACGGTGTGTGTGTGCTCATGATTACAGGGCAGTGAACATGTGCAGATATTTTTAGGATTGGCTCTTTTTGTCTTTCATAACACCTGTTGCACAGCTATGCATCGAATACATGAACATTTGATGCACTGAACGTAGCATAGTCACGCTGCAAACAGAGATGTTGTGGGCATTGTGCACACAGCTTTGTCAAATTCCGATGAAATGTTCTTGCGTCACAACTAATCACAAATCTATGTCACACATATTACAAAAATAAATAAATAAATAAATAAATCAAGCTGAAGTGAGAAAATACCAACTTGAATGAAGCGTGCTAAATTAGTCTGCCGTTGTGACACGACCTGATTCAACTTGATATAATTAGAATTCACCATAATAGACTGGAGTTCATTTGTAAGCGCTACTGACTAACAAAAACAAACCTTCGTTATATTCGTGAATATAGTGAAGATAAGTCATGTAGCCACCACCACACAACCACGGCTTAATAAGAATATGATATATACTATGATTAGTCATCTGAATGCTATTAATATTTCACACTATATCATAAAAATGGGATTCGTGGTGGAAACGGCGGAGATGGAATAAAGTGTCAAAAACCAAAATAGTGAAATGACTGTGAGGAAGTTCTCTGATCTCTGAGATGAATCACCCCCATGAAAAACATTTTCTGCAGAAGAGCAGGCTACTGACAACAAATAAAGAAGTGCCCCTAGAGGCCCGGGCTGATTTCACTCTGATATGCTCACTACTGCTTTTTTTCCCTCTTCTTTAAAAAACAAAACATACATTTACTGTAAATAGAAATTTAACATTTCCATCAAATGCCATTTAATATTATGCATAACTGCTACCTGATAGCAACCATGGCTGATCCTTTCTCAACTTCTGTGTAATTGTTTGGCCACATAATCTCAGATGGAATGAAGATCGTTATCTTAATGGGACTTGCCTGATTAAGTAAAGGGGAATTAATGTGGTGAGGCTGATCTTTATCAGCAACGTTATCTGCTTGTCAATCTGAGACAAAGGTCAGAGGTAAACAAGACAGACATTTAACTTGATGCCATTTGATTAAAAACTGTGAGGTCATCCCACATTAGCCTATAAACTGAGCTCAACCCTGTGCTGTTTTGCAATGACTGACATTTGATTGAACTTTTCAAAATGTTCCATCCATTAACAATGGATGAAAAAAATAATGAAATGAGAGTGAAAGAGTTTCAACTTGAAATGTAAAGAATTCAAAAATAACAACAAAATAATAATATGAAGGATATTTAATAAGTGGCGCTATTACTCGAATCAGCCAGCTATATTTCTGTAAAAGTCCTATTGTCATGTGGCTTTGCGGTTTTCTTGTAATTCTACAAATTATAGATGACTTCAAAGGAAGAAACCAGAGGGGACTCGTCATTGCAGATCTCTCTCTCTCTCTCTCTGCTAAGTTTCACTTTCGATTCATTCATTTATGAGAAACAGCAGCACTGCCGCGCAGCCTAGCTGAGAGGGAGAAAAGGAGGAGGGGAGGAGCTGTAGAAGGCTAACTATAAAAACGGTGTTTACCATGCTCCAGACAACACACAAGAGTATGATCTGACCGGTGGGAGTCACAGACAGCGGGTCCTACAGTCACCTCGGCAGCTGTCAAACACGACCTCACCGCCCTGCACACCGCGCTACGACAAGGATTTATCTGCAGGAGACTCACTGGTCTGAGATCAGCGTCCGCGCTTTGGATTTAACACAGACGCGGATCTTTAAAACGCCGCTGCTGTTAGAACAAAACGGTAAGAGGAAAAGAAAAAGAAAAAAAGCTGCTTTGCAACAGGCATGGCTGTTTTTTTTTTTATGGTTAGCCTAGACCCAGGCCTTGGTGTAGCTGAAAAATAGATTTCTGGATGAACTGTGTTGAATAATGAATAAGGATAAGTGTGCTGTATGTGAGTGCAGGGGCTGTGTTTTTGCACAGGGGGGATTATAGGAGGTGGTGTCCAGCTGATAGCTCAACAGCATCTTGGTTTGATTAGAAGTGAAACTTAAAGAGCCAGTTTGTAAATGGACCCTATGGAGTTGATGTGGTCAGAAAATCAGATTGTATTCTGAATTGTAGGCCTATCCATGACGACCCACATGAAATTGAAAAAAACAAACAAACAAAGAAACAACTTAACAGAAATCAACCCACGTCATCATGACATGTTAATCATGACTGTCTTAGGGGAAGGGGACCACAACTGTTCCTGGAATATAAAGCATTTCTGATAAACTTGTAGAACAAGTGTGAGGTAATTCACACTGAACTACATGAGTGAATCAGCACAAGGACACGCAAGTCTGTTGACATTTCCTCACCTCAGCCTATTCTCTCAGGCTCAGTCAAGACACCGGGGGTCACATCAGTTTAGTATTTCAATCACCTCTCACCCAAAAAGTAAGAGAGCATGGAGTGTGCTTTATACGCTTGTTAACAACCAGGTGCAGCGGTCATTAGAATATTTGCACCATAAACTTCACTGTGTGACTGCGGTACTGATAGTGTGTAGCTGCAGCAATTTGGCTGCGGCTGACATCAGTGCTGAATTCCTGCCAAACCACTGATTCCAGTAACATCAAACAAAGAACCTCTCAGTGGAAACTGAAATGAATTTCTAACGTGCCCACCACAGACATTCTTTTAAATCATGCACACTCACGTACGCAAAACCTTGTTAGCCTCTAATTTTAGACCTACAAGGCCTTACATGGTCCTTCTCTTCCACTTTCATTTCTCGGACAGTGAGGAGATAAGGAGACTGTAAAGTGTGACCTTTGTTGAAGCTGATTTAAAAGTGAAGGCACTGGCTTAAATAGTAGTAAATCGATGGTTGTGTTCCAGGTACTAACGTGTCTTATCTTCTTTGTCTCTCAGGATGACAGTGTGGTGGTTAGAGATGGGAGAGGGTTTGGGGCCTCTCTCCCCTGTAGGATGGTAGCCGACAGCACAGTGGAAGGCAATGGCAACGAGAAGACTTGCCTCTCAAGCACATCGTCAGCGTCGTCATCCTCCTCCTCCTCCTCCTCCTCCTCATCATCATCATCTTCATCCTTCTCCTCATCATCTTCCTTGTCTTCATCATCCTCCCTGTCCTCATCATCGTCACTCCACGCGGAGTCTGAGCGGCTTCAGCAGCGAGCCGCCCCGGAGCCCAACCCGAGGCGGGTGCCCTCCGTCTATCTCACCCACTTTCCCATCTTCTCCTGCAAGGAGGACTGCAAGATCATCACGGAAACAGCAGCCAAGCTCGAGCGCAGCGGCTTCTACTGGGGACCGCTGGTAGTGGAGGACGCCCACCGCATGCTGCGGGACGCTCCTCTGGGCAGCTTCCTCATCCGAGACAGCCGGCAGAAGGACGTGTTCTTCACTCTGTCCTATCACGCCAAGAGCGGTCCGGTCAGCGTGCGCATCGACTACAAGCGGCAAAAGTTCTCACTGGCCGGCAACCAGCGCTCCTTCCCGTCGCTCTTTGCCCTGTTGGAGTATTACAGCACCTCTCCCAAGAAGAGCCTGAGCATCCCGTACAGGAAATGGGAGCCAACGCTGCAGGAACTGTGCAGGAAGCGCATCATGGAGTTGAGTGGCGCAGGAAAGATTTCAGAGCTGCCAGTCACCCATGTTGCCAAAGACTTTCTGATGGAATTCCCTTACAAACTGTGACCGGCTTGCTTTGCGAACTTCTGGCAGTTTTGTTTTTCATATCAGTAGGGCCGTTTTTACCAAGTAACAGCCAATCAGAGCGGTGGTCAAAGTCCGTCCCCAATGTACTGAAGGTTAAAACTGCATTTCCATTGTTGCCTACCACACCAGCTCCTTGTTTTGAGCTGAAACTGGAAGAGGAGGCGGTCTCCAGTTTGACAGGATTCACCCATAGAATTTCAACATACCTTACCTCTAGAGACTCAACTCCCACTTGCACATGGAAGGGGCAGCTATTAGTTTTGAGGACGCATGAAGAGTTGGAAAATGCTGCATTAAGAGAAAACTACAGAAGGAATGGAGCTATTACAGAGAGAAAACTGGAGGGATCTGCTGGTGCCTGCTTGTGGCCACTAAAGGCCCAGAAATATTTAAAAGTGGATTGTGGGACTATGAAAGCATCAACTGAATGGACTTATAGAAATATTAGAGGATGGAGGAGGGTACGGTTGAAACCACCACAATCGCTGGTGCCAGAGGGATTTACTTTTGTAGCAGATTTGAATACTCTAATGTTGTTTAAAGTTTACATCACACATGAATGTTTACCAGCACTGATGGCTCAATACCGGCTTGCATTAGAGAGCTCTGAAGTCATGCAGTCTGGTGTCAAGTTGTACTGTATGTAGACATATGTCACCTCACAGAGTTATAGATTTTTATATTTTATTTTGTGACATTATTTTTTGAATAAAAAGTATTTAACTGAACTCTCTGGATTTGTATGAAGTCACTTTTTTTTTTTTAACTCAGGTGTTTCTGTTTCCCCAAAATCATGACATGGTGGGAGTGTAGGGGTGGAGTGAGGGGGAGGTACAAACACAAACACACACCCTTACAGACAATAGGACAGACAGACAGACAGACAGACAGACAGACAGACAGACAGACAGACAGGAAATGTGACGAGGTAGTACAGTACTGTCGCCACAGTGAGTCATCCGTGTAGGGTAAAGTGAGAGGTGGGTGGGGTTACTTTGGTTGTAAATGGACTGTTACGCTTAGAAACACACACACTTACCAGAAACAGGGGCAGAGATGACACATAATGAAGCATGTGACTGTGTGTGTGTGTAGAGTTCTTATCTTGATGAGGACCCAGCACAGATTAAAATTTCTTAAAGAGGAAGTGGGAAATTCTTTGGGTTCGTGGTTAGACATAGGATTAGAGTCATATTTAACATTTAAATGTTGAGTTTTAAATAATACATGAGGTGTATGTAGCACAGAAATAAAACAGTGATGTAAACAAGCAGAGTGGAATATTACAACAACAAAAAAATCAAGTAAATGGAAAAATTACAGCTTTGTTCATTCATTCATACATTGAACTATCACCTGTCAGTATGGGTGCGGCAAAACTGAATCAGATTTGTATACCTAGTATAAGTGTGTGAGTCACACAGTAGAAATTTGTGTTTGACAAACATGCAGTACACATATTTTCCAAGCTGATGATAGATTTAGTCTTCATTGGTAATGAAGCGATGCTAAAAGTGTTGTAAACAATTACTGAACAGGAACCATACACACCTGTTACATTCTCTGACCGGGCTGGGTGCAGTAACTGCTGTCTTACACTTTCATTTTTGAACCATAAACAAATGAAATAGATTTTAATAACTTGTGAGCTTGGGGCGCTGTTTAGCTCAGTGGATTATAGTGAGGATATGATATATTATATATATATAGTCCTCGCTGCAGCCAACCCCGTATCGAATTCCGACTCGGGCACCCTTTGCTGCATGTCATTCCCCCTCTCTCTGCTTCCCCGTTTCCTGTCTCTCTCTACTAGACTACCAGTTAAAGGAAAATAAGCCCAAAAAATATACTTAAAAACAAAACAAAGAAACGAGCTTTAGATGTTTGGCTCCTCCCAGTCTTCATGGCAAACTAAGCAGTAGCCACTAGCTTCAACAATAACTTAGCACAAAAACATTGGAGTGGTATCGGTCTTTCCATATAAAGAACGGGAACGTGTTTGTGGACTTGGAGAAGTCATTCGACCGTATCCCTCGTGGCATTCTGTGGGAGGTGCTTTGGCGGGAGTATGGGGTCCGAGGGCGCCTGCTAAGGGCTGTACGGTCTCTGTACGACTGGAGCGGGAGCTTGTTTCGCATTGCCGGCTGTAAGTCAGACCTGTTCCCAGTGCATGTTGGATTTCATCTCTGCTTTTCTTTCTTGTGGTCTTGTTCATGAGTGAGGGAAGGATGGAATGTGAGAAGTAGTGAATGTGTGTTTCCTTAATTGTGTCTTTTTAATTCAAACTTATCAGTTTGTATCAGTAAAGATTTGAATGCTGGTAAGGAAATGGTAAAGATAAGAGATTGAAACGACAACAGATAGTACAGAATGTGCAGCAACTGTAAACATAATGGTGACAGATGAGCTGTGACTCTATCTTTAGTGAGCATCATAACTTGGTATAATTTTGCAGTTTCATGACATTTGTGAGAGTATGCGTCACTTTTTCAGGTGGTGTATGGTGCGCTTCATTTCTACTCTGAGGTTGTAACCTGAACTAGCCTCCAACCCCTTCCTCAAACCTAACCAGAACTCCAACGCAAACAAAAACCAAACTTTACCATAAGGCTGTCTGATGTTAGTGGGGATTTTTTAAATTCTCTTGGGTCTAGACACATGTGGCTGCAAACACACAGCCTACTTGTACAGTACTTATATCTTTGCGAGGACACTGGTTGACAAAATGCAATAGCCCCTTACTCTTACCTTAACCATCACAACTGAACATCTAAGCCTACATCTAACTAGAAGCCAATGACAATCCTTAAAGTCTTAAAACCCAAACAGCCCGAGAAGTTAGTCTGTTGGGAAAATACTTGGTTCACACTTGGTAGCATTTACAAGTATACACACGCACACGCACACACACACACACAGAAAATGTTGAGTCATACTGAGTATAATACCCTCATCTTGATTCAAGTAAACCTGACTAGTTAGAGAATATATTTATCTCAGCTAGAGCAAGAAGGTTATGAAGGTGTGGAGAACACACACACACCATACATGACATACCACATGAGTCAGTGATACAAACACTATGATTATAATAACATGTTGGGTGTTATCTATTCTTACTTGGTGAAGTTTTACCTAGAAATTCAGATCAGACAGATGTTGTGTAAGTGTGTGTGTTGAATCATATGTAGCAGTCTCATTCATAGCTTCTCAGTTTTCAGTACATTCCCAACTATTTTGAGAAGTGAAAGGTGAAGTGAGGTGTTTTGTGACTGTGTGCTTATCAGCTGATTTCCATAGAATCCTTAATTTGGAGTTTTCTGTCCTTTGTGTGTGTTGGGGGGTGGAGGGCAACAACACACACACATACACAAGACACAGGATAATCACATAAAAAACTTGCGACTCCTCATGAGAAGGATAAGAAGAGGACATATTTGGTGTTTGGATAGATTCCGTGTTGTTTGGGATTTAAAGTGAAGATGACTGTTTTTGGCATTTTCTTTTATTTTACTACAGTTCATGACTCCTGTGGGGAAGACAATGGATTCTCCTCAGACTACTGGCTTAAATTGCAGCCCAGCTGGTTGCTGGTGTTCTCTTGGACAAGTCTTTCCTGTTACCAAAACTCTGGTTTGTGCGATTCTTGTAAACCAGTTCTCATAGAGATGTGATGTAGTGCACTTCCCTGAATCCTGTCATTAGTCACCATTTCTCTTTGTTTAGTTTTCTCGTTTAATCGCTGGATTTCAATTTCCACCAATTCTTCCCAGTGGGTTTGTCAGAATTTCGATCACAACTGATTTGCAGGAAATTTTGTGGAACTTGGTCATCGCATAAAAAGCCTGTATCAGTTGCCAAATCAGTGCTGCGCCAAGAGGGTTAAAAAAAAAATGTCGCAAAAACATCAAACAGCGTTTCTTTTTCTTCAGTGATGTGGAGGACAATAAAGCCGCCTTTCCGCTTTTGTCCAATCCCTCCAGGATTTCCCCAACTATTTTTAAACTCTGACATCAATATCCCACACATTGTAAAACAGTTCATGTTCAAAGGAATAATTTGACATTTTGGGAATTTTGGTTTGATGTTTGTTGTTTAAAAGGCTATAGCCTGTCAACAAGACTGGATACAACTGGATAACAATTAGCCTAGTAACCTAGCTCTCTGAAATGGCAACAAAATGGGCCCCTCAGCTTTCCCATCTACCTCACACAATTTAACATGTCATTTATTTAAAGCAGAAGTAAGCGATCCGGTCGTTTTGGCTAATGCTGCGTTCCAGGCAGGCTTTTGAAACCGTAAATTACAGCTTCAAGTCACGACTTACGACTTTGTAGCGTTCCAGGCAACCCACTCGTGTTTTTCCGACCTGTTTTACCTGTGAAAGTCACTATAACGACCACTCGTAACTTCCGACCCGTGAACTCGTACCAGATCAAACTGGTACGACTTCACAGGTCAGAAAAACACGAGTTACGGGTTGCCTTGAACGCACCATAACGTCTTGTCAGCCGACGGAGTTAGCAGCCCCCGCCCTCGTCATGGATCTATCGGTCCTCGTCCCTACGTCACCACATTCACGCGCATCCCTTGGCTGCACACACAGCCCTTCATGCCGTTCTCTCTCCTCATTGGATAAAACTTGTAGGATACGAGAAAAGTTTTCTCCTCAGCTCAGAGCAGAGCAGAGTGACTGAGAGACCTGTGTTTCAGTCCAAACACTCTATGTAAGTGATTGCTAGAATAGATATAACTATTTAAGACTTATATTAACACAAAAATATCGCTTACATCTGCTTTAACTAGGCTATTGTGTTCGCCATTTTATTGATGTGCCCCTCTATTACTTGCTGGCAACTGCTCCCAACCAAATCCAAATGAAAAAAAACACAATGGTTCACAACCTTTTTTGGCTCGTGACCCCATCACACATTTCTGGCGACCCTCTCTTCTGGCGGCCGTCAATCAAGATGCGCCAGCTCAGATATTTTTATATGCTGCATTTTATTTGAACTCGATAATAATAATTACAATAATAATAAGGGTCCCGAACCCAAGGTTGAAAACCACTGATCTAACATGATCTTAACATCTTTGTTGACAAGCTTAGAGGCAGTTTAGGCCTATACCCTGCCAGGCAGCTTAGTGCTAGTTGACTCAAGCTACAGTAGTTGTTTTCCTTTATTCAGTGTTTGCCCTAAGCTATTCTAAACTTTGTCTTGTATTTACTTTTTTCTTTTTTCATTTTTCTTATCAAACTGTCTAAAAGTGTATAACTTTTTTTTTTTTTTAAATGTAAGGTCTTCCTAACATATTCCAGGAGATAACAGAGGTAGCCGGTGCAGCTTTCAGCCAGCGGTGTCACTACGGAGTTAGTGTTTTGATCAGTGAACCTCGTTTTGCTTTGTTTGTATCTTTGCTATCACGTGGACCAGGATGCACATGCATATGCACGAGCATTCAAGTGAAGCAGTACACAACCCTGACAAAGGTTTCATACAGGTGGTGGAGTCCACACAGCCAAAAAACAAAACAAATAAAACAAAACATAACAAGCAATGCACATAGGAAAATGTCTAGTCAGTGTGAACATTTACTGCATGTTGCAAAACACAACAAGAACCTCTAACACAACTATAGATTCAAATGTTATGAGTCTAATATGCAGAACTAACACACACTGGTTTTAAAATCTTCAGTGATCGTGACACAACTGCAGAGAGAAATGTTCAAATCCATCTACGATCTGTACCGTCAAAAACTTCAATTTGTTGCTGTGACTGTGGTTTGGTGCAGAAAAAAAACATCACACATACACACAACTATTTCGGTGTCGTTGCAGTACCAGGAACCCATTCACATGTTTACGCACACGCAACCAGACTTCCCTGAAGAGAGGAACCGCGATAAAAGAAACACGTACCGACCACAAGATGACAGAGGGCTCCTGCAGCAGCCACAGGAAAACAACGCAAAGGTAGAAAGTGTAAAGGCAACGTCATGATGATCTTAGCCTTTAGTTCTTCTGACACACACAAAAGAGGCTTTTAGGCCTGAGGCAAAATGCGTGCATCATATTTTACACTTGAGAAGTGCTTTCAAACTCAGGTCTGCACCTGATTGTAGAGCAGTGCAGGAAGTAACACATTCTTCTTCACAGAAATCCTTTATGGTGCAGTTTGAAGGTCACCATGTGGGTGTTTGTTCACCTGAGGCAGCCTCACTGTAGATCAGGGTCTTACTGCTTTCTTCTGTTTCTGTCTTCCATTCAACTTCCATAGAAATGTGAAGGAAAATATAGAAATGACAGCATTTCCAACCCATTTCTATTGTTGATGAAATTCCACCAAGCACCATTATCATCCTTAAAGATCTGTGCAAACCTTGTGAAACTGTGAAACACTGGCCATCGAACACAATCAGTAACAGCCTGCACAACCTGGGTAATAATGAAGTAAACATGAGGCTGTGATGTGGGCCAACATAGCTGGGGCGTAACAATGGGGCTGGCAGCTCTTTTCTAATATTTCCTGTGGTTTTCTTGCTCGAACACTAAGGAGAACCTCCTCTGCTGTTACTACGAGGGCGTGATTCTGTGAAGAAAGGAGAAAAAAAATCACGAGGGGAAGAAAAAAAAAGGTGCAAACACAAGAACAAAGCAAATGCAGAAGTCTCGATGTTGTTATGTAGAATAATTTATTGCAGTTCTTTATTTATTCCTCTGTTTTAGTTCATTAACAATAATTACAGGTTTTAAAAGCCAAAAGCATTTACAGAGCATACAAACATATTACATACACACACACTACAATCAGAGACTTAATAATGGAAGCTTGTGATGGCATGTTTTGGTAGAGGTTGCCATGGTTATCAGGAACACGGTGACATGTCGTCTTGTCATGGCGGCGTGCTCCTCCAAACCATCACTACCAGCTCTACACATTGTGCCAAGCCTCTTCAGCATGTCAGTGATCATCGCTATCATTCTTCTGCTCTTTACAGCAGCAAGATGGAAATACTAAGAGACAGACTCAAAAAAAGAGAGTATTGCTCTGAATTTCTCATTTATAAATGTGTGGATGACTGTACAGAGTTAAAATATAAGAATGACCGAGCATTAAGACTTGAGCTGTGTGGCCAATGGCACAGAAAAGAAGGGAGTGAGTCGGAAAGCAAAGGGAGAAGAGAAAAACAGCAAGAATAAAAGCTTTAAAATTATTATTAGGACATGTGGAGAAATAATGATTTTAACTATCTTTGTGTGTGTGTGTGTGCTTTTTCCTAAATCAAGTTGAGGTTAAAATACACTGATCCCATTTTCTCAAAATGATCAAACATCACGGCTGTTTGGAGTGATAACTTGTCTGTTACATTCGTCTCTCCCCTCATTGGTTAGCTCTTAAGATTATTGCAGCAGTAAAAACTTTACTCAGCTGTTGAAAGGAGGAGGGGGGTGAGGAGGGAGGCTGGCCTCAGGACAGCATCTGGTCTCCAAAAACTCAATAGGGATCCTAATGTTTATTGTTCTTTTGGATTATGACTGTAATAGTTAGAGGTTTCATCTCACTAAGACTAAGATAACACAACTGAAACTTCATGTGTTGCCTTTAAAAAAAATGGTATCAACCACATCACCGTCCTTCTATTCTTTCCTTGTTCCATTGTTGTTTTTTTCATCCAGCTGCTGGTGAGTCACCAGCAGCTGGATGAAGCAGAAAAACAAAAAACAGTAACTTGTCTTTACAGGTATCAGCTTATCAAAACTCAAAGGAAGTTCCCAATAGTTGGGGGGGTGGGTGGGAAACATTTAAGTTCTAGACATAGAGATTAAAACTGAGCTCAGGTACTGACCTGAGCTCAGTTTGGGAAACCACTGTGGTACATTCGACCAAGTGTTGCTGTGGTGATGTGCAGACCTGAAGACACACATGTGTTGTCATATGAATTCTCATCACAGATCACTGTTATTCTGCATTACTATGAAGCAGACAGTTTTGTTTTAACCATGCAAATTAACTTTTTGATCTATTTGTCTAAATATATCAAACAATCTAAAACACCTTTAATTCCTAAACTGGTAAAATAGCATGTTAGGTTTGAGTACAGCTGTGTTGCCATGGGCTGCAATGCTCAATGTGTAAAAAGAGTGAATGAACGGATCAATACATCGATCGACTCAAGATACTCACTTACAAACACTCGGTGAATGCTCTGCATTATGCATAACTGCTACACCCTGCTCGGCAGCCTCTGCTCCATTCAGACCTTTCCAACTGTTTACTCTGTGAAAGGTGAATGACTTCTGTGAATGAACGCACGGGATCTGATCCCCACACACGTCACTGCAAAATGTTTGGGAACTTTGAAACCAGGGACTGATCCGTAACGGAAGCCTGGACTAAAAGCCTGAATTTATTGATTTCTGTTGCATATCTTAAAATAAAACGCCTCTCCACGCTGCATTCAAGTACTGTAATACATTGACCCAACTTTCCTAAACTGTTAGCCCAGGACATTTACAACAACAATGGAGACTATCTGTGTGCTGGTTGTGATTGCAATACTTACTAATATACATTATAAAGCAGCTTTCACACTCCTCATGGATCAACCCCACACCAAGTCATCTAGATATTTACCAGTAGGGAACGAGATGAGAACTTTATAAAAACAAAAGGTTATGATTAAATGAATGTGTATAGTTTGACACCGGGGTGATTTAATACATATTATATTATCAGAAAATGGGAAATGAAGGGATTGTTACTTTAAATGTGGAAGAATGAAAACCAAACCAAATAAACAGAACACACACACACACCCCTACCCAGTGGCAGTTAGATTCGGCAGTAGCTGCTAATGGGACTCACATGCAGTGGTTAAAAGGCTAGTGCAGCTGACTCGGTGTGTGTTTGTGTGTAAGCACAGTAGTGACCACCATTGCAAAACAGTGGTGAACTGTTATGTGAAAGAAAGACACGTAAATAGGGCAGGTCATTTCAAACCTTACAAGAAAGAGCTCACAACAGCAGCATGTGTGCGTGAAGATGTGTGTGTGTGTGTGAGAGCTGAGAAACAATCGATCAGAATGAGTAAAAAACGTTGCTGGTTGTGCGCGTTGACACACACACACACACACACACGTGCTAAAAACACTTGCATACACACATGACCGGACACACTGGAGTGCACAAAAAAACCCAAATGTGCTTTGAGCCTTCCTTGAGTTGGACCAGTGTCTGTCTCGTCCTCTGTCCTCTGTCCTCTGTCCTCTCTGTGCGTGAGAAGAGTCTTTCTTCATGTGCAAACACAAATGTTGAGATGCCTCCAAAAGCCTCTGGGACTATCCACACCACACACACTAACCTACAGCTCGCAACATGAAAATATACTGCAGCCAAGCTGGATAGTTTCACTATCACACTTCACTGTCCTCTGTGTCAGTTAGAGACGACTTTAAGTGCATGAGCATGAATGTGTGTGTGTATATATGTGTGTGTGTGTGTGTGTTGTTTAATCCAGTTCGGGTGAGTCTGGTGTTTCAGTGTGTGTTTCTGTGTTTTCTACAGAGTCGTCTCTCTCCAGCAGGTCAATGTCCGCCTGTGGAGACGCGTCCTCACCCTCTGGCTCGTCTCCTCCCTCTGCTTCCTCCGTTGCCTCGTCGGTGGGCGTGATCAACTCCGTCGTCGTGGTTTCCTCTTTTACCGTCGCATCCGTCTCCGTTTCATCCGTCGGCGACCCGTCCTCCTCCTGCAGTTCCTCCTCTTCTCTTTGTCCCGCTTCCCTGTCTCCCTCCTCCTCCTCCTCTGCGATGGAGGCGTCTGGTCTCTGGAGGGAGCGCGTGGCGGGACTGTGGCTGGCGCAGGGATGCAGGTGCGGCGAGTCGGACGGGGGCAGCAGCGTGAGCGACTCCACGGTGAGGGTGTCGGCGCTGTTGTCGGTGAGGAGGGAGATGGTGGGCTGGGAGGCGGGGGTGAGGCTCGGGGCCAGGGCTGGAGTCGAAGGAGTAGAGGAGACGAGCGTTACTTCTCCACCTCCTCCTTCCCCTTCTCCGCCCGAGGAGGAGGGCGGGGTGTGCTCCAAAAACGTACCGTCATCTAGTGGAAGGAGAGGACAGAGTGAGGCAGGTGAGCCAGCGATCGCCATTGTGGCCTGATGCAGACTTATCTTAAAGGGATAGTTCAACATTTTTGGCAAATTGGCCCATTGCCATAAACCCTATAGTTTTTAGGAGTAGGTTTGTTACCTTTAATTGTCGGTGCAAGCTGTTTTTAGAACGGCGGAGCAGAGCCGCGAGCTGCTCAGAGCTACGCTACGGAGGCTAATGGGATTTCTTGGTTTCCCTCATCAAACTCATCAAATACACAATCCAACAACTCCAAAACACTCTCATGGACAAGTTGTGACCTGCACATTCACGAGTTGTTTTAGAGGTAAATTCATGCAAAACTGTTGATGTGCGTTGCCTTCAGGGGCAGTTTTTCAGCAAGTAGCCTCTGCATTTGCTTAGAAAACAACTCTGTCTCGTAATGTTCACAACTTGTCCACAAGAGTGTTTTGGAGTTGTTGGATTGTGTATTTGATTATTTTGATGAGGGAAACCAAGAAATCCCATGAGCCTCCATAGCGTAGCTCTGAGCAGCTCACGGCTCTGCTCCGCCGTTCTAAAAATAGCTTGCACCGACAAATAAAGGTAACAAACCTACTGCTATGACTAGGGATCATGGCAATGGGCCAATTTGCCAAAATGTTGAACTATCCCTTTAATACAAACCCCCTTTACTGATTTTTCTACACAAACAACATCTTTGAAAAAGGAAAAAAAGTCTGCTTTCCTAATAAATAAATGAAAAATACATAATATTCCCTAAACTCAGTGGCAAATTTTATTACAGGAGAACTTTATGTAATACTAAGGATTTATGCAGGTAGGAGGCGACACACACGTGTTTAGACAGGTACATGCAATGATTGATGAGCAACAGTGCTTTCTATTCTCCGTGTACCTCCCTCTGTTTTTACTAATGACGTAACAAAGCTGAGCTTGTGCCAAATGTCTATTTGCTGCAGAGGGAGGAGAACACAGAGGAGGTAGAGGATGTTCACACCGCACAACTAGCCAGCGAAAACAGCTTCTAACAGTCCAGGGAGAACTACAAACTAACTAATAGTACGTCATACTTACATTGTAAGATTGTAAGAGTGCAGTGTGAAAGATGAAACATGTATGAAAAGTTAGACTGAATCCTGTGCTGTTCATTCTATAGTGGCGTAAAACTGAACTCATACAGTTCAATGTATTCTGAGTCAAATGGATAAAAACTGAGGGAAGAGTTTCAAACAATCCACATCAATTTACCTGTCATCCACAAGTCACACAGGTAATTAAATAAATTACATAGAATTTTGTAATGGGCAGTTATTATCATTGAGGGTGGAGAATAAATGACGGTTACAAAGCCATTCAGATGAGTGACGCTGTGGAAAATCTACACATAGACACAGATAAAACCCTGAGTGAGTCGCAACTTCTCATTTTAAATTAGTTTCTTACGCACTTAGTGCTGCTGGTGTGCAACCATTGAGTATATACATTTGTGCCATTATGTCAAAAGAAGACATGTTAAAACACATGAAACCATAGGAAACCCCTTACATCCTCATCAGAACGATCTGACCGAGAGCTGAACACTCCCTCAATGCACATTCCTTCTGGTGTAGCTTATACCTTCAACAAAGCCTGCTTGGTATACATCCTGCACCAATGATATGTTGTTCCTCTAAAACCAGCTGAACACAACCCTGACACAATGAAACGACCCACCCAGTGACCTCTATGACCTCGTCACAGAAGGAGCACAGGATGCAACCATATATACGTGCCCTATGCTACTTCTTAGATACTCATCTGACACCACTGCACGTCATTGTGGCTTTTGCGGTGTGTGTATACATGTAGTGGCGCTATAGCTGTTTTCAATCCTCTACACACGCATGTACGGTAACTGTAGTGCAGACATCGCTACGGTGATTTCACATGATTTCATGACTTTTTGCCTGGGAGTTTTAACGCTCCGTGTATTACTGATTTATATCACAGTCCAGAATCTGTGTATCATAATGCACAATTATGTACGCTGTTCCTGTTTGTAAGGACTGTAGATGTAGTGAGCGTGCATGTGTGTATGTGTGTGTGTGTGTGTGTGTGTGTGTGTGTGCTACCTGTGGGACTCTGAGCTGATATAGTGCTTGCAGTAACAGAGTCACACCTTCCTGTGCTTCCACTCCCACTGGAGGGAGGCGAGGGGGAGGAGAGGGGTGAGGGACTGTGCTGCGACACACAGTGAGCCACCGCAAAACCTGGGGATGGTGCACACGCACATAGACACACACACACACAAAAACGCACACTTAAGTAAAATGTGTAACAAATTTGTGTTTTTAGAGTCTGCGTTGACCTAATGAAAGCACCTTCATTTATTAACCATTTATAACCTGATGTAATGATGTAAATTCCACCCAAAGAAAGGCAGTTACCATAGAAACTGGATACAAGGAAATACATGGTAATTTTTTAAGTTGCTTTGAATAAATTTCAATAGATAACAGCACAATAAATCCCATGAACATTTTCACTGTGCTGGGACCTGGATTTTGGTGAGTTTCACATGTTAAAGCAACTTTCCAAGGAAACAGTTTCCTTGCTGAGACAAACAAGGAGCTCTATTCAGGAGCTGCAGCAGGTAATATAAACCTGTGACAGACAAGCCAACAGGAATGAACCTAACGTACAGCTATAGCGATACAACAAAGCACCTATTCACATTTAAAGCCTTTAGCATTTAAAAAAAAACAACACCGAGCAGAGTCAGCAGAGTTTTCGGATGTATTCTGACAACGTCTATTCATTTGAATCCCCTGGTAGAAACATGGCTGACTTACTGTCACACTGTCATACTCTCTAGATCAAATCACAAACCCATTTCCACCGCTCAGACTCTATCATGAGTTGGTTTGAAGATAAGGACAACTTTCTCTCTAAATTTTTATCTATTTCACGTTCTCCGACTTTACTATAATATTTCCTCGTAAAGCATCCAGTGTGTGTCAACCAGAACTCAGACCCTTCGGCTACTTTATTATGATCACAACATGGTTTGTGTATTGTTAGGGTGAACCAATGAAAGTACAAAGTATAAAAAATGTGCTTATACAGTAGATCTCTCAAGCAGTGCATGTGCTAAAGCAAAACTGTGTGTGTATGCAGTGGACTCTGGTCAACTCTTTGTTACCTGGAACTTTATCAACGGTGGCAAAGACGGATCTATTTGCGGTTGGGTCGTTGGGAGCCCGCCTTGACTGCTCGTAGAATCTGAAAGGTAGGCCGCTGGGTGACGCGTTGGCTGTCTGACCGAAACCCAAAACCTCTGTTGCACTTGGCTGCACCGGCAGGTCCAGCAAAGCTGCATACACATGAAGCACAGAATTATAGAGAAATGACATAGAAAAATGTCTGCAGTATGTCTACAGTAACTGGGTATCTGGTTTGACTACAGTATGACTGAATTCCATAGAAGAACAATTATTGACTGTAATGCGAATGACTGATGTTTGTGAGTGCAGTGGCTATTTTGGCAAGGTTCACATCCACTTTGACTTGGCCGCATTGACAAGACTCCAGTTATAGTATATCTCATTACTTCTTAGTAATTCTAAGGAATCAGACCAAGAGGAGGGGGAAGTACAATGACTAGTGGGTAAATACATCAGAATTTACAGTAGAAAAGGATTCTCAATTATTTTGGTGTGCAAATGTACATGGGTGGACTGGACTACAGATTCGCCAGAAGTAGCTGTTGAGCTGCAGTTGTGTGTTACACGTCATTGTTATATTTCATATATATTCTGTTGTACATTCTTTCACTTTCTGTGATTTATACCAAATAATAGTTTTGATGTACCGGTAGCTTCTGTAACACTACACACTTAAGGACCAGTGGTCATGTTTACGGTTTCATTCCTCGTCACTCACCGGCGATCCTCTGCATCTTCATGCGTCTAGCCTGGATGCGCCCTTTGGCGAGCCGCTGCTTGGCGATGATGCAGCGGATGTGGTCGGCGAAGATGAAGTTGGCCTGCAGGATGGGCAGGGGCTTGGCGTGGGGGTTGGAGCTGGGCTTATGGATGACGATGTTCAACGCTCTGCTGTCGTCCTCAACGCCAGACACTTGCATGTCCTGTGGAAAGAGGCAAATAGGAAAAAATGGAATGAACGATGCACATGGACTGTAACTGAGTTGAAAGACACATAAATAATACATGAGTTTTAACGTCAGTTATGATCATAAACTTAAACTCAATAACAGCAGTTCACATTACATTCATAAGGAAGAAGGATACCTTATAATTGCATAGTTTCACAAGAACATATTATATTGTATTTTGCAATTCAGATTTCATAATTTCTTCGAAGAACGGAATGTACCACCACTGGAACTAATTTAGACATTGCAGAACACACAGTATCCTGTTCACATCACAACCACAGATGCTTATCTGAATGAAGTAATGGAGTTAAAGAGAACAGGAGAGAAACAGAAAGGAAATAAATGTGGTACTGCAAGGGGGGTGAGGTTAGGAAACATACGGCAGCAGAAAACAAAGAAACACACAGACACAGACACACAAACGTGCAACTTTTCTCTTACTTGCAGAAGTCCAGCAAACTTGACGACACCCCATCCGAGGCGTTTGGTTTCTGGTTCGACCAGACTCATCTGGTACACATCTACAGCGAGGAACCTCTGGGCCTGGCCTCCATCTTTACTGACTACCATACAGGCTATTAGGTCACTGTTATCTGAAAAAGATGAGTAACATGAAGGTGAATGTACTGCTATGTAATGCTATTTAATGCTGGT
Organism: Trachurus japonicus; assembly: GCF_045865225.1. Taxonomy (NCBI): domain Eukaryota; kingdom Metazoa; phylum Chordata; class Actinopteri; order Carangiformes; family Carangidae; genus Trachurus; species Trachurus japonicus. The sequence continues at coordinate 22,184,495 of NC_140914.1, read as the reverse complement.
CAGGCTTTGCCCATAGGGGCATTTCAAGTCGTGTACACACCATGGATGAATGTCATTTTTTGAGCTGTCCTAGTCTGAACATAATCATTGGTTGCAGAGATATACATGGTGTAACTGAGAGAACTTGCAAAGTATAATACATAATCAATATACGATACACAGTACACATAGACAACATATCCAAAACAACATAAAAGGAGGATTAATAGTGTACTTCTTCGTCTGTTACAAACGGAAGACAAATTATTCATCTTCATCAGAAAAACGGTGCAAAACATAAAAGTCCAGTATGACTAATTTAGATGAAGGAGAAAAAGGGACGCCGCGTAGCGGTGTTACAGGCTGTTGGCATCAACCTAGTAGGAAGTTGCATTTATTTTGTGATATAGTGACTGAAACTCCGCTCAGACTACGTGTTAACCAGCAGACACTTCCAAGACACGTTCAAGCTGAGCTGCTGCTCTGTGGCTAAAATTCATGGTTTATATCGTCGGACGAAATCACCCAGCGCCAGGCATCGTGATCTTTATGAAGTTGTTTAGACTGCATTTGTTAGCTGGGTGTTATATAAAGAGTATATATATATAAACATAACACTGTATACAGGCAGACACAAGTCAGACTAGACACTGCAACAGTGATGAAATGCTGAGCTCAGCATTTTCACTTTACTTTACCACAAAACGGAATGGGAAGTAAACATGAAATATGGAAGTGATCATGATCTGATTTGACGTCACCAGTTTTGGTTGAAATTATCTCATAGCCTGAATGACTTCAGTGTAAAGAATTAAAACCACACGGACGTACAACTCTTGCCTAATCCATTAAGTTCACTCTTTCTCTCAATTTTTCTTCTTCTTTGTTCCATAACAATCCAGCTTTAAACCGGTGATCCACGGGGACTGGCTGGATGTGTGTAACTGAGTACACTCAGCTCTTTGTTTGCTTAATCAGCCCCTATAGCAGTGTGTGTGCTTTGAGAGAGCACCATTCTTACTCTACTTTCACTATTCTGCGTTCTTCCTAAGTGTCAGACAGATGTTGGTGTACAGACGGCTGCTCTTGGTAAATCATACATGTGGTTTTCTGTTTACAAGACTTTCTTTCTAACCAATATTAAAAGATCAATGGGGGTTACCAGGAACTTGACTCTACACACTGAAACTGTGAAGAGTGTAAAGTACCTACAGGTGGAAAGGTAGTCCCCAAACCTGTAGCAGCAGTGGGGCGTCAACTGCTAAATGGTCAGAGAAATTAGGGGAACTTTTACAGGCTGAATCCCCAGGCCAGCCGGGAAAAAACCTTCCCACCCCCAACTTCAACTAAACTTCTGATCAACTTGTCTGGTCAAAAAGTGAGACAATAAATAGATAGTGACATCAATCCCACAGCACCTTTCGTGATCACTGGAGCAGTGACAGTTTCAGCCACTGAATTTATTTTCAGACAGACACATTGTAGAGAAACACATTTCTATGAATGATTTGGTTTCAGGATGTAGTGTGTGTTTCTAAGTATTAGTCAGGTTTTTAAGAATCACTCCCTTTCCCAGAGGACGGATGTTGAGAAAAGACATCTTTGTTTAAGCAAACAAATTAACACCAACATAAGAGTGTCAGGAGTCTTATAAGGTCAGCTTCTTTTTAGCTTTCATCATTAAGCATCGTTCATCATTGAGCAAAGTCATTGAATGTTATTTTTATTTCATGAGGTCGTAGAAATAACCTATTAATAAATGTTTGACCTACTACCCCTTCCCCCGCTGTTATCAGCGCCCAAACAAGCCAAGAAGATGAGATACGAACAGTGTTCAGTGACGAGCACCGAACAACAGTGCAGTGAGCGGCTGACTGCTCTACCTGCCTGTGTGCACTCAGCACTACGTGTCCCTGAAAGTATGTGACCAGCAAATTCTCAGGAAAACAACAACAAAGTATCTTGGCCACATGCTGGCTGATGAGTTTTCTCTGTAGGACTAACCGCTTCATAAAATCTTTTATCCCCTCTGTTATTCTTCTCTTAAATTGCTTGTAATCATTCATTCATTTGATCTCCCTTGCTTTTTTTTCTTTCTTCTTTTACTGTATTTATCAGACCCTTGATCCCACTTAACTATATTCCTCGGTATTTTACACTATTTTATTGTTATGGTACTCTTTTTATTGTATGCATCAACTGCTTGAACCAATTGCCCCTGTTGGGATCAATTAAGATGTATTGTATTGTATTCCCTAAAGCTAACAGTGTCCCTTGTTAAGCTGCCGAGTTCCAAATGACTCACTGCTGGTAGACAATGTGCTGACTTTATCCACTGGTATAAGAGAAAAACAAGACCAAGTCAAAACCTGGTTGAGACTGGAACGCTTCCCCGCTCCTTTCTGTCCTCGCATATCCAGTATTTTGATACTCTGCATCAGAATTGAATCTGATTTGCATGTGTGAGTCCAAGGAGGTGCTAATATATTTAATAATGTACACGACAGCCACTGTAAAAAGTTTGTGCTGAAAAATGTCTGTCGTGTAACATCCAATAAATCAACCAATAAATATAAATACAGACTTCTCATGTCAAGGTATCACTGTGCATTACTGTTTCTGCTTCTTTAAATCATGTGTATGCAACCAAGACTTGGTGAACTTGCTCAAGCACACTTTCACAACAGAGGCCAACCACATATTGACTACTCTGTTGAGCCAATGTAGAGGTACAGACATTAGCACATGCTTTGTAATTTAACCATCTTAGTACAGAGGCGTGGTGAAATGGAGGCAGTGAAAGCCCAAGGGTCAGAAATAGGAATTTGTGGGTGGCAGGTGGCAAATTTAAATCCCCCAGCCAATGAGGAAAAACCCTCCCTCTCCCCACAGTTACCCCGTAAGAGTGTGTTCTTAGTCAACCGTCCTTGCTTAAATGAAAGTGACAGTGACTTTGTTAAAAAAGAAAGAAAGGGGGAGTAGGAGCAAGAGGAGCCGTAGTTAAGTGAAATACAGATAATCCTAATTACGAAACACTTTGTTTTAAATGTGCCTTTTTAAGTGGTCTAAAATTACTGGAAGCCCCGTCACGCCTCATATGACAGCTCTCAAAGACTATCATTTCCTCCATCTGCAACAGAGTCTTTCGACTGGCATTTGGAATCATGAAAACAGTCACAGTTTCAACTACTGATTTAGATTTCAGAGTAAAGCTGAAGTGAGACATTTGGTTCCCCTCTCTTTGTCAAGTCATTTCTTTTTACAGATGCCCACTCCCCCTCCTGGAAGAGGGAAATTGAGAAGACACAGGAAACCTTATGTTTTCATTTCATGCAGTCTAATATTTTAGTAAAATATAAAATGAAAAATGAAAGTGCCAATATTCGGATAAAGAAACAAACATCTGGGGGCTCAGACACTAGTTTGTCATGGTTTTGATCAGGTCAAATAACACTGGGTTACATAATCAATTCTTAGGTTTTCAAGAAGTTATGAAACTGCAGCCCAGTCATCACAGATAATATGATAACTTTAAGGCTACGATTACCTAAATTTGCCACTGACTGTACAGTCATCACTGCTACGTTAACAACTCAGTGGAATTTAAAACCAACTCCTCGGTTCATGTGTTATTCTCAGAAGGGGTTTTAAAGGTGGACTACCCCATTTGAAACATTTGAAATGATGCAAGGGATAAAACACATACAGACTCCTACAGTGGCACAAATAAAATCAAGTGTGTGGTTTTAAAGGGATATTCCGGCGTAAGTTTAACCAATGGTCCAACACACCGTGACACCGAGTTAGACCCCTCCCCCCTCGAGACATGAAGTCTGCTAACCGCTAGCTTCTCTAGTTGTAGCAACTTTAGCAAAGACCGCAGCATAACAAACAGCGCCGTCTATTGATCCAAGCGCAACCGATCAAAAAGCCACTCATAGCCACAAATAATGCTCGGTGCGTTGGACCATGGGTTAAACTTACGCCAGAATATCCCTTTAAAATGTTCATCCTGACAATTGTCTCCCTAGTCTATACAAAAGTAGGTGAGATGGTGACAGATGGGGAGCGTCACAAGGGGAGCTAAGATGGTGTGAAAGAGGAAAATAAAACAGACTTTCTTTTCTTCCATCAAAAGATAGGACTATGGCTGTGGGGAATTTGTGGTGAACTTTACTTTCCTTCTTATTAAAGACAAATCTGAAATAAAATTTGGGGAACAAGCTCATTTCAAATAGAAAGGTGAAATTTGGGTCTGCTCTCCAACTCTCTACTCTCAGAGCGAAAGCAGTGTTTAATTTGAATACATTACACTGGAATCATGAAACACTCCAATACAGTAATATAGTGCTGGATCATATCACTTAAATACACAGTCATCCAGTGCAGGGTGATGGGGGCGTTGAAACGTACCCAGGCTGACACTGGGTGGGAGGTGGGGCACTCCGCTGACTGGTTGCCAGGTTGACACATTTAAACTGCAATTCACACACCTACAACCAGGCAATTTAGTCTAACTGGAATCTGGCATCTTTAATCAAAGAACAGCAACCTGACTCCAGAGATCCAGAGACAAAGAAGAAGACACTGTGACTGCTTATTTCATTGTTTTTGATAAACACTACGCTGAATCACACAATGACAGCAGAACATTAGGTCTATGTCTTTCCTCTGTTCCAAGAAAATGCTATCTCTGTATCTGATGATTATTATTTTGAGAGAGTCATAGCAACAGTTGTTTCCTGTTAAATAATCAAACAGTAGTTATGGTTATGTTTTCTAAAAACTAGCAGATATTTCTGTCTTCTAATCCACACAAGATATTGTATCTGCTGTGCTACATCATTCTAAACTTTCAAGTCTGACATGGCTGCTTTAACTTCTTTAACTATTTCTGCTGCTATTTCAGACAAATAAACCTTTGTACACATGTTCCACAAGATCACTGTACAACACATCTCGATATTTAATGTTGATCAATGGATCGGATATCCTCTGCTCCTGCCAGTTCTGAACACAACGTGTTGAGTTTTCATGTTGAAACTGTCTTTACAAATCTTGTTAGGTAACTTAACTTCTTATTCACTGCAGCACTGTGCAGAAACTTCTCATAAATTATGCAGTAATATCAGGAAGGTGTCTGATAAGAGTGCAGTGACCTCAGATTTAAGATCCAATAACCATCTTAGCAACAAGAAGGGTCCTGAAACCTGACACAGCCCAAATTTCAACAACCACTGAGGGAACATGGAACAACCTTCCTGCTTGTGAGCTTGAAAATCTGTATGCATGCTTACTGAGGAGAACTGCTGCTGATGTACAGGTGAATGATTGCCATAGTAGGTACTGATATGATTTTGTTTTTTGGTTCTTTTCTTTACATAAAGCTGACTGAGAATAAAAACTATTCCTGACATTATTTTTGGAAGCATCCTCGTTTTATATTTGGTGCTTAAAACCCCTGCACATTGCTGTATTTAAGCACATGGTGGCACTGGTCATTGTGGCTGTGTCAGTTGTTTCCTCTTAAACCTTCTGCTTTTGCCCAACCCTTGGATGCAGCCCAAATTGTTTGGCAGTGGAGCCGTAAAGCTGTGGTAGACTTGGCCAACAATATAAGCTAATTGGATAGAATCAATGTTAGTTTTGGTGTTTTTGTGGGATTTGTTTGTTTGTCTTCTGTTACAGCAGGAACATAATGCCCTCTTCACCTAAGCACTGCAGCTGATGACACCAAGCTGCTGCAGAGAAGCAGGCGCATGCGTTCACATCAGCTCTACCTCTCTCTACATATACAGCTTGTAAGGTTACTCTATTGTAAGGTTTCTGTTATCTATTTCAGTTCAATGCACCAGGGAGCCAAAACTGCTTACATGCACACGCACACAGATTCAGAGTTTTGCAAAAAATAAAAATTGAGCGCAGCGTTTGTGAGACAGTGTTGACATTACTGTGCAGTTGTACTTGTGATATCCTGCCCGGCAGCAGTAACCACGTGCAAGTTTCCAAAACATCAACACACCTGTGTAGATTAACAGAGGATCGTTCAGGTTATCGTGGTGTGTGGGAAGCTGCGCGCATAGATGCCTGTGAGTGTGTCCATGTGCTCGTCTCGCTGTGGTTGTAGGTGCTTGCATGTGCACATTTCTTGTTTTTTTTTAAGATTGTACTCATAGGTCTGTGTTTTGCACAGAGAGAGAGAGAGACAGAGGGAGAGCGAGTGTGTGAGAGAGAATCCCTAATATGTGTCAGACAACTATGCTGTAATTGTAGACTGATAGACGTTCTTTGTGAGGAATTATGGGAGTGGTTGTTCCTGTTTTCTGTCACTGTCTTTGTTTAACCTTCTTAAGTTACAGTTTTACTGAACTATTCAGATTTATTGTGTAACTCTTTGATGTTGTTCTTACCGATACAAAAGTTGAACTCTATTTCCCATGAGGGTAAAAATGATAGCTCAGCTACAATCTGATTTTGAGACATTGTTTTTATGACAGTGCAGTGCGGCCGTGTTCCTCTGTGTGGGACTTACTGAGGTCTAAGACGTCGTCTGTCTTGATGAGGTCTTCTGGTCTTGTCAGAGGAAGCTGTGTCTCAGGTTCTCCCTGTAGCTGAAGTGACAGCGACCGCAACATGAAGAACACACGGATCGCCTGTGCAGACATTGGAGAGGTCCCACACAAACACACACCAACACAAAAATGATATGTTAAATGGATTTCCTGTCTGAAACTGACAGTTACAGCAAACAATTGAAAAAGAATAAAAGATTGACTGTGCTGCAAAAAATGCAAACACAACATCAACGTTCTTATCAGTGTTAGAAACTGGGGTAATACATTTTGTCTTTCATCTGGAGTTAGGAGTGCTGCAGAGTAAAAAGGCAGAAGATGACACCTGTAGTGTGATTGCATGGGACAGTTATTATTTAAGTAAAAAGTAATTTAGATTTTTTAAATCCCATTAAAACTCAAACTCTCCAAAGGAAGAACACATTTCAGCTACACGATCTAATTTTGCAGGAATCTGATAATCTGTCCTGACATGTGAGGCCTGAGTTCAAGCATGTGAGTGGACGCACCCTGCGTGTCTTCTCCACGTCTCCACACGGCAGTCTCTTGACAAAGTCGATGCCAGTCAAAGGGGTGCCGGTTGGTGGAAGCAGTACCGAGGCATCCATCATTAGATACTCCACATTCAGAGGTTTACTCTGCAACATACACACGTGTGCATGAGTCCAGATACAGCCACCCACAACCACAAACAAATTAGTAGCAACAATTTGCAAGCTCAGGTTGATCATGTTTTTCAAGTTATATGAAGCAGAGAAAAACCAACATCAGATCAAGCCAACTAACCGTCATGCTCCGGTACTCATCTTCAAACATGTCCAGGAAGATCTCCTCCCCCTGTCATGGCATGAGACATGAGAAATGAGTTATAAATAAGCCGAAGAATTGAGCTCTGGCCCCTTTATTCATAAAGCCTACGCCTCAAAATTCAACAGGCCAGACACACTGATAAAAACAATAGTATGTGTGTGTGTGTGTGGTCCAGGTATAATAAAAAACAATATTTCATGGTTATTTTGTCACTATTTTCTAGAGTGAAGACTTTTTAATGTTAGGTTTAATGAATTTAAGTCATTGTAATATCCAATGAAGCAAAGCAAACACATCCTAAGAGCCTTATCATTTATGTTTGTGTTGGGCTAACATCGTACAGCTTCTGCTAAAACAGTCACTACTACAGTAAAATCTATACAATAATGATCTTGTCTGTACATTGTAATGACACATTACAAACTTAACCATCGTCTGCATATGTATATGTTTTTATTGACATCATATATAGGCCGTAGAGAAAGAGAGAGAGAGAAATAAACAGGATTCCATTATTAAGGTTTTTCCTTAATTTTCTCACTTGTCTATACAAGCATGGACCGGAGACTTGCTAAACAAGGACAACTTGTTTACTGGAAATACAAAAATACGACAAGCTTCCTCGTTTGCTTTAAAGCTGTAATTAAAATACGTGACAATGCAGGGATAATTTCCCTAATTGTGAAACTGACCATTTACACAACTGGACAATGAAGAGTCACCTAAACCAAACATCTGTGACTGATTCCAAAACTGATATCCAAACGCACTCAAAGAGAAACAGAAAGCCCAGACTGACCACTAAGCATATGCTTACGCATACAAATCCGACATTGTATAGTCTTATCTGCTTTCAGTTTGACCTGTAACAACTTAAGGGAAATGACTTCATTTATAATTAGTGGATAGTGAGTCAGGGTCTTCCTGCCTATTGAGTTCAAGAAGTTTTTTTTTCAAGGTTTTTCATGCTATGATGCCGTCAATCTGTTTTCCCAGTGTTTTCAGTGTGTTTTAACTTGAAAGGCTAAATGTCAGGTTGTGTTATTGTCTTCACTCACCTTGTAGAATCTCCTCAGTAAATGCAGACTTTCTTCTCTCGCACCCTTCAAGCACAAACAGAATGCAATGACACCAAATACACAGTCTGAACCAACACTCATGTAACAGACACATTCAAACTGAAATCTTCAGAGTATCTTCGCTAAATATTAGCATATTCTCAGCAGAGAAGCAGGAACACATTATCACATCGTCTACGTAAACTTAACTCCCTGCTCATTCTGCTGTTTTTTTATATATATATATGCGCACAAAGGGTTGAAGTTTATGTTCTCCACTGAATGTGAATCACATTGTACTGTTTGATTCCTTAAAACAAAACATCAACTCACTGATTAATGTGTTACGTCTCTTTCGTTACATGTTTTGATTTGGCTCTGACTCGCTGCCAGTCCATAAGTGGCCTCCATGGAAGCTGTGGACTGTTTGTGGACAGAGAGTGATATCGAGCTTCTCTGCTTGAATGTAAATAAACACATTTCCCATCCTGAGGTGCCATTCCTTTAAAGGCGTTCGTAATTCCCATGACAGGAAATAACAGAAAAATGTCTGTGGGCTGTGGTCACAGACTCATTGAGCACCAGGTTCATTCACATTATAGATCCCCTTCGATGGGAATTGTGTCTTTCATGTTGTTCACATTTTCATGTGCCATTTTACTAATGTTACAGGACATATCAGCAGAAAAGTACGTGTGAAATAGCATTTCTGAGTATTTCTGCCTTTAAATTGCTGTGAACCAACAGAAGACGCTAGCTGGCAGTTTCAGGCAGACCGAGGTTGTCGCGGGGGGGTGGGGGTGGGGGGCAGAGCAGCGCCGTCTTCGCCCCCGACTCTGAGGTGCATTGCTAATGAGCTACTGGCGCTCTGCAGAAGGAGAGCCTGAGCAAATGCCACATGTTTTGTGATTTTGGCAAAAAAAACCTTCATAATCACAATTTAAAGACCACTGGGAACTATAATATAACCAACACTAAGGAACTTTTCAACCTTCATATAATATTTTCATAACTTTTGTGATGGTACATCGACTTACAGTACAACAGGTTGAATGACACCTCTGTCATGGCCTGAGGGGGTCTGTACCGCCTTCACTGGCACTAAGCAGCTTTGGGGAGCATGGTGGGACACCAGCTCTCACTTAAGTTTCACTTTCACTTTCGCGAGTCACGACGAGGAGGGAGCAGGCAATGTGGTACGTTCCCGTCGGATTGTGTATGTGTGTTTACTGTGAAATGATCCGCTGGAAACAGAAACTTAGTTTGGATGTCTTCTGTTAATTTCCATGCACCGGGAGATCAGGATGTTTACGGCGCTACGTGCTGGTGCTCATGGGAGATGGAGTCTTCCTTAAGGTTTCATTCCAAATGAATGAGCTGTCGACCAACAGCTATTCCTCAGAAATTCTGACCAGTCATATTTACTACTACTGAATCCTTCACTTAATAGGAAACTGATATGATCTAATTCATGAGTACAATAACGTAATGAGTCACTCCAGTATTTTTATAGGAGACAAGGAAGGCCCAGTTATGTGAAACAAATGTGCTTCCTGCAATGGCCACAGACAGTCAACTAAAGTACTTTTAGATACATTAGTCCTTGAACAGTGATGCAATATGTGATTTCCACCTAACAAGTTGAAACCTGGAAGTACTGGTTTGATTTCCAGTCAGAGGTTAGAAACACAGCATGCCAGTTATTTCCCCTAAGCAGAACAGGAAATAAAATAATCAGTGGCCAGAGCTGTCCTTGTGTTATATTAACATAGCCATTGTTTGACTGAGGCCTTTTGTTTGTGTTGAATATGACAGTGGAGCCGGGAACCAAAGTCACAAGATAACAAAATATTAACAGGATTATCTAAATATATGGGAATACCCTCAATGTCAATATTTATGTTTAATAAGGAGCATTGCGTTAATAGACAGACACTTGTCATTAATATTTAACAGTGTCACAGGTGGGAAATTCTCCCAGCAGAAACTCCCAGCCATGTCAGACCTCTTGCAAGAGATGCTAAACAAAGATCCATGCAAAATAGCCAAGGGAATGTTTTAATTCACTTTACAAATTGTGAATTTCTTTTTAATATTAAATCCTGGAATCACACAAGCATTAGCACAACACCATATTCTTGTAAGTCCGTGGAGTAAGAAAGAGGGAGGGTGTGGGGGGGTTGCCCTGAATTAACGGAAGAGGAAATTATAAATGTTGCAAGTACCATGCAAACCTTGGTGAGTTAGCAGGAGAGGGAGTCAGAGGGAGTAAATGAGGAAGGAGAAGACAGTTAGTGAGTTGCCACGTGTGGTTTGGACAAAGGGGAGGAAAAGGGAGGTCTAACTTGTCAACGTTTTCAAACCATCAACTGAACACCATCTGCTGAAAAAAAAAAAATGTTGTGGTTCATCACCACAAATGAGCACTCACTAAGAAACTGTTTTCCTAAGGATTCTGAGGAAGCGATCGTGTTAAATGGAAAGAAGCTATTTCATGGCAGTGGCAGAAAAAAAATATGTCTGATCCAACTTTCCACCTGCCTGATCTGATACCTGAGATTCTAATTTTTTTCTGAAATGATGGCGTCTCTGAGTGTCACATGTTGACGGGGTGGTATGTACTCTATGAGGGGAATCGTGCACATGTGTGAGTGTGCTGTACCTCCAGGCAGGCCAGATGAACGTCTTTGATTATACAGTGGATTCCAGACAGCACGGACTGCTTTAATAAGAGGCAGCTCAGCTCCAGTGTAGCGAGGCGCACTTTACCGTCTAAACACATACAAGAGAAATACAACACATACATAAATAATGAGTATAACGGTCTAATGGTTCTCTAGTAGTGACTTTACCAAAGCAAAGTGTGTGTGTGTGTTACCTGGCTGTGCTGCCTGACTCATAACTCTGATTAGTCTCTCTACCAGCACTAAGCTGTAGGAACTCCTCTCTTGGTCAGGAACTGGCAGCTGCAGTCGCTCCAGGAGATCACGGTTTATACCTGCAGACAGAACAGAGCTATGGAAGTTGTAGGCACATTTCCTGGCATATACAGTAAAGGTGCATCTCAATAAATAGGAATATCATGGTTTATTTATTTCAGTAATTCAATTCAAAAAGCGAAACTAATACATTACATAGATGATAGATCCATTACATACAGAATGAAACAGTTGTAAATTATTATGGCTTAAATTTAATGAAGCCCTAAAATTCAGTATCTCAAAAAAAATTGAATATTACAAAGAACCAATTAAAAAAAGGCATTTTTATCATGGAAATGTTGGCCTTCTGAAAAGTATGTCCATCTATATGCACTCAATACATGGTTGGGGCTATCTGACTTAAACTACTGGGAATAGACGTTTCCACTATATCCAAATTTATTGAGATGCACCTGCACATAACCATTGTGACACGTTGCACGTTTGCTCATAACTGACGTCAGTGCGATGCACCTCATCTTTAGCCCTGGTGTGTATAGGTTGATTATCATGTCAGTTAACCTGGATTCTTGGAGTTAGCGACCCTAGCTAGCTGGATATTTGAACATATTATATGTTCAAGTTTCAGTTCCTGAAAGGTTGACCTTCAAAAAGGCAAAATGTTTACAACAGTACCACAGTGTGATTACATTAAAAGTGGTGGTTGTTACCAGCAAAGGAAGAAGAAATGAAAATAGAATAGAAATAAGAAAAGCGATACTGCCTTATTTATAGTGCTTCAACTGATCAGAAGATGACCTAGAAATACATGAGGTGCCTGAAACTGCAACTTGAATAAAATCAGTGTCAGTTCTGTTCAGTCACTGAGACCTCTAACACGCCCACTGTGTAGCTTCATTTCAAAATGTGGAGATGAACAGAAGGACTCACCTTTGCTGTGTGAGACAGCATAGAGCAGACAGAGGACGAACAGGGCGTGGTAGTCGTCGCCGGTGCAGTCGAGAGCGCTGTACACCATGTCTAAGAACGGCCTGCAGATAGAGAAAAGGGGTCATCGGTCCAGGCTTGTGTCTTTCCCCGTCCACACTAGGCTGAAGAGTTTAGAAAATGTGCTCATTTACCTGCTCCTCTGTGCGTGTGTGCGGGTGGCTGCAGCAGTCTTCTCCTCATCAGTGATGTTCTGCTCCGTCAGCTCTGACACCATACACTTCTCCATCACCACCATTTCTATCTCTATGTGCGCATGTAACACAAAAGACAAAAGGAAGCATGCATGAATGTGGAGTTTTTTGTTTCCTTATTCTAAACATATTGTTTTTTTATTCTATACATCTCAACGTCACAAAAAGAACGTCAAAAATTAGCTCTTTTCACCCGTGATCGTGAATGTACAGTCTGATGAGTTTCCTTCTCAGCTTTTACTGGTTTTTAAAGTGATGCAAATGTACTAAAGGAGCAAAGACGTGCAAACCATGTGTCTCTTTGTTATTGATTAGAGAACCACACGCTGATTTTCCATGCACAAAACTAACTATTTGATAGCATTATATGTAGATATGTTGATAATGTTTCAACCAACAGCCTGCCGCCAAAGTTAGCAGTTATCATTGATCATAAAAAAAAAGGCTTCTTAATTTATCACCTTTTAATTTATCTGTTGACATCTGTAGGTGTCATTTTTCCACCCTAAAGGGTACATTGCTTATTGTGAAACCATCTGTTCCTCTGCAGCCCACAATGTTTTTGTTAAAAACCCATGCCGTCAAAAACAAGTCTGTGGCTTTGATCCTTCAGATGCATCAGTTTGTGGAGATCATGCACAGAGACTCCTGTGAGTCCATCCAGTCAAAACACAGAAGGAATAATCTTATTTCTACTGAACACACCTACGCCCAGACACAAACAAACACGTATGCACACAGAACAAAGGTGAGAGACAGGCGGAGAGGTGAGGAGCACAGGATGGATGGTGTGTCACCGTGGAAATGGACAGTCAGCTGCCATGGAGATTGTTGGGCATGTGTTTGAAGGTAGCCATGGTGACCATGGGGAAAATTAAAAGGTGCTAAACAAGGGGAGCAGCAAAAAGAGGGAGGCCTCATCTCAAAACTAGCCAAAGAGGAATTTTGAAATTAACTTCCTTAACTTTCACTACCTTCTGCAATCTCTTTTAGCCTCAACTTTAACATGTTTTCCTTTTGACAACTTAAAAAAAAAAAAAACTGTTCATAAAGAGCCAGAATAGCCTAATTTGAATTTGGCAATGCAAGGGAAACGCAAGGCAATGGTCGCACTGGATTTGGATCACTTAAAAAGCAAAAGTGGTAGTAGAGCATTAGGCTTTTATGCTGTTCTGTGAGACTCTCTCTTTTCTGTTTGGAGACGAGGGCTGCTGCTGTGGTGCTGCTGCTGTTGGGTAACCAGGGTGCATCATGGGAGACTGTGTCTGATTGATGGGAGTAAAGGAACACTCACAAACACAGTCCTGTACTGCTGTGTCCAGTGAGACACACACTCACCTTCCGCCGTCTCCCCACTCGCTCTGCTTCCCTTAGAACTCCCACCTCCTCCTCCTCCTCCTACTCCCTCTGTACCTTTTCCCTTCTCTCTCTCCCGGCCTCCCTCCCTCTCTCCTCCTCTGCCGTTGTCATCCCAGCTCTCCTCTTCCCTTCCGAGTCCGCCGCTTCCTCCCCCTCCCCCTGCCCTTTCATCGTCCTCCTCCTCGCCCAGGTTCTTGTAGTTTGGCCTTTTCTGGGTCCTCTTGCGGCCACGGTGGCGGGACAGTTCCAGGGAGCGCTCCAGAGACTCTGGGGGCTTGGTAAACCGACGTACGCCTCCCGCACTGGCCTGGAGGGTTGGAGGAAGACAGAAGACATGATTCAGAGAGGTAAAAAACACTGCATGACTGGAAGTGAGCATCACAGGCTAATCATTTTATCATCTTATCATAAAATCATCAAAGTGTTCAGTCAGTTTGCGCTTTCAAATGTGTTTTGGTGCTGAATACACATAGGAGATAATGGTTAAAAACAGATGAGAGAAAAAAAAGGGATCGTGTTTTTTCACCAGGTAATGAAAAAACGTAGAAGAGACCAACTGTTGTGTTTCCAGAAAGCAGTATCACTGCTAGCCTTAACTGTTAGAAGTGCATACAAAGAGACACACAAAAGAACTTATCGAACACAAGCGACCACAAAAACACAGATATAACTGATGTGCCTATATCTGGTCACACATGACCATAAACACCATGCTTTACAGTAAATCCTTCTTGCATTATCGTGCTGATCAAAGTCACTTCCTCCCCGATACGCTTTATCAGAGTAGAGACTGACCACTTCATACACAACCACACACAGACACTGAGGCAAAGTGTCAACATGACCCAATAAACTGGTGCAGTGTCTCCACTATGCAACTATCGCACAACATCAACTGTGCACACACACACACACGGCTATATATTATAATTAGTAAAAGTGTCAAAGCCTCTCCCCCTTCCAGTCCAGTCTTACCATGGTGACAAGTCTTCACAACTAGTCAGCAGCCGTTTCCTTCACAATAGGTGTGAGCAATTATTGACAAGCTGACAGCTCATTAGTCTGTTTCCACAGCACTGGCTCACAACCTCTGTGGTCCTCACCAAGGAGAAGGAGTTTTTCCTCATTCCTCATTAGAGTGCAGAGACTATAAAGTGCTCTGGGGAAATAATGTACAGCAGAATTAATTGCAAAGTTAATACAAGCAGACCTGGGAGAGGGAGGATGTCTGTTTGAATTTTCCATTGTGGTAAAATATGCTTTAATCCCCACTTGAGATAAAATCTGAACTTAAACAAAGGTGCTAAACCATGAACAAATAATTCCCTCAGACCACGTCTATGCATTAATCATGGAGCTAGATCTTAGAATCATCTGCTCAACTGTTCCTGCAGCTGGAAACTATTTTATAAATGCACCTATGCACCTCTGTGCTGGCTGCCTTGATACCAAGATGGCAAAAAGAAGGTGAACTTCTTTTTCCCAAAATGCTGAATTATTCATTTTAGAGCCTTAAATGGAAAATCTTAACTGCAGCAATTAGGATGAGTGGAAAATCTGACTCAAAGTTCTGGAGGATCATCTGAAGGGCAGAATACAGGAGCTCCTCGGAAAGAGTAGAGTGGCTGAATAATGGAGGGAAAAAAAATACTCCCAGGGTAAGACCGATTCAGGTATGTCACCTTCTGATCTGGAAAAATTACATAGTGGATTGTAACAGCTTGTTCATGGTTGAAACCTGGATTCTAACAGTAACTACTGAATACACAATAGGGTCTAAGACCTCTCAATGGGAACAGGAAAGTGGCCCTACTTCATATTCTGCGTGTTTTTTCAGTAGCTTGTCCAAAAGGTGGACAAAGAGAGGGGTGAAGAGGCAAAAGAAGAGACAGAAAAGAGACTGAGATGAAGAGGAGAGAGACACAGGTGATGGAGCAGAAAAGAGAAAAAAAAAAAACTTTTTAAAAATTGAGTAGGAAAAACTAAAATGAGACGAAAGAAAATGAGTAGAGAGGGGAGATGGATATGAAAAGACAGACAGGGAGGAGAAGAAGAAGAAAGAAGAAACCCTGTTCCTCATTCCACCCTCAAATTTCCTTGAAGTCCCCTCTCTCAACCACAGCAGCTGCTGTCTGATGAACAATGATGTCTGATTGTGACTTAAAAACAAGTGTTACTGTGGCAGTAAAAACTAGTAATCATAATGACACATTATAAGTTCTAGGAATAAAAATACTGATCTGGAGCATGTTAGATCACCAGACAGTTCCTCTGGTTAATTAACTACAGACTGCCATCAACAGCACTGCACTGAGTAATGTCAAAATTTGACTGTTCTACAATTCAAGCTATTTCAGTCTTATCGGACCAAGGCAAGAATCGTGTTAAATGTGGACCAATCAAATAGTTACCATAATGTTCACATCTCAGGTGAGGGTAGACCAGGTGTGAAGCTGGGGTAGACTAGAAATGCTGATGGTCAAATGGTTCACGACAGGGTGACCGATGTGTGTAGTTGGTTGCACTTACCACCCCATAATGACAGCACAAGCCCAGAATTTTAGACATTTTTGTGAATTACCTCTCCAACCAAGGCTCTTCTCCCCTGACTGTTCAGTTTGGCCAGACAGCCAGCTCTAGGAAGAGTCCTGGTTGACCCAAACTTTTTTGCATTAAAGGATGATGGAGGCCACTGTGCTCTTACAAACAATAAGTGCAGCAGATTTTTTTGTAGCCTTGCCCAAATCTTGCTCTGATGAGCTGTGAAGCCTAATTTAGACAGGTGTGTGCCTTTCCAAATCATGTCCAAACTACTTCATTCAACACAGCTGGACTCAAATGAAGGTGTAGAACCATCTCAAAGATGAATAAAAGAAATTGACGGCACCTGAATGACCTGTGTCACAGCATATTAAAATTCTGGGTTTGTGCTGTCATTCTGGGGTGCAGAGTTTAGATTGATGGGGGAAAAAAATAATTTTATTGATTTTAACATAAAGCTGCAACATAAGAAATGGTGAAAAATTGAAGGGGGTCTGAATACTTTCCATATGCAATGTATACATTTATATGCATGTGACACTCCCTTTCCCACTTGTGCAAACCCCTTCATCAGGGACACATACCACTGAATGAACACAGAAATACAGTAGAAAGTCCAGTGGTGTTGCAAAATAGGAGGCGATTGAATTTCTGGATAATCCTGCTTCTGTCTAAGCCTGAACTTTGTTACAGAGAACAAAGAGGAAGAGGATCGGGTCTCTCACACTGAGAAACTAGGTGGCCCTATTTCACTGAACTTCTTACGCTAACACAAACCACTAAATAGACAGATATGCAGGTGAACACGTAGGCACAGACCCATGAACAGCTGATGTACTGTAGTCAGAGGCTTTAGAAACTCGTCCCCCTTTCAAATTCAAATTTTTTTGCCAAGAACAGACCCACTTGCAGTTTCTCAGCATCTGTCCTCACCCTGCTCCAGATGAATCAAAACCAAAAGTTAACATTGAATATTTAACTCAGTTTTTCTTGCTAAAAAGATTTACTGTGTGATGTCTGTGAATATCAAAGTGTGTTTTCCTCAGGAGGAACTAATTTGAAGTTTCAGCTTCAGTCTGTACAAAGGTATTCACAGAAATACTCTTTGATAGGACTGTGAGTAACAAGAATGGTTGGTGGCTCCGATTAAGTCAGTCCTATTTTTTTTTTAGAATTATTCTGTAGCCTACTAGAGCCACAAACTGTACCAACCCCGTTCCACAGAGTAACCAGAAATGTCTTTTTAGCCCTTCTTGTAGCCAGCCACACTTAAAAAGCACAGGTATCTGTATCATCTCTCAGTATCACTAGGAAGAACTGTACTGTAGCTGCTGCTGAAAACACTGTGTGTGTGTATGCTGTCAGGCAGAAACCACAAACTAGTATCAGTCAGATCAGTCTCTGTGTGTATGTGTGTGTGTTGCACCTGTTAGCTGACTATGTTCTGGTAAACCACTCACACTCAGAGCCAATGCTGAGAAATTAATGGAGGTCAGGGAGCACACAAGACAAACCTACACACACACACACACACACACACACGCGCGCTCTGGCAAACTCCAACACACCTGGCAGCAAATCAAAATAGAGCAACATTTTATGGTTGCAGATACATTTATAAATGCACACAACTAAAACAGCTGTATGGAAGAAAAAAAAAAAAGACTGCGGTGCACGCATGCAAATTGACATCATGTCACTAACTGGTGCACTTGCAAGTTAACACGGGTAGGCTAGAGGGAGAGAGAAAGAGAGAAAAAAGACTTCTTTCTTCCAGGAAAGAGATCTGGGTTAGGTGAGCCAGCTCAGTGTTCCATCATGTGACCTAATTTCCTGCCACATCACAGACAAACAGGAAGTGCCATCTGACCACCTGTGCAAAGACAGCACCCATGCCTCATCTGTTTCATCTACAATAAATCAAACAATAACAGAACCATACTTCTATCTGATGTGGCCGACACAAGAAAGCATTCACACCGGAAAAAAAGAAAGAAAGAAAGAAGTCTGTACAACCCCAACAATCTTTTTAAAAACTTCAGTGCTAGAAGTTAAAAATGCAGCTTTTGCAGCTTTAATATCTACAAAACACAGAGTGAATGGATGGCACAAACTAAGTCCGGGTCTGGCTGCGTCCTGTTGTGGTAGACCGACATTGCTAAGACATCACGCCTCAACTAACATTCACTGAAAAGGTAGGCTGCTTCTTACAACAGCTACAGGTCTAGGAAGCACACACACACACACACACACACACACACATACACACACACACACACACACACACACACACACACACTTGCACACAAACACACACACAGCACAGAGAATAACCACAAGGATTCTCAGAAACGCTCACTACCTCACACCCACCTGACTTAACACACAGATGGTCAAAAAAAAAAAAATCAAGCTGTGAGGTGGGAAGAGGAGGGGGTTAGAGGGAAGAGAAACTAAATCATAGGAAGAGTGAAAATGAGATGACAAGACAATTAGGGGACTCAGTTGGGGAAGGTTAGGGGGAGAGGAGGGGAAGAGGAGAGAGAGATAACATGATGATACAGACACAGATGGAAAGGGGTCACTGAGGGGAAGACTTTATAAAACTCTGCGGGATTGTTTCAGTCCAAAGCCTGGACAGTAAAAAAGATGGAGATGAGGAAGAGTGTTTCAAAAATGAAAGATGAAAGAACAATGTTGGTAATTTGCATACTGCTGCCTTGATGTGGGTGAATCATGGAGAAAACCATGACCTTGCCATCTCATAACCACCTACACGCACTTCTGGAACTCCATTGAGTGTGTGTGTGTGTGTGTGTGTGCGCGTGTGTGTGTGTGTGTGTGCACATGCACGCAGACATGTATCCATGCGGTTGCTCGCGTGGGTTTGCTTGTGTGCATTTCTTGTTTATGCGCTCTTCTGCCAACCTGTGTTTGTGTTTAGTCTATATGACAATACACAGTAGACTGTTTACATTAGTGCATAGTGCTTTTTAAATAATGTTTCTCCAAGTGCTGTTCATGTCAGATAATCCAGTGTTTCTTAGCATATTTGTCAGTACAATGTGTTATTAAAGGGATAGTTCACCCTAGAATGATATTTCGCTCATTATCTACTCACCCTCATGTTGACTAAGGGCTGGAAGAAGTTTCAGATTCCTCCGTGGCTTCTCTGAGTTACAGGGGGTCTCGGCATAGCAGTGCATGTCCATATAACGGTTGCAAAGGGACACCGGAGCTCTTCGTAAAAAAACACACACAAAAAAACATCCAAATACCTCCATGATGCTCGTATGTAATGTCCGTCTTGTGCTGAAGCCCCAAATTGCGTAATTGTCCCGAAAAAAATTAAATAAGTCTATATTTTAAGCTTGTTTGTAGCGGAAGCTTCTCGAAGCTCCTCTTCCTGGTCCGTCCAAATCTCGCGTGATTCGCAGTAACCGCACTGACGCATGCTGACGCCGGCGCAAATCACGCGAGATTTGGACTGACCAGGAAGAGGAGCTTCGAGAAGCTTCCGCTACAAACAAGCTTAAAATATAGACTTATTTAATTTTTTTCGGGACAATTACGCAATTTGGGGCTTCAGCACAAGACGGACATTACATACGAGCATCATGGAGGTATTTGGATGTTTTTTTGTGTGTGTTTTTTTACGAAGAGCTCCGGTGTCCCTTTGCAACCGTTATATGGACATGCACTGCTATGCCGAGACCCCCTGTAACTCAGAGAAGCCACGGAGGAATCTGAAACTTCTTCCAGCCCTTAGTCAACATGAGGGTGAGTAGATAATGAGCGAAATATCATTCTAGGGTGAACTATCCCTTTAAGATGATGAAAACATTTTTTTTTTTTTTTCTGAATGTGAGTGTGTATTTTACCGTGCTCTTAAGTGTGCTGCTGTGTATGTCCATCTGTGGGATGAAGACGGACAGGTCCCCGTTCAGAATAACCTCGGCCAGAGCGTTGACCAGTGGCTGATAGTGGATGATCAGGAACACCTGGACAGCACACAGACAAACTGTGCGCTTAGCATTTCTAAAGCAAGGACCGTTAAATGAGAATAAAACTGCACTTAAACAATATGGAAAAAATGCACCGCAGAGTTATCATATGCCAGAAAATGCATTTGAATAATGCAAAACGTTTTCCTCTTCCTCTGCAGCCTCCCATCAGGCATATTAAAAGGTTAGACCACTTGAAAACGTCACTGCACGGCAGTGGTCTACTTGGATTGCCATGTATTCCATCTTCTTAACATTTCCCGAGTGACTAAGCAACAGGCAGCAAGTGTCAGTGTGGTGTGCTTACTTGAGACAGCAGGTAGAGGGACACCTGAGGGTTGATTTTTCGCTCCTCAGACTGAAACACAGGAAAAAATAACAGGCCGGTCAAGGTCAGTCATGTATGTTATGCGATGTTGAGTAACTACAACTATTAGAGACTAATCCAGAAAACAGAGTTTCCAAAGATTACAACAAATGCAACGCTTCAATATGTGAATGCAGCATCAGGAAAGACCCCATGATTTTAACATCCTCAAATCTACATAACTAATGGAAATCACTGTGGACGTGTGTTTCATGATGAATCATGAGCTCTGCTGAGAAAGTTTCGGACACTAAGTTAATATTGATAGTGTGCAAAAATGAAGTGAAACCAGTGGGCCAATGGAAGGTCAGGAGAACACATTCTGGGAAATTGCTGTCAGCAGTGTGTGCAGTAATTGGTTACTAAAAACTGGACAGCTTTCTGCTTCTGTTGTATGTTTGATATCTTTAGAAATGCTGCTGCATCGTAAGAGATAAATTTAGACTGGGCCTTTTTTCACTTTCACTCACTTTTCTGACATTCAACATATTAAACAATTTAGAACTGCAAAAACCACCACCGGATTAATCAACTGTGGATTTATAGTTGGGAAAAAACAGTTGACACATCAGCACACAGTTTCTTTGATGTGTCTTTAACACATTAGCACACATAGGTACCAATGTGTCACAACACCTCATCTACTTAGCATTTAGTGTTAACATGGTTGGCTTCTACACCACAAAGGCTTTCTGCTTGTTCAACTCTGGGTAAACCTAAATTCAATTACTGCGCATCAGGGCAACACACCGTCTCAGGGATGACCAAAGAGTACACATAGAGGGGCAGGAACAGACGGTTGAGGAGGTGGTCCGTCAATACGTCGTTAAGGAATTCACAGTTGATTATGAGGATGTCGTTTAGGTAGTGGAGGTGGTCGAGGTGCTCTGCCACCAGGTCACTTAACTTCCCCCTATTCTTATGTCTGAGGAACAGCAGAGAGAGACAGAGAGATAAGATATTATTAGGTTAGTACAACTGGTTTGTTCTAAATAGAAAGTAACACAATAGGTATCATGATGTACATAGAGATACATAAAATAGATGACTTTTCTTACTATAAATTTACATAAGAAATTAACATTCTACATTGACTGGTTTCATGAATCAAAGAACATCCACGGCCAACAATATAAGCACAACTATGTAATAATACAGTTTATACAATCAATCACGATAGAATTATACATTAGGTCCTTGTATATACCCATAGATGTCATGTACTAGGATAAAACCAGAGACAGCCCTGACCCCTAGAGGCTGAAGGGAGAATTACACTGAAGAAGATAGATGGCACTCACTCCTCATCTGTCTGCACACACTTGTCCAGTTCAATGACATGGCTGCCAATGAACCACACCAAGTTGCTGAAATACGGGACCGCTGTCTTATCTCGGATGTAGTGCAGCATGTGCTGGTTGTCCACTGGAAAAAAGGGAGGGGTAAGGCAGAGAAGTTGTAGCCACCACAATGAATAAACACTCACACTCAAGACATACTCCTGATCCTGGACAATTACCAAAATGTGACACTTAAATATGATTTAAAGAAAAACAAAAAAGCAACAAGCAAATTAAGAGACAAATTAAGATAATCAATAAAGCACAAGGTCAAATTAAACACAGGACTTACTTCACTTAATCAAATTTTGTTGACAAAAAATAAAGGGTAGGCTACTGTGGAGTGGGATTAAGAGCAAAGCCAGTCCAGTTTTTAATTGAAACAACAGCGTGACCAGTGTGACTGGAGCCTCTCATCCTGTATTAGTTAAATAAAAACTACTTTTCTTCTCTGTCCATTTAATCTGCACCGGATATTTCAGCTTTTTTGAAGTGGGGTTGTATGAGCTACAAATGCCCATTAAGTACAATCGATGCAGTAGAAGGGTCTCTGCTGTCCCTCACTGAGAAACGCAGAAGTGCATTGCACCTGTGTCTCAGTGCAGCGCGATGTGCCGGTGTTTCTCAACCCCACTTCAAAAAAGCTGAACTATCCCTTTAAGCAGAGTTGTCCTTAAAACAGAAAGAAGACCTTAGCTATGTTCAGAACAAAAAAAAACTTAACAGGTCACATTACAATTTGTAAGATTGGTTGGAGTGCAAAAAATGGGATAAAAGTTAAAAGATATACAAAGGTCGGCAGTATGAAAAGCCCTAAACTGCAAAAATAGTTACATAAAGGAAGGAAACTACTGAACAGAAAAATCAGACACATGCACAGTTCAGTGCATTTCTGGAATAAAAGCTGACTGAAGCTTAAAGACTCATATCAAAACCAGAAAGTGTTGAAAATCACAGGAGACATCTGAGAGCCAGATTCTGACACTTCTGCTCTGTGTCCCGCGGTTTATCTGACCGGAGCAGTGGCCCTTTTCAACCGCAAATAAAAGCTGGCTGTAATATCACAATGCCAGTCCACGTAGGTCAAACAGAGACGAGTAACAATTGAGCCAAACCAAATTAATGGATTATTTAACAGCAGAAAAACAAATGGTCTCTTAAAAGGAAGAACGGAGGATTGACGCATTGGGAGTTACTGGCTCAGTGACCAAAGCATTAAACCCATCACCAAAATAACAAGCGACGTGTGGGGCTAAAGTCTGTGGGACAATTAACCCAAGAAAAACCAAATTAAAGGGCATGCAGGTTTTTCTCCATGTATGAAGGTGGCTGATACAGAATGGTCAACAAGAACAAGAATCGCAAGGATATTCATACCAGTACACTTAGAACAAATACACCATTAGGAACAAATAGGGCTGGGTATCAACAAACAGACATGTGATGCTTATGCTTATTAATAATGACTCATTTGAAACCAGCTTTTAAATTTGAGGCATTTAAACCAATCCACATGACAGCTCCTCTAATAAGTTAACTTGTATTTTATCAGCCAACTGGGCAAAACGGTGACATCATTTAGGCAAATGTAGATATTGTATTTGCATATAACAACAAAACATGTTTTTTACAATACCAAGCCCTAAGAAAAAGACTGAATGAATGGAACCAACTTACATGAAACTGGAGTTAGGCAGATGGGGCGCGCAGAGGGAGGAGGAGAGAGACAAGGAGAGGGAGAGTAGGAGTGGTTGTTGAAGAGGAAGAGGGAGAGGGGGAAACAGACACAGGGTTAATGTGAGTAAAGGGGGGTGGCTGTGGGGGGTGGAAGGGAGGGAGGGGGTGTGGTGGTTTGGGGGGGGGGGGGACCCTGCAGGTATCTTAACAAATAAACTGCAAACAATTGGCAGACAAGGAAAAAGAACACACATCCTGATCCAGGTCGTCATTTGTTGCAGTGCATGTTCCAAGGAATCAGTGGGAAGCATCAAAACAGTGACATGCTCAACATGATGCTAAAAAAAAGCCACAAATATAGAATAGTTTCCATTGCAACATGCTGATTCATTTTCACTACTGTGATACATGGATCACTGGTAAATTCTAAAATGAGATTTATTTTTCTTCATTATCATAACACTTATGCATTAAATTGAATTAGAAAGGGCTTTCAGTA
The DNA here is from genome assembly GCF_045865225.1 of Trachurus japonicus. Classification (NCBI taxonomy): domain Eukaryota; kingdom Metazoa; phylum Chordata; class Actinopteri; order Carangiformes; family Carangidae; genus Trachurus; species Trachurus japonicus. Next base: position 22,160,166 of record NC_140914.1, on the reverse strand, counting down.
CAATAAATGACATCTCTGATGCTGTTGAGAAGAGCTTCACAAACAAACTTGCCTTTCACTGCATAAGTGTAATTACTATTCAGCATGTTTACAGTATCACCACCAGCCACAGTTGTTCCAGGGAGTTGATGCTTCCCTCTTGGTTAGATTCCTTACTATAGCATAGCCCATGGCCAGCACAGCAGTAATGGTCAGTATTCCCCACACGACTAAAGTTCCTTCATTAATGACTTGTATCTCTAGTGTGGTTCAAAGTCAGCTGAGCCAACTGTAATGACGTCACTTGTGGGAGAAACAGAGTCAAGACTTCATGGACGATGTAAGAAAGCGAAGGTTTTACGGTACAAAGTGTTACATGCAAGACAAAACACAAAAGTACCGACGTAGACGGGGAGCCACGCAGTCGATGCGCTGCAGTGATAGTATGTTGAGACAATGTAATGTTATGTATAGTGAGGAGAAGCGTGATGTGAGAGAAAACCCGTCCGAAGCACCACCCCCCCGCCTCTCCCCTTGAGTGACAGCGACCAGCTCAAGGGGCCCAGAGGCGTGGTGGGAGGGAGCAGCCGAGGCTGACACAGCACAGTAGCACGAAGCAGCGCAGCCATCAGAAACATCCTGTCGCTTACAGTCTGAAAGCTGCACTCTGCAGACATTTAGCCTCAAAAAACCTGCAGTGCTAATGTAAAACAGATTTACTGGTGAGGGGATTTCACCATTTGCATGCTGGGTAGCGCAGCTAAAGAATTACCTCATTTACAGTTAGTAAATACGTCAATATGTCATCAGTGAATGATGCTGAACGTTGTGTGGTTTTGTTGAAATAACAAAACTGAGTTGAACTGCTGATTTATGTCGTTGGATTGTTTTATTAAATGCAGTCTTAGTAAGTAGCGTTGCTGCTCCTGATTTTCTCTATCTGACTTTCACATACTTTATTATTTATTATCAATATCATCTATTATTTATCATCATAACATTTTTATTATTTGATATTGTCATTTTGTTTGGTCATTTGTTTTATGTACTGTCCACCTTTGGGCTAGATTACTGCACATTTTCCACTGTGGGACTAATAAAAGAATAACTAAATCTTAATTTTTTGACATAAATATAAAAGAGAGCAATAATGTTGGTCGTAAATGTGTGTGATGTGTTAATAAACTTAACATATTTAGTACTTCCAAATACCTTTTATGCGTTATATATTTGATTGGGGGAGCATATATTTGATGCTGGCTGAGAATCCTTATGACTGCACTCAGAAACAAAAGCAATGGCAAATTAGTAGATGTTACTAAGCTAACAGCAACTACTATGTAGAATAAAAGTGATTGTTTTCATTGAAATTTGACATTATGGAATAAATAAAAACTTGTTATCCAGAAAATGAATGAATGAACTGTAAATATTTCTGCATATTTTCTGCTTGGGGTTGACAGCTTTCATCGGTTGAGCTATGAGCCAATATTTACTGGATTCCCAGTCTGTGTTATAGACCCGCTGTCTTAGATCTCACTTGAACAGGACCTCTACATTATGACAGACATTTTTTTAAAAGAAAAAAACAAAACAAAAAACTGATTCACTTAAATCAAGGGCAGTTCTTTGACTCTTACCATTTTGCTGTGAATATTTGGTTTAGATAATGGCTAAACAGATCAGTTGCAACACCCCTGGAAAACTAATGAGAGCATGTTAAATGATGCCTTGAAAGGTTGTAATTACACTTCTTTTAAACTGATGTTTTCTCACTAGTAGTAAAAGCCAACAACACATTTTAGGCCAAAGATTCAGCAGACTGTGTATTTGTGTGTGCTTGTCACAGCATTACCTGTTAGTCATGCTCATGCACCAGAAGCAGCAGCGAGAAGAGGGAAGTACAGAGAGAGGCAGCAGGCAGTCTCAGCATCTCGTGAGTAGGTTTGTGTGTGTGTGTGTGTGTGTGTGTGTGTGTGTGTGTGTGTGTGTGCGTGATTCCATCGATATCAAAATAAGCAGACACACGCAGCAACGTGTGCGTGCATGCATGATTAACTTCGTAAATTTTGTTATGCGTGCGTTGTTACATGCAGATTGTATATTTGCGCACAAATTTTGCGACGTATTGACCGGCATAGTGTGTGTGTGTGTGTGTGTAGGTGTGTTTGTGTGTGCGCACGTGTGTGCATGGTTAGCATGTGCGCATGCGAGTTCCTGGCACTCACCTTTGTAGACGTTGAGTGTGATGGTGCGGACTGCGATGCGGACCATGCTTTCAGGGTGGTTGAAAAACTTAATGGCCTCGGTGTACAGGGCAAAGTCATTAGTGTGCTGTGTGTGGGAGACAGAGAGGGGGCGCCGGTGAGCAGGGCACGGCATTGTGCCACCAGGGGCTCAGGCCATAAACAACCAGAGAGAGCGAGAGAGGGAGCAGGTAGCTGGCGCCTCTGGGCAGTATCACATTTTAAAGAGAAAGGGCTTAATCCTTTGGTACAAACATACAGATTGAGCAAATACATACAGGTCAAAATTAAGGAGTTAGAGAATTAGTGTGAGACATATTCATAATTTTAAAAAGCCTGACGGTGTTCACCAACTCAGATCCTAGGGGATTCATCATAAATCTCTTATGATTCTTTAAATCTCATATGGATTTATTGAGCTAATCAACCAATATACTGTCCTAGTGGGTGGACAAGAGAGCATGTCCTGTTCCTGCTGACAAAGAATTGCATATAATAAAAACATTACACACTGTAAGGTAAAGGTGTTAACTAAATAACAGTATTCATTCAAACAGCACTAGGTGGTAAAATCATTCCTAAAGAGCCAGAATAAAGACTTAGTAATCTCCCTTGCTTCCATGCAGCTTTGAAGAGACGTGTTGGCCAAATTAGTGGATGTAAATGTAAAGGGACATTTGTTCCTAACAATCTAACAACACTTAAGGTTGTCTTCACGTATAAACATCGCCCGATGCTGCATCTCTGGCAGCTCTGCATCTAACAGTCATCTCTCTCTGTGCCAGTGCCCAGTCCTCTACACAACCATTCCTCAGTCGCTGCGACCTCCGACCAATCACAGCTGAGGGTCAGTGAGTTGACAGTCACCCAGAGGTTACGGCAAATGAGGAACTCTGACCCTGACACCAAACCCAAACCCACTCCAGTTTGATGTGTACATCTGAAAGCAACTGAAGAGACCAAATTCAGGATTCACCTATCCTATGGCGCCCTCTAGGGGGAAGAATAATAAATCACCAAATATAAATTAATCATAATAAATGAAATGAGAGATGAATTACAAATATAAAAGACACTGACTATTTAAATACCAAGTTACTTTGCTTCCAGTAATTACAGTGTGCACACTGCGAATAAGACATGGAGAAACACATACTATCCTATTTGACCCCATGTCCAGATATATCATCCTGTTTACTCCAAAAAGGCTGAATGTGCTTTTATTTTTGATAAATGACAAACATTCAATTATCAAAATTAATAAAATAAATACTGTTAAAGTTTTTTTCAACAACATGGGTTCTCAGATGTACAAGTTGGGTCTGGTTTTGGCTTCAGGGGGGTTACGCTTCCATCAACAGTACACCAATAACTTTCCCCAGCACACACAGGCCAATAAAAAAAAAACTACAAATACTGCTGAAACAGTGAAGGGCAGAAACATCAGTGATTATACAGGTGTCAAGTACTCTTTGGTATTGTCATCCTTTACCAGAAAAGCACATGATTGATGATGAAGTTATAGGATTATTTTTCAATTAAGAAACACACAGTGGGCATTTTTATGCATAACTATAATAAATAAAACATTCCCTCATGTGAAAGTAACGTCAGCGAGACTTATTTGTTTGTTGCAACTAATGCAGAGAACAATGCCTATCTGCACAATCAACCAATCTTCACAGGAAGCCAAAGTTTTGACACAGGAAGTGTGCAAGCCTGATGAGTATGAGCAAATGTTGCCTTGCACAAAATCCAAGTGACAGATTAACCTGTGGATTTTTTAAAACCAATATAGTGTATGTAGTATTTTTTATGAATGTAATTACATGTAATATGATGTAATAAAGTGATTCTGTATGTCACTTATTAACATATTACAGTTGCACATTTTCAGTAACAGACTTGTCATTTCATTTTTACTTTTACATCTCAGTTCAAACACTAACTTCCTTTGGTCACGCTCTCATCTTATCTTTCGTCTCTTCCTTCATCTTGACTGTCACTGAGTCTGAATGGTAAGTATTGCTGATACTGAATGATAGATTCTCTATGTTTCCCCATCCTTTCCAATTTACAACCCCGCCCCTCCCCTCATAGAGGCCTCACCTCATTGTAGAAGAAGTGCACTGTGTGGTTGTTGAGTTTGAGCGACAGGGTCTTGAGGAAGGAGATGTAATAGGCCATGATCTCCTCGTCTGAGAAGTCAAACTTGTGGACGATGATGGAGTTCACGTGGTTGTTGGACAAGAGGTAATCTGAAGAGAAGAGAAGAGAAGAGAAGAGAAGAGAAGAGAAGAGAAGGGAAGGGAAGAGAAGAGAAGAGAAGAGAAGAGATAAACAACCGGATGATACTTAAGCAGTGCAAGTCATTCAGAAAAAATAAAGTGTCTGAAGCTCAGACTGGATAGCTTCACTGCGCTTGTTTCATTTTTTCTTTAGTGTTGTATCAATAATATAGCTGAGCAGAACCCCTATACAGTATATACTGGAATATTATTTCTGTTGACAGACTATCACAACTGTGGAGTGTGTCGACAATTAATCTAAATGCAAATCTCATTTTACAGAATATATCAGCCCATTGTACTGACAGCAAATCATCTGCTGAGTTGTCTGTTATCCAGCAACAACAAAAAAATGCAGCAGGCTGCTTTGCATTGTATATTTCAACAAAGACAGGCAGTGCAACCCGGCTTGCATTGTTCAGTCTGCAAAACTCATCAAAAAAACATGTACATATATACAGATCTACACACACTGGAAAAACTATATTGGAAACATATAATGGAAGTGGATTACATTGACAAGTGTTCATAATACACAATATACAACAGGTTGACCAGGTAAAGCAGCAGTCTCAAATAAAACCTCTGCATTGCAATATATATCATACCTTCATATTTTTTCTGCCAGTCAGTGTAGAACCAAATACTTACATAAGGATGTCTCATGGCTAATGTTCTCAAACAGGATGTTGAGGGTCTGCAGGAGCTGGACGCAGACATAGCGTCCCGACTTCTGACGCAGGATGTTGAGGAAGAAGGCAAACATGTTCTTCTCCAGGAAGAAGCTGGACACATGCAGGAGTGCACACACAAACACATACAGGCTTCATCATTACTTCATCTTGAAATGTATTATTATGATATATAATTCTCAAAATGAAGATGTTTCTCTTCCACAGCATCACAATGGATTAGTAGTTCAGACAAACACAGTATACACACACACAATGTTCCTTATTTGATTCCAACAAATGAACAATTTCTCATTGTCTTTTTATATCCCTCTGTCACAATCTAGTAAAGGCAATGTGCCAAACACTAATCTAAAAAAAAACTGTAATTACTGTTCATTGGCCTGGCTTAAGGCATGCTAACTCTAGCTACTCTACAGTAAAAACTAAATTTAAGAGACAAGAGATAGTACTTAGACTAAAGAATGAAATGTTTTCTTTTAATGTCAACATCATTATTGTAATGTACCAAATAGGTGGCAGTTCTGAAAAAAATGGCATAGCTCTACAGTGAACACATTACAACATGCCAAACAGCTACTCTCTAAAAAAATATAACTATCCATTAATGTCTATGTTAATTCTATGGGTTTACTGATAACACCGACACATCCTCTGTGGCTTTTCTGCTCTTCAAAGCCTTTTCCGGTTTCAGATTATCAGCCAGACATGGCAACTTCTGATTAAAAATAAAACAGTATAATTTCATGTGTCAGAGTCTGATGTTAAAAAAAAAGTTCAAGAGTGTTGGATGAATCATTTTGTACATTTTGCAGTGCTTTTTGTGGTAGCATGTTATGCCTGCTCAAAACGCAATGTAATGACTGTGTACAGAGTCAGCATGTCGGGAAGCAAATCAGAAATGGCTTTGATACACCCATAGTTTTGTTCAGCTTTGAATGGTTTGCAGTCAGAGGGTAGGGCAGAGTAGTGGCACAGTTGTGGGCGTAGACCTGTAAAATTTCCCTCATGAGTAAATTGGAATATGATTATCTATTTGTCTTGGCTCTAGTATTGAAGAAAAATGTTTCCAAGTCTGTTTGTTCAAAGACATATTCTTTTTAGGAAGAGCAATCTCCCATGGTTGACATCAAGATGCTTTTTGTTCGTTAGTGTGCATCTGTTCAAATGCATAGATGTATAGATTCAATTGGAAGTAAATCCACAGCTGTAAATTTGATTCCCATGCACATCACATCTGCACTTTAGGACAAATCCTAGGGATTTGGCTTGAAGACACTGACTGGGACTTACTCAAACACGGAGCTGTCATTCTGGTCCCCCCAGATGAGGATCTCTGTGATGGAGCGAATTGTTTCCACCAATAGATTTCGGTTGTGGTCTGTCACTGTGGTGTTTTTGGTCAGGACTTGGTACATATACCTGAAACACAGGAACAATGTGTAGAAGAAAGTGTTTAATATGCAATTCAGGTTTAGTTTCTGAATAGGTACAAATCTGTCCTTAGTCTCTCGAAAACAGTGGAAAGACATAGTTCAATCACACATATCTGGAGTGGAAGCTGCTACAAAACAGAATAAAAACCAACTTAGAGGACATTAGCAATTACAGTGATTATTTTGCTGAGCTATGAATTGGTCCTGTAGTAGGCGGTGCGTTCAAGTACCACCATACGAAAGTCACTATACTGTACACCCACACATGTATTTCCCCGTATTCGGCCTGGTTAAACGTGGGAGGGGGGGCGTATGCACGCTAAGCTTTCCTTATATCAACCATTCTCTGTCATTTCTATGATGCACCTGTTGGGGTGGGTCAACACTTCAGTTTTAAGGAGGATTTCCACCGAGAAGCTAACAATTACAAGCTAGCTCACACGCCTATGTTCGTGTCCGGACAGAATAGAGACGCCACTGCCATAAAAAGACATTTTATCTGACTGGACCTGTGGACTGTTACGGTGCTCTCTGCTGTTGTTTTAGCTGTTTATAACAGGACTAATGTTACCGCTGACAGTAGCTCTCAGCCGGGTCATCATACAGGCTAACCTCCGCTAACCTAAAGCTAGCTACTCACTTCAGATGGTCCAAGGAATGGATGTTTTTCGTTCTTCCTTGTCCTCCAACCCAACTCCGTGACCGGCCAAACATGGTTGAGGTTTCAAGGGGGCTGATGTTTTAGCCAGGCACGTTATTTCGCTGTGGTTAGTGTCCGCATCTATCCATTACACCCACTTTCCCGTGCAGATAGCTACTTAGCAAACAGAAGGTGATAGGCGGTGATAGCAGCAGCGACAGGGGCCGTTACGTAACAGCTTCAGTGGGTAGGTTGTGTGGGAGTTGTAGTTTTTTGTAATATATATCCTCAATGGTGGCACACAGGAGCGAGTGGAGAAAAAACTACATTATTTATTTCCTACGTTATTGGTGACGGGTAAATCACGCGACATGTGCTGCGAGCGAAGGGGGCGGGGCTCAGTATGTTGACTGATGGCATTAGGGGCCAATCACAGCGCAGCCTGCCGAGCGGCGAGCCAATCACAGGCTGAGGCTTCAGGTGTCGCTTTGTCGTCAGGACTGTTTTGATGCAGTTGTTGGCAAAATTGTAAGAAGGGACGTTTAACTGTGGGAACATCGCCTGAAGCGTGTATTCATGAACGCTATCCCAGGTGCGGATGAGTATAGAAGAAAACTGCAAATCCTTCTCTTTCGGAGATGTTCGCGTTTGTCTCTGCTAGCACCGCATGTCACTGTTTTTAGCCATAGCCAGCTGGCAAGGCGTGAATTCCGCAAACCCAAGAAACCAATGTCAAGAATGCGTCGAGCTAGCTAACATGATATTTTGATACTGTCCGTCGGTGTTATTAGCTATGAACGTTAACTATTCAAGTCCAGCTTTTCTTTTGTCGTTTTCCTCTGGCCCCGTCAGATAGAAACCACTTATTAGCTGCCACCCCCCAAAACACTGTTTGCAGGACGGGCACAAGGCGAAATGGACGCCCCAGCCCCATCACCCCAGACACATCTCTAGCGGTGACACCAAAAAACAAACAAACTCGAGTCCGCCACATCTTGGCCTCGCACAATCACGAGAACCCAAACCGTGGCTGTCTTTGTTTTCTATGACACACCAAATTTATGCCCAGCTAGATTCGGTGGAATCGCTCCTGGACGATCTCCCATATATGTTTTATCTGGGCTTGTTCTTTGTGAACGTCTTGATCCTCTACTATGCCTTTCTGATGGAGTACATCGTCCTGAATGTGGGGATAGTGTTTCTGCCTGAGGACATGGACCAGGCGCTGGTGGACCTCGGGGTGCTGTCCGACCCTGCCTCTGCCCCGTATGACACGGACATGGAGCTGGATGTGTTTGAGGGCTATCTGGAGTGACACGACGGGCCCGGAGGGAGGGGGGAAAAGACATTTGAGGAGGAGGAGGAGGAGGTGATGATGATGATGCAGAGTTCCAGCACAGGTTGGACCAGCCTGAACACTCCCTGGTCAGTGATGTGGGGGAAACGTCCTTCCAGTTTGATACTATTGTTGCCTTTCTGTCGCACAGACACATCAGTGAAAAAGTAAGAAACAAAGAAGTCTACTTGTTTTCTTCCATGTTCAGAAATTTAAATGTTGCATGCACTAAATAAGTGACATATTTTAAATTTGATCACCTTGTATAAGCCTATCCCCAAAGAAATTTAAGTCAAAAGCAACTGGTTATTTGTCTAGGAAGACGTTTCACCTCTCATCCAAGAGGCTTCATCAGTTCATGCTCGCATCTGACCAGGCTGGGACTGGTCCAACTATCTGATGTGGAGATACAGGTATTTAACCTCTTGTGAGGGCGTTCACAAGGCCGATGATGATGTCACTAGAACCCTTTGTGCTCCATGTGCCAACGACTGTCAGATGCGTACATGAACTGATGAAGCCTCTTGGATGAGAGGTGAAACGTCTTCCTAGACAAATAACCAAGTCCAGTTGCTTTTGACATACATTTCTTTGGGGATAACGATGACCTGGACAAATGAGAATATTCACAGGCCCCTTGTATAAGCCTGTTTTTTGTGACTATATATATTATTTTGTGTCTCCAGGTTGTCTCGGCTCAAAAGAAGGTAGCCTGTGCAAGAGATCCTGCACCACTAGCCGCATGATGAGCGACTCTCCCATGGAAAAAGCACTCTGCACTGGATAAGCTATCAGTCAGTGCGCGGCCAGTCTAATAGCTATTTGACTCTAGTTGGACACCAGGGGATTCACACTGGCATCTTTGTCGTTCACTGACACAGTGGAAGCTATATGGGAAGCACAATGTGCTACAGGTGCAGACTAGAGAGACAGCTGTTCCCTACATGGAAGTTAAAAAAAAAAAAAAAAAAGAATGTTATAAGAGGTGTGGACAGGTTTCAGGTTGTCGGCATTGTAGCCAGTTCAGACACAGCAACCTGGCAAGTACACCCAACAGTTATCCGGATTGTGTAAGATCTGGTGGCTGACTGCAGAAGAAAATGAATAAAACACCCGCCACTGGAGCCCCAGTGTGGCAAGACATCTCAGAAGAACTGGCAAAGTGCAGGAAAACACTGTGCACTGTAGGTCTGTTGCAAACTTAACAACTCACAGAGCAATTTGTTTAACTTTGACGTTTTCAGAATACAGAATGCATCGCTGCTTTGCAGGCTCACTCATCCCTGAGGCAGAATTTGAAATGTCTCTCCTGAGGCCATCCATATTGTGTGTGTGCTTCAGGGATATACACACTCTCAGGAGCACAGTCAGGTACTGGCAGGATGTAACACTGACACTGGACACAGGCTGTGAAACTATAGGATACAGGGGAGAACTAAACTCTTCAAGCTCTCTTATAAATCAGGAACACCATACTGCACTTGTCACACTCTTTCACTGTAATGCAGAAAGTTTTTAAGTATTCCCTCTGTGAATTCATGTCACATTAGATAATTGGGGTCATATGCAAATTCAGTTTCCAAAATAATTAACAGTAATAGATTAGTGATTAAAGCAGGCCAAATGTGCCTAAATCATATCAGTATGAGTTGTGTCAAAGGCTGAGACCTCACACGGAAGAACCTTAAAGGATATTTTACATGTTCACCCTCTGTTTGTCGCATACTTCTTTGTTGTCATAATTCTACAAACATGTGTTAGATACATAGAGGCGACTCAACGCATGATACTGGCTGTGTTGTTGTTGTTTTTAAGTTGTCAAAATTGAGTTTTATCGCACTCCCTTCTGTTTACCTTCTTATGAACTTTGAATTCAGTTCATAAAATGTGTATTCTTGGCAGCAATAATAAACTGTATTTCAGCAGCGGGGCAATTAAATGGTCATAGAATCAGGTAATTATTCCATCCGTCTTCTAGGTTTAGTTAGGTGGTGGAAGAAAACCTCATGTCAGTGACACTTGTTAAGGGATACTTCACTTGATTTACTAAGCTCTGAAAGTTCTGTATGTACTGTTGATCTGAGCACTTCCAGCCCAGCTACTTTGAGCTAGACATTGATTTTTGGAGGCAATACAGACAAACCAGTATTTTTCTCCGAGCAGACTGTACCTGTCTACCAGAATAAGCAACTTGCGCTTCACAGTCATTGCATTGTGGTTGTTCACAAAATAACCAAAGCTGTAGAGATGAAAAAAACATTTCAGAAATATTTTGTTCATGCACGTTTCATACTCTAAACTAGTTTTAGTCCAGAATTTCATTGCCTGACCACCAGTGTTATATGATTATTACACTCCACCATATAACCCTCATAGACATGACACTGCTATAACTGTGCTCAGTGCATCTGCTCATTAGGAACAACACTTTGCCGACTCAGCTCAAATGCTACACTAAACATGGCAAGGTGCTTTTCTTGTGTTGCCACATTAGGTTTTTTTTTGTGTGTATTTGAGAAGAAAAGAAAGATCAAATGCAACAACATCCATGTAGCACAGATTCTCTCCATCTGAATGATCCATTCGTCCATGCAAGATATATTTTGAATTGGTTATGGATTACCGATAGCTGATTACCAAATTCCTTCTTCTTTTTGTATTATGGCTGCCATTCAGCGATATTTCAAGGTACACGTACAATGTTTGAATTTGTCTGAGTCTGTGTAAATCAGTACGTCCATAACTCTATTTTTGGCAAGTTAAAAATTCCTCTGAAACAACATTAAGACCACATGACGCTACAGCTCAGGATACTAATGCTCTATATTATATAAACAAATTTCTATGAAATCTGATCAAATTATCAGAATCAGGTAAGGGCTTCCAGTTGATAAGGTAAACACTGGAGAAGGTATGTTCATCAAGCTGCATCATGCTGGAAATGGACGTTAACAAGCTGATATCTTTTTGACCAAAGCTTTAACATCAGTGGATGAGTTTTGTCATTTCAAAGTCACTCCCTGTAGGCTACTGGTGAAAGAAATATTCCATTTCCCAGGCATGATGCTGCGCTGCTTTGGCCAGGCTGTGGTTATCACTGTAAGCTTCCCACAGCATCTAGATTCATTGAAAAATCCACGAGGACTGTGATAGATTAAAGTCTCTGCTTGTTTTGTTGGGTGTCATCATCATCATCATCACAATCCTCAGCATACAACCTTTACCCAGTGCTTGTGTCCTCCCTCCACAACTGCTCATTTGCAGTCACGCACACACGCTGTAATAAGCTATAGATCATAACAGAGTTTTATTTTCCAATGTGTCTATTTAATAAACTTTGAGCAAATGCCAGCTTTTTTTTTGCATCATTCTTCTTCTTGCTTTAGGTGGATATTTGTCTTTTTAGCTATAACTCTTTGTCCAAAGGAGGGCAGCAGAGCACTAGACATATCACTGATGCTCACTGAAGGAAACGGACCAGACAGGACATCCTCAGATTGTTGGAGGAGATTGCTGAAGACTTACTTTAAATACTATGTCTGTGAATGACACCTGACTCCTGAAATGATGCAGCAACTGTAAGGAAATCTTGGATACAGCTATGAAATGTACAGTGACCAGAGAGGTTGTATTTTATATCCTGTTGATGTGTTTAAAAAAAAAAAATCTATATATTATTAGGCTACTTTTAATATTATTAGCCCGTTTTATTTTGGTATGTCTAACATTCCCCTCTCATTGTAGCTTCACCTTTCCTGTTTTAAGTTTCTTGCTCCTGTGATTGACAACCCTGCTCCTAATGTGTTGCCCTCGTGTCTAATCTACATCCTCCTTCTCTTCCAGTTCTTGTTTCTTTGCTCTTGCTGGTCTTCCAGCACATTCAAGCTTTAGCCTTATCGTGTATATGACCAGTTTCTTTCTTGACCTAGTGTTTTGCCTCACCTCTTGGATTTATTTGCCCATCCTGATAAACTACCTGTGTGCCCAACCAAGTTTGTGTTAAACCCCCTCTCCTTTTCTGAGTTGTGCATATTGAGTCAGTAGGCCTATTGCAAATATATTTTGATTAGATAAAATGACAAGAAAGGAGGTTTACACAACCAAGTGAAAAAAGAAACATGAAAGAGTCGACTGGATTCCTACATCCATGACATGGTGGATGAAAAGCGAAAGTGAACTGTTCAAGCTGTTGAAAGGCAGCCTCATTTTGAAAACAAACATGGACCATTTTAATCTGACTGAATTGCCAAATAAGGTCACTTCATTCAAGCAAGGAGACGATGCTGGAGCACAAGGTCAGTTTAAAGCTGTTTATTAGGGCACCTAATAAACAACTTTAAACTTTAAAGCTGTTTTTTAAGCTTTAACACCTGTGTCTCCTTGCTTGTTGCTCGTCTGTCTCCTCCCCTGACACACCAGTCTGCTATTCAGTTCCTCAAGATGAAGTGCGAAGGTTCTCCCTCAAAGATCAAAGCACTGGCACCTCATTTTTAGTCACCAAACATCGGATCCTTCATTAATAAATTGTAGTATCCAAGCCTAAATTTAATGCTGCTTTCAAAGCCACAGATCATACAATTTGTTTCAAACATTTATTAGCACACTTGACACTCATTTCTAAATACTAATTTAAATACTGTACTGTAGATAAATCTCAACAGACACCAGAGGTCACCATAAGAAAAGTATATGTAATAATCAAATATGCATTATGTCAGTGCAGTTAAGTTTTTTACACGATTTATTTAAAATTAACTTAAGTTCGTCCTAACTGTTTCACGTCAACTCTATGGCTTAAAGGAAATTAATGAATGTCATCATCAACTACGTGTTAAAGAGTTAAAGGTCAGTTGTTATCAAAATAGAGAACAGAAATCCTTTAGAAGGAAGTGAAAAGAAGTTAATAAACAAGTGAAATGATCAGTGAAAAGAACAGACACAAGCCATGTGACTAGTGACAAACATGACACCTTTTATTTATACCAAAGTGTCAGATGACTGTGAGTATATTCAAAAATAACACCCACAGAGAGCATGTAAAAAAAATACATCATTATTTTCACTATACACAAAAATAGAGGTGTATACCATTTAGAGAGAAAAAGCCCACAATTTACAATAAAAAATGTAAAAATACTTGACAAAATGATAGTGCAAATGTGCTTTATAAGTTTGTTCTAGCATTACCACCCCCCCTACACTCTGTGCAGTGCTGTGTGGTGCTGAGGGATTCATTATATCCAGCACTGAGTGAAATCTTAAAAAGAGCAAAAAGCAGCAAATCATTTTCATCCTCTTTTCTAAGTTTGTCCTTGTTGTCTTTTACACATTCATGTCCCAGAGAAGATGCTATGTAGTGTAAATGTGTGCATGAAATTGATGATAAAAACAGTTTGCAGTTGTGTGGTGAAGAGGTTTCGTATTAGTTTAATGCCAGACGATGCGGTTGTCCTGCTGCTGAAGATGCTCAAAGACTCCGTATGGAATACACTGGTTCCACATCCTGGGATGAGATGAGATAAGGCGAGGTGAAATGAGATGAGAAAAGTTATATTTCAACAAAGATAAAACTATACTATTAAGTGGAATGACATGAGAGGGAAGAAATGCGATAACAATACTTTAGTTTGCGTTTTAGTTGTGGAGCAATTGAACATCTTCACTGAAAAAAAGAGGCAGTGATTACAAACTCACAGCTTTCTCACCTTAAAGTCTTGATCTTATTACAATTTCTCAGACTGGCTCCGAGGCTTTGTGCTCCAACATCTGTCAGCTTGTTATACATCACACTGTTAATCAGAGGAAAACAGGTTTAGATTTAAACTGTCTCTTCTGCTACTGATCTCTGTACACACCACTAAAACCCTTCCAAACATCCAGTAGCACTTAAACATATTAGCATAAGCATTACACATTAAGCAATGGATCATTAGGTTAAATGTCAAAAAAGGTGAGATACAAAAACTTACTCAAGCTCAGTGAGAGAGGCCATGTGTGGGAGGACAGCTGCTAAACTGTCTGCCCCTTCATCAGAAATCACATTACTGTACAGGCTGGAAAAAATGGGAGGGAAGTGAAACTTAATTGTGGATTTACAGTGTGCGTCACCGTGGTTATGTAGGCATATGTGGCATATGTCTACTTTATTTACCTCAAGCAGTGTAGTTTGGGCAGGCCACTCAGCATGGTGGTCAGTTTCTTCACCCCATGGTCACCGATACAATTCTGTGATAGACTGGAAACCAGAAGAGAGCAGAGACTTACACGTGGAAATCTTACTGAATAAAAAGCTTAATAATTCTCTTTTTGTAGCGTCAGTTCACACATAATGCACACATTATATCACCACAGCCAAGGAGTACATTAAAAACAGGATGAGATCGGGGTCGAGAAGTTGTACTCACTTGAGAATCTCCAGGGAACAGAGTGAAGCTAAAGCATCAGCCAGTTTCTCTGCACCTTTGTCCCCTATCTTACTGTTCTCCAGACTGTGAGAAAACACACACACACAGATAGAGAGAGCAGCTGTCACTGGAAGCAAATACAAACAGACAGAGACAGATACTGTACACTGAGAAGTAAAGGTGTATATTTACTCTAAGTGCTGTAGATTCTGTAGACCTGGCAGGAGCTCCCATAGTAGAGGAAGACCCAGGAGACCTTTCTCTGGACCAAGTCTATGAGGGCACATCATCATCATTATCATCATCATCATCATCATTGTCATCATAATCGTCATCAAATCAACCAATCTGAAAGCCATGGCTTACTCAAACTCCAGCTTGTGTAGCTCCTTGACAGCTGGTACTCCCTCTGCCAGGATGGAATGTGACTGGCTGCAACAAGTTAACACAACGCACACTTCAATGGCTAGACACACGCTGCTGCAAAGTATCATGGACAAATGAATGCAGGTGTGTTTACAGTATGTGTGTGTGTCTCATATTACCTGTCCGACAGCCTCTTTTGCATATGGATGTTCACCAGCTTTGCCAGGTGCTCCACATGACACACCTGCGTGGCTTTCAGAGGGTGGATATTCAACTTGGACACGGCCACTTGTAGGAGCTCCTCCTCACCACTCTGCTCTAGCTGCTCCCACAGGGTGATAACATCAGCGATGCATGCCCTAGGGGGACAGCCAAGGGTTCAGTTTCATGCATAGATAAAAGAGTGAACAACATTTAATAATGTAGCAAATCAGCTAAAATGAGATTAACATTTGTAAGGCTCCTTCAGCAGCACTCTGGTAGTAACTGTGGCAAATTCACCCCAGGCTTTTAAATCCTTTGCCTGCAATTGTCGGCTAAGCGGAAAACACTGGCAGATTATATCAGATGTAACTAGCTTGCTAAATTTAGCATAATGTAAGCGTCTTGCCCTGTGATAGGGCCTCTTGGCTCCAGCCCCCTACCAACCACAGATTAACAGTAGAGACAATGGATGGATGTTAGCCTTTTTCAAGAAGAAATTTGTCTACTGCACGTCATGCACATAAATTCTGAATGTGGATATGATGTGCCTCATTGGGATTGTTTGGTGCAATAACCAGTGAGGTTATATTTTATTCATGTTTGTTGTATTACTTCCCTTTTTATTTTGTTGTGTTTGCACTTTTCCCTCTCATTGTAGCTTCACACTTCCTGTAAGTTTCCTACTAATGTGTTACACATGTCTCTAATTCTCTACTAGATCTTGTTCCTGCAATCTAGCGGTTCTTTTAGTACATCCCTGATTGACTGGACAATTTACACGTTGGGGGAGGAGCTTTACGTTAGCAAGAAGTTTTGTGAACTATACCATTACCTGTATGTGTTGATGCTGTTGATCCCCACCAGTGCTCTCAGTCCAGAGACCCGTATCCCAGAATCCTCCAGGTCCAAGCAGAAACTTCTGCCCTCCCTTCCACCCCTTTCGAGAACGTTCTGCACAGTGAACACATCCGGCGGGTTGAGTGGGACTCCATGAAATGTCAAGACTTCTGGAAGATTCTCTGCCAGGTGAGTGTCCAATCGCACGCTGGCAATGCCTCTGCTATCATTGCCACGCGTGAAACTTGCTTCACAAACATAGTGACATGCCTCCAGGACCTGGGCCGGAGTCAGGTCGCTGTGAGAAAGACCCTCAAGGTGTTTGGTGACTAAAGCCTGCTTGTTGACCACCATATCTCTAAAGGATGTCTCTGTGGTTGAGTGAAGACTGTGCAGCTCTGTTCTGTCATGGAAAAGGAGGCCGGCTGCGAATCGCTGGGTGAGCTCGAGCTCCTCTCGTTGAGGTCGTCGACGTCCCTTCGGACCGGACTGGAATGGGAGGGTCTGGAGGAAGTTTCGGTCTGATAAAGTCCTAGGGAAACAGAAAATGGGAGCGAGTTAGGGAAATTCAATCTACAACACACACATCTAAGAAAGGACAGAGTTCTCTTTAACAGTCAACCACATTTTATTGACCCTGTTATTCTAATAGAAACATTGTAGAAACTATTTTTTGTCTGATAAAATAAAGTTGAGTTGATAAACTGTTGATTTTTACCTTGACAAAGAGAGATGGAAACCTGCCAAGTAACTCTGTAGGAAAGGGTTGGCCCACAACACAATGTGCTCATCTTTGGCGTCAAAGTTTTCCATTTCCATCCTTTTTTCTTCCTTCCTGTCTTCTATCTCTCTTCCTTCTACTTCATCCTTGTCCTGTCCTCCTCCTTCCTCCTTTTCACCACCCGACACAACCGGTCTTGTCCTCAGAGTGTGAGAGAGGAGGAGCCTTGTTCTGAGGCCAAAAGCTTTAAGTTTGGCAGACAAGGTTCGTCCTGTGGGAAGGACGGACGTGTTGGCTTTGACCCCCTCCCAAGCCAAAGAGCTCAATTGGGTCAGTAACTCTCTCTCTTCCTCATTCATCCCACTACTCTTCATATCCTCTCCATCAACCTGATTTTCCTCTTTCCCCTGCTCTTTTTCCCTCCTTGATCTTTGGCTACGAGAGCGACCACGAACCTGTGCTCTGCCCTTCGCCTGAGAGTTTTTTCTTGTTTGAGTACCATCTGAGGTTTGTGCCTGTGTTTCTTCCTCGGCTTGCAAAGACATTTGTGTTGCATCTTCAGCCTGAGAGTGTGTGCTCTTATTGTCCTTGTCCATTTTCAAACGAAGCACTTGATGGCAAAGCCCGGTTAAAGTTCTTGGTAGGACCTCCACACCTTTGGACTCTTCCAGAACCATGCACACCAACCGACATAGTCCAGGGTTCCAGCAGAGGAGATGGAGATAGCTGCAGTTTTTTAAGCAGTCCAAAGCAGATGCTCTGAGGGAAGGATCAGTGAAGTACTGGGACAAATATGCCTCTATGTCTGTTGGAGTAAAGCCACATACCTCCAGAAAGCTGTCTACCCGCCGCATAAGCTGACTGGCAGTGCCTCTTGGCCGTGTAGCGAGCAGAAGGGTGCATCCTGAAAGAAGGACCCTCTGAAGGATGGCAGAGTATAACTGTCGTACTGTGTAGGTCTGTGCTTTACTGTCTTTCTGCAACATTGTTATCAAGTCTTTTTCTTGGGTCTGTAGGAGACTTTCGTAGTCCCGCAACTCATCAAACCCATCAAAAATAATGAGCACACGCTTAGGGGCTGCAAGGATTTGAGCGTACACTGCTTCAGGGTCCATGCAGGAGGGGGCAGAGGAGGAGAGGTTTAACAGGAGGGTCTGAAGGCTGAACGTGGGCTTGGTTAAAGTGAGTGCTTTGCCGTCTAGTGAGAAGACAAAGTCAAACTGAGGGATGCAGTCTTTGGACCAGTCAAGGCACAGCTTTTTGATGAGGGTGGTTTTCCCCATGCCGGCATTACCAAATAGCAATATGCAGCGTTTGGATTTATCTCCATTTGAGCCTTCAAAGATCTGAGAGGAAGAAGAGCAACATAAAGGTACTTGTGAGTTAAGGCCAGCAATTTCTGGGAGATGAAAATATTCAGCATCACAGTGTTGACTTTGTGTGTGTTGAAAAAAACCTCATCACTCGATGACAAGTTTTTTTTCTCACCCAACTGTTAGCTATCCAGTGATGCTTACCTGACTCCGTCCCAACAAGCTTCTTTGACGATCTGTATCTCCCATGATAATTAGCTCCTTGTCAAGACATTTGTTTGTATTTTTTCCAGAGCGAAGAATCTCTCTCCGGCTCACTGGCACATCTACATAATGGGAGCTTAGTTTAAGGCCCTCCTCCATATCCTGGCAAGTTTGACTCATGTGGGATTTGACTTCCTGAATGTAGTCCTGGACAACCTCTGAAAAAGAAACACAATTAGATAGAATTAGACAAAAAATAGATACAGACTTTCTTTTGTGCCTGTTTCCATTCGAGCACTGAATGCTTCGAAATAATGACTGGTTGTAACCTGTTTAAGTCTGTACTGGCCACCGTACTGTCCCAATCATTTTGCTCTCCTCTGTGTGAGACTGCACTTTATCTGATGCACTTTACTTGACCACTATGTTCTTAATAGTGTTATCTTGGATCTTGTATTCTGTGTTTTAACGGTATTTCCTATATTTATCTCTTATATGATCACAATTAGTGCATATTTTATTTATATTGTTATTTATAATGATGCGCTTCTATGTCACTATATGTCTTTGTGTTGTATGTTTTTTACCTTTATGTGATTCTATGAGCTGCAATCCAAATTGCCCTTTGGGGACATGAAATAAACTGAACTGAACTGAACTGAACTGAACAGTTGAATATCAAGCTGGCCTTCCTCAAAATACAAAAAAGGACTTTTTAGACACAATTAGAAGAGTAGACTTTAAGTAAATGGTAACTTACGTGGAATATCGCGAACAATGGGGGACTGAGGAAGAGGTGATTCTTTACATGGTGACATCTCTGAAATGCAAGAAGTCATGATATTTATAACATGACAGTAACTCTAGTGGGTAATTTATGCACATGGAGTTGACAGGTACACACCATTACTTGGAGAGACAGGTGAGGTACAAAGGGGAGGCATGGCTTTGCTAGCAGTGTCTGACAGAGATCCTGTTGGTGATGAACTCATTTGGACTGGAGCTATTGCCCCGTCAACTACAAACAGAAGAGAAGAAAGAAGATGGCATGTTAACATAACAAGAGTACAGTAATTGTGGTTTATATAGCCTACATTTGTAGAACTTTTATTACTCACCCGGGGATGGTGGTTGCACTTGCCGTTTGCAGGGGGGTGAGGTGGCAGGAACTGTATTAGGGTTAGAGACAGAGTGTACTGTGTACTGTTGCCACATGTGCAATAAATAGACATAAAGGTGTGAAGTAGAGTCACACAGTGTGTACAGTTGATTTCATAGAGTGAGTGCTTATGCAGAGGAGCGATATGAAAAGGGTTCGTACCCATTCAATTTTCAGTCTTATGCTAATGAGCGTTTCTAGCATCGCTACACTAGCTCAACCACAGTGAGCATTGGATTCTTGGTCACCTCTCTTACTGAGGGCCTTTTCTCCTGGTTACTCAGTTTGGCTGGGTGAACCTCTCTAGGAAGAGTCCTGGTTGCTCTACTTTGTCCAAAAAGCCACAACCCTCTGGTAAACTGGTTTTTGCTTAGACATGCAGTGTCAGTTGTAAGACTTTGTCTCAGGTGTGTCCCCATCAAGTGAATCATGTCCAATCAATTGAAATGGCCACTTCCTGGACAATTTCTGAACACAAAATTGGAGGATGAAAACAGACATGAGTGGAACGTGGAAGAAGTTCACATGATGATCTCACTACAACCACTAGGAGTCAGAAAATTTCAAACCCTTTTCCCGGAAAGGGTGTTGGGATATTCATGTTGTTGTTTTGTTATGTCACCAGTTACATGACTGATAGAGACAAAGCTAATACTAAAAGGTGTGTGTGGTACTGGTTACTAATCACAACTCTATCTGAGGCACTCTACAAGAATAACCAAAACATCTCAGCTTCACAAACAGGTTTTGTTTGTGAAGCTTGTTTGTGTGTGTTCTGTGTTGTGTTGTGTGTTTGTATTGGATTGAATAAGAAAAAGTAGGAGGGAAGGGAACCCAGTGTTTGTCAGTGCTTAATTTACCTAATAATGGAAGCAGGACTGGAAGACCAAAAACTGATGGAGAGAACTTCAGAGTCTGAACATATCCTGGATGATCTGGGATGATAATTTGAATGGGGTGAGGGAGGTGTACAATTCTTGGGGGAGTGGTGGTGGGGCCCACTGCCTCCACAGGATTTGGCTCCAATCCTGTGTCGTTGCCTGTCAAATAACAATGCAACAGATAAGGTTGTTAACACACCCTCGTTTTGGTAACCTTGACCTTATCAAGATGGGAGTTTGCACAAAGAAAACAAGTTCATAGTTTTTGTTTCACAACTAACAATATTGAAGTCAAAGACTTTGTGTCTTGAATGAAGCTTTCAAATTTGTGGGCTTTTTGAGTTTGAATTTTACCAAGCAAAGTATCTCAACCCCCTCAGTTGGTCTTTTCAATTATTTACAGTAGACAAAGACTATGCTGGCCGTGTCTGGGAATGTAATTAACCACAAACACCATACTAATATGACTGTCTGTCTTTGTCTGAAAACTCACAACCAAACTGTACTAAAAAAGTACCAAATTAATAAGGAGGAAGTTTGATGTGGTGCTGACAGTTCTTCTTTTGGCTGATCAATGCGCCCACTCTGTCTGATGACTTCAAAATCAAACATCCTGTTTCTTGATCTGCTTTCCAGTGCCAGAAAGGAAACAAGTCAAGCAAGACCAGCCAACATCCCCTTCACCCATCACACTGAAGTCACTGCTGTTACTGCTGTGTGGTTTAACTTGCCTGCATAATGGCACCTGCAGTAAACCCTCATGTTTCAAAACACTAATTTATATATATAAAGTATATATCAACAAAGCACTATCATAGCTACTCAGTTGAAATTCAGTCATTTCAGTAATAACATATTTTGCCAACTTGTTCAGCTTGTAGCCAGATTGATACACCCTTTCTCATTTATTTCTTCTAGGCCCCTTTTGACAGTGACTTGAATTAGTAGATTTTCTCTTCTGAGGCACATGAGTTTTTTCTTTTCTTTTCAAAATGCTCCTTTAAGTGTCTGTTGCTGAGCTGCATCAAGTTGCACAAGGTGTGTTGGACACGTACTTGGAGTGACAGCTGGCTCATCCTCTGCCTCTTCCCTCTGTGGTTTATCTGCAAAAGTTGTAGTATGAACATTAGGCTCTTCAGTGTTAATTGGCTTTTAGCAAACATCACATGAAGACAGGCACACACCTGTGCTATGTTTGCTATGGTTTTTAATTGTTTTTAAACCACAAATCATGTCAGCATATTAGCATTTTTTTTCCAATTTTTCCTACTGGGCCTGGAAGCCATTCTTATTATATGATTTTGTAAACTATGAGATTCTTGACTTTCTAACAACAGGTTCTCACATGAAGGATCACTGTTATGATCTTGCTATGACCCAACAGAGAAATGAATAACATCCACAAAAAGCATGGCTTTCATCATGGGCTGATTTATTAAATTAATCAAACATGGCCCTGGACTCTGTTCTTGAACAATATAACTGACTATAAAAATGAGAAGTGCTGTAACTTTAACTATCTGATGGACAGGTGGCCAGCAGGAGATTGAGCAGGCTTTATATTTCACGGTGATCCAGATATCGTAACTGGATGTGGAAAATGTCATAAATCATCAAAAACCAGTAATGCAAACAAACATGCTGGGTATGTCACCTGCAGTTCTTCGCTTTTTTGGTTTGGATGGTGTGTTTTCATCAGTGCACCGCTGTGACCGGGTAGACCTGGGGGTCGTTGTAGCTGCAATTCCAAAATAAGGTTTTATGTATATGACAAAGGGCAGTTTTCACAAAATTGAGCAGCAGCTGGCACTTGCAATCTACCTCGCTTTCTTTCCCCCCTTCTGTTTGTTTTGCCTTTTACTTTGTTCTCTGGACTCTGCTGGTGGCTGCCTGGGCAGGGCCGCTCTTTTGGCACATCAACATCACCTGAAATGCATAAAAGAGGAAGTAAACAAGTCAGTGAAGCGCTCAGCAGACACAGTAACCAAAAATGATTGCTATTTTAGTGCATTCCAGAACTGAGAAAGAAGATAGTGAAGCTTTTTCTGTAAATGTCTAAAAGATTCAAAGAAAAAGGAAGTGGCACATGGGGTAAAATTTAGATCACTGAAACAATAGTTCCTCTACCCCTTGTGTTTTATGCAGTGTATAGTTTATTTATTTATTTTAAGTTTATTTTTGGGGGCTTTTTCGCAATACAGTCAAGAGAGAGACAGAAAATGGGAGGTAAAAAGAGGGGTAATGACATGCAGCAAAGGGCCACCTGAGTCAGGATTTGATACAGGGCCGGCTGCAGCGAGGACTGTAGCCTCTGAGGCGCCAACAGAGGTAAACAGCACCCCAATGCCGTGTCTAGTTTATAAATGTAATAGAACAAAAGCTTTCTGTTGACAGTCGTCTTTTCTTTTGAACACCATTGCCCCTTGATCTCTTCAACCACCGAGTGTCCCTTTTTTCTTCAAATAAATCACTGCTGCTTTGGGCTAATTATAAAGACAGAGAAATGACGGGTGTGAAATATTATGGTGATACCTAATTTTTTAAGAATATTTACTGTAACATCACGCAGCGGCATAGCCATCATTTTAGAAGTGAGGGGGACAAATTGTTCAAAGGTCTATTGAGTGATTTATCATCCTCTCGCATTCAATTGCACCTCTCCTTAGCAGCTAAAGAACCACACAAACAAACAGAACAGCACCAGGAAACCGACTTTAGCTCTTTAAAAATGATATACAAAGTCAAAATCTAAACTAAAGTTGCCAAACTCTGGTTGAGTTGACATAGAATGACCCTGAAGTGTGGGGGACATGTCCCCCGTGTACCCCGCGCGTCCGCTACGCCCATGACATCACACATATGTTGTCAAAATGAGGCTTCAATCAGGAGAAGTATTTCATCAGTATCTCATTATACTTCCTCATCTCTCTGGTCCCGTAATCAGCTGAACATGTCCTATCACATTTCACCAGGATCCCAATCGTACAGTCATATTGTTGTTAACCCGTTGTTGTTAACCCCACTCATCTAAACACACCGTCAGCAAGCATTTCTTGTTTTAGGACATGAAATGATATTAAAGCTTTGCTCAATCTAACATATCCAAGACTTTCCTAATAAAGTAACTTTAACACCTTTTGAAAATCTGTGTGTTCATTTGTCTTTGTATGATGTCTGGTTTAGGAGTTATGAAAATTGGCGTTTTCGCCATTCGTGCGGACATAAATTCAAAATGACAGGCAAAAAACCCCCATGGAACATTAGTTGACCCGGGCAACAAGCAAAAATCTTAAGTAGACATCTTAAGGGTCCTTAAAAACCAAAAATGTTTGAAACATATCCACAAACACATCCACCAAATGTTGTGCTTCTACCACAAAATAAACAATTCTTGTGATTTGTTGAGCTAATCTGCCCCACAGGGGATGCACATTTTTGGGGTGCGCTACCCACACGTTTAGCCCCGTTACTCATTCCATGAATGCACGATCCTTACAAGCTGCACCTCGTTGTAAAGGTGACTAATCAGGCTTTCCAACAATATACAATACATCACCAGTTGGTATTATTAAAAGGGCAGTTTATATTAATCATTCATTTATTCGCATAACAAATGGCTGCCACGGCCACTAGGGGGCGCTTTTGAGGTGGCCCAATATCCAGATTTGTTTGAAACATATTCACCAACACATCCACCAAATTTCATGCTTTTATCACAAAGTGAACGATTGGTGTAAAATATTGAGCTAATCCGCCCCACTAAGATGGAAATTTAAACTTCTTCTACCGTTTTAAACCAGTCCATTTATGGTGGACATGTTTTCTTTTTCTGCATTAGTTGCCTGCTGATTGATTCAACAATAATTGTAAAATGAAAACGGCGAGATTCTTACTGAAGCTGTTGGATTCCTCGCCAGGATTCAACCATGCATCTCCAAAGAGCACATCTGTGTCTAGGTCAAGAAAAGCATGAAGGGAATCAGACCATATATCACCTTTTCATTGCCTCTTTAATATTTGAATTTTGCCATTAATCATTTGAATGAGAAACTCTGTCAAAATCCAAAAGTGTGTTTGCAACTTACCAATTGTGGGTAGGAAGTCATCTTTCATGTATTCAGCCAAATCTGAAACAAAAATCATCAGCATTATTGGACAAAAAACTAGCTACAGTTTTCATATAACTCATTCAGCTAATTACCCATTCTAATTTAACAAACCTATGGACCTGCATTATTTTTCCGATGCTGCTTTCTTAAATACAGTATTTGTTTGTTATAATGGTTTTATACTGTACTGGCATCAGTATCATTTGAGTCTCTATTCTGCTTCCAAAGGAGATCTCTCCACAGGCCTTTTGTCATGTGTTCCTTCATGCAAATTTACTCTGCAGAGACAGGTCAGTCATATAACAGTACTAACCTGGTAGATCTGAGAGATCTAATGTGGTAAACGGTTCGTGATCTGCCTCATGCATCTTGGCACCTGATAACACACACAAAGAATGAAGAAGAAGAATGAAAAAAAATGAAGCTACTGACAGATGAAAAAACAGATGAATGAAAACATGGTGTAACATGTTGCCTCATATTGAGTTGATGCCTGAGTGCACTGATCCTGTTTGTTTCACAAGCTAAACTCAGGTGCAGATTCAGCAGTGTCATTCCTGCTACCACAAATAGTTGTTATCAAGCTTCACACATGTTCCCACACTAAGTTTGAGAGTTTCCTGGTTATCAAATCTCACTGAAAACATAACACTGATGTCATTGTTCTCTGTGAGAGATGTAACCAGAGAATATAAATACAATAAATAAATGCAATCCTCTGAATCACAAGTGTCAGTCCCACGTACTGCCTTTATTGTGCTGGGTAAAATGTGTTTACATTAGCATGAGATTTTCCCAAAAACCTTGTCCTCCACAAAATCAAAGCTGTCCAACAACCTTCCACAGTCTTACCACACAGGAAATGCCAGACCTGGCAGCTGCACCCAACAAGCTGAGGTGACATGGATCAGTACCATATTGTCATTTTAAAGGCAAGTCATCTCTTGACTTTTCACATTTGTCTAGAGATGACTCAATCAACCACAAAACATGTGAACATGTTGGAGCGGTGTTTAGCTCAATTGGTAGAGCTGCCACCCCTTGTGTTGAGGCTACAGTCCTCACTGCAGACAGCCCCCCCCCGCCTCCCCATTGCCTGTCTCTCTCTCGACTGTGCTTTCAATTAAACAATATAGCTATATTACAAAGGTAGACTGTACAAATGACAGTAATAACAAGAGTTTAATTTGAATGAAATATCTGACATGAATTATACATGTTAAATTATAGGAAACTAGTCAAAATGAACCTACAAAGTTTCTTTCTCTTCCTTTCTTAATTGTTTTCCACCAATACAATAAACATGCAGTGCCTAAATACAGTGCCACATACTCCTTTCCATCACAGTCCAAAATAGAACAAAATGAGTATATATATATATTTTTTTAGATTTCACTCACTACACCGTAAGTGATTTTATGTATCGAGACCCAGTTGGTCTCCCAGTGCCTTGCAGAAGTACCAGAATAGTCATTAAGTCCAGCTTTACTTTCCTTTCTTCTGGACAACCAGGCCAGGAAGCACAGAGAACAAGCTCTGAGGAAGGAAAGTAAGGATGAAGGAAGTAACTGTTGAAAAACTACTGCTTTTACCGTTCAGTGACGTATGGAAAGAAAGACAGAAAGAAAGAAAGAAAGAAAGAAAGAAAGAAAGAAAGATGGAAAGAAAGATGATATTTAACACAGTCTGTAATTTTGTGCAGTTACAAAAAACAGTGCCAATCATATATTTATCTTAACATAATATTTATAACATCAGGACCAACCAAAATAAGTCATGGAGTTATTCCCTGATGTTTATTCATGAATGAATAAGATAGGCAGCAGTGTGACTGTGACTGTGACGTTAGCACTTTCACCTGTTGCTCTGAATGTTTTTGATCAGACGTTTTCCTCGCCTTTCACTGCGCTGCTCAGAAAGCAAGACCCTGAATATTGAGAACACATACACACACACTTGTAGCATCAGGAACTGCAACTCTGTTTTCACAGATACAGGGAGACCAACGTGTGAAGACTGACTTCGAGTGCATCTTGATACAGCGTATAATCAGATTGATGCTCTTTGGAATCATAAGTGCTGGTGCAAACTGGTTTTAAGTCTGCTTGTTTTCATGAGTTGCCATCTTGCAATAAGATGACCTGATTTAAATAAAGTTGGGTTGTCAAGCTGATTTCCAGATAATCGGCTCATCACCAATTAACCCTGGAAAAGGTGCTTCAGAACCAACCATCTTTAGTTGTTTTATGTCAAGATGCAGAGAGAGTGAACCACTCAGTGCTGCTCAGTTCGGCAGAAACTCCTCTGATGGGACAGAGTGAGACCGAGTGTTTGTCTGTCAGCTTTATGGCACACTCTCTACTATCCAACCGATCACACTTTATCATGACGACCAAGCTCAGACTCCACGACACCACTACTATAGCCTCCACCAGATGAATCACCATCAAATATTACTGCAATACAGGTGACCGTTTTGCTTTTGTTTTATTATTATTATTATTATTATTATTATTATTATTATTTACTGTAATAAAATGCAGTTGCGGTAAACACAGGAAATATTTAAAATAAAACACATCTTTCTTCATTTCTAGAACTTTAGAAGATAATCAACCGCCCTCTGGACAGAGGACATTCTGTCTTTGAACGTCGCTGGCGCTGACGGCCTCGGTGGAAATCAGGCGATAGGCAAATGTTCTGAGAGCAAAAATGAATAGACTACAGAACAGTTTTTATGGCAGTACCATTTTATTTGTTGCTTTGTTTATTATCGTTTTTTATGGCAGGACTATTATTGCACTAAACACAGCAATTAAAACCATCCCAGTAACATTACAGAAAGTAGATGTTTGTGAGTTGCGTGCTTATTATAACCTTGTTGAAATATTCACTCATTATTCATTTCTACATAATTTTGGTAGATAAATGATCTTTTGTGGTCACAACAAGGATTGCATTCCAATTTTGTTGTTTCATACAATGACAATAAAGGTATTCTTTCTACTCTATTTAAAAACATGGACCTAATATAAGACCAGCATCTTCTGCCTCATCTTTATATAACAGCATCATCACGCCACGTTTAGACTGAGCAATAACAACAGCAGTGTGAGAGTTGGCTGTGAAGTTTATGGTCTGCAAGTAAAACATTAATTCACATATTAAGAGCTTTGCTTCAAATGTAGAAGTAAAATATTTGTCTTGTAAGTGCATAACTGTATGTGCAGTACGGTTTTACTATCCAACCCTGAAAATAGACAGAGGGACAGAGTTCCTATACTTTTCTTGGCAATAGCAGGCAGGTCACATTACATCACACTGAATCACATCACATTGCATCATCAGGTAACATTAGCAGCAGGTCATGATAAGATAAGTGACTTGCTGCATGTAACCATCGAAATAAACTCATCAGAAGTCTGTCCGACAGCCAGGACACAGACATCAACTGTGAACTTTCAACTCTATTGTTCATCTCTACTTTTGCTCAAACAATACATTTCAAATGTCATACACTTGTTTCCTGTCCCCACTGTATCATCCTGCTGTGTAATGCTGAAAGATTGTTCACCAGGTGTTAATGCTATTTTAATCTACTTAATGAGAAATAGCTGGTTTAACGCTTGACAACACACACAATAGCAGCCTGGCTATGAGGAACATACCAACCAAAATACACACCATGCTTCATACTCTCACAACCACACTTGACTAGCAAAAAAGCAGCCCCATAACACATGCCCTGCTAAAGAACAAGATGGAAAAGGAAATAAAGAAAATCCTTAAATATGATTAAATCTTCTTATCAAAGACTGGAATTTCTTGGTTTCTCCAGTTTCCACACATGATGACCAAAGCAGTAGTGATTTAAGGAAATCGTATAACTTTCATTTAGTTCCTTGGTAATCCCCTACATTAGGCTACCATGTTTCCACTACTTTGCCTAACAACAACTTTGGAAAAAGGGGGGCCATGTTGTGGCAAGACCCTGATGGAAGTCATGTTTCACACGTGCGTAATGGAGTTTAGCCGCCTTATGATTTAAGGACACAAAGAACCCAATCAAAACTGATATGTACAAATCTCGATATTGGCATAATTTAGACAATTTAAAAGCAGGAATGCAGGATGCGTCTTTAGACTTCATTTTAATGCTCCTCGCCCAATAATGCAAGTTATATGGACCATAAACTTTAACATCGCACAAAATTCAACAAAACAATTTAAAATGACAACAAAATGACTCATATACCTGAAACAAGTGCGGTTAAAAGGGAGAGTCCCGACGCATGGTCAGAGTCAAGTCTGCGCACTTTGGATAAACGTACCCAAACTGCTCCATCAGAGCCGGGATAACATTTACCTGTTGGGGCGGCCTCACTGGGTGATGCTGCGGTCCTCTGACCTCGGGTTATATATTCCCTGCGTGATTAATTCCCGACTGTAGTGAATTACATCAACTGCGGTATAGACTGTGTGTCCTCAAACGACCTGCATCTCTCGGTGCGCACCAACCTGCCGCCCAACAATAAACTCTTTTACTTTCACTTTGGCCCTATAGACGCCAAGCTGAGTTTTGGTATAAGGTGGGCGGGGGTCTGTTTCTGGAACGAGCAACAGTTTTGATTCAGTTTGTACAAATCCATCACTGCACCTTCAGTGAAACAGAACAAGGCAGATGGTGAAAGAGCTCAAAGTAGCCAGAGATGGAACTTATCTTAACACCATCACATTAACTTAACTTAAAACAGTGGTGCAAGGATGTGTGAATGTGAGTTTGAAACAAACTCTAGACTTCCTCATCAAT
This sequence comes from Trachurus japonicus, assembly GCF_045865225.1. Taxonomy (NCBI): domain Eukaryota; kingdom Metazoa; phylum Chordata; class Actinopteri; order Carangiformes; family Carangidae; genus Trachurus; species Trachurus japonicus. The sequence continues at coordinate 22,130,541 of NC_140914.1, read as the reverse complement.
CAGTCCAATTTTCTATAAAAATCATCCTCTCCTCTCCTCTCCTCTCATGTCTGTCTCTCCCCTGGGCTCTGGGACCTTTAAAATGATCAGAATCTTAATTGATCATTAATATTTCCATATATTCCTCCCATACAGTTACAGGAAACATACCTCTTGTAGACCCCCAGGGATCAACCTGCAGCTGCCAAATGCATTAACACATTTTCTCACCTAACTCAAATAGCTGACATCATATTAGGATAACTTTACCTGTGTTCCCATCAAGTCTTTCCTTTCTATCTAACCGTGCCCAAGGAACCACCTGTTTACCCTCCTGCCTTCCGGAAAGCGCTACAGATGGTTACATAAATCTTGGACAAACAAACTAAAGAACAGTTTCTTCCGCACAGCAATACACACCCTAAATAGACAATGACACACTCACCTGTGCAACTATCCCTACTTCATGGGCAATGTGCAAACTAACCAAAACAGAATAGCACTTTGACTCTTGTATAATTTTTTCTGTTAAAACTATTTATTAACATGTGCATGATGTCTGCATGTGTGTGTGAGCGGCTGCTGCAGTATTTATTTGTATGTTTTTCTTTCATAAGCACCTTACACGAGAAGCACTTGTAAATTTTGTTGTATATTTCTGTGATACCATGACAAGACTTGAAAAGCACTGATCTCTTCCTAAGTGCATGCCACGGGCTGCACAGTACATTCATGTTTATTTTTCAGAAGCCTCCTGCATCTGTCTTTGATACTGGGTCCTTAATTACATCGTGAACATGATCATCTTTAGTTTTATTAAACAACTTATGTTGTTAATACTGCAGCTACTGTTTATTTTATAATGAACTATGGGTTACAGTAGTGAAGCTCATTTTGCTCAGCTAAGTTACTAAGCCACTAACTGCCCTCACCACCACAATGTGTGAAAAACAACATGAAAAACCTGTGACCCACTGGCATGGAGGAGGAAATTACAGTAAGTTTTGGTGACGCAGTGGAAAGTACCTGTATTACCTGTTCATCAATCAACAACTGATAAAACCCTTATTAAGTGCTGAATATTTCACCAGACAGGCTCATGCCTTTAATACCAGGCACTCCATCCTGGTTATTTACCGGCAGAGTTATTTCCTTTAGAAACACTGAATGTGCATGCGCACGCAGTTGGGGAAAAACTGAAACTGGACCTAGCAAAAATGCTGGCAGATTAACTGCAAATGCAGCCCAGACGTGTTGCTCTAGCTCCACCCTTTTAATTGAGAGATAACCATTCATTAGGTCAGACATCCTCTGCCAAAAATCTGTGGTATGCAACGACAGCAGAGGTTTATCGTGCCTAGTAATGACCACATAAATTATACAGAGACTGTGTGGCTTTCGGACAATTTTAAACCCAATCCGATCTTTAAAAGATTACCTTGGAAATCACATCAAAATGAAACTGAAAGCAAACCCTCCCAAACCAAACCCAGTTTTGGCATTAGCCAACAAAAGGAGCCACATAAGGGCTGTGTTGACTTGTTGAATGGCATAACCTATCCTATTAACAAGAGATGTTGCCTTCCTTTTTGTTTTGGTATTTGTAATGGAAAGCACCTAGAAATTATGAGCAGAAAAAAAGTGATGCCCAGGTGCACATGAAAAGAAGGTTTTGACAGTATTCCTGTAAACCCACAAGTTTCCTGCGAAGAGAAAATAGAAGACCAGACAACAGTGAAAGTATCAATATATAATATGTGTGATGCATGTGGTGTAAACTTACCCCAGTGTGGATCCACTCTCTCCTCATCCTCTTTACTCTCATGGAAGTCTGATGAGCCGTCGATGCTGCATCTTGCAGTGCCATAAGCAGTCCTGAAAACATTTTCTAAGTTGTCTTGAACACCTAATGTAATGCTATGATCAGTTTGTGAGTAAAGTGAGTCATCATGTGTGTTAGTGTCTGTTGGAGTGCAAGGTGACAACAAATCTGCCACATCTCTAAATCCAGCATCTACGTAACCTGTCAGACGCATCAGGTCATCAGTAGTGTCAACTGTCCCGTCAGCTACACAACAGACACTGAGGTGACCCCCTAGGCAGGTGTCTGTGATGTTGTTGTTAGTGTCCGTCGCTGTGCACGCCTCAACAGGTGAGACATTTCCTGCTGCCGCTCCACAGTAATTGAAACGATCCGCGATCAATCCAGTCATCGCCAAGCTGTCGAACGCAGAGAGGCAGAGGCCTTTCAGGGAGTCGGCGGCTACTCTTGTATCCAAACCGAAGCCTGTGTCTGTGGCCTCTACGTCCGTCAACTCCAACTTGTCAGTGTACAAACCCAGAGACCTGCAAGCCACTGTGAGCTCCATTTCCTCTTCCAAATTCAGTTCAGGGCATTGTGCCTCACGGTATGGTGCTGTGCTTTCACTTGTTGCACAGTCAGTTGTTATACAAGAAACCAGAGGCAGTAACATCCTCTGTCCTCTGTCCCAGTGCTGCCATAGAGGAACAGCTATCCTCCTGGCCACCTCCTCTACTCTCTCTAACCACTCCCTTTCACCCTCCAAATTCCCCCAATCAGTTCTTTCACTATCACTTATCAGCTTCTGCACTGATTCTGCACTTGTCAGCAACTCTGTGATTTCATTGCTGAATTTAAAACTGTACTGATCATCACAGGCGATGGTAGTAGATCCCCTCGAATTTAATGAACCACATTTCCACACCTGGTTGAGGTGACTCTGATGGGTGATGGGTCCTTGAGGAATGATCTGACCAGGTCTCGCTTCCCAAGCTGGATTGCCGTGGACAGACGCGGCGGTGATCCCCTCAATGAGGCGATGCAGACTCAGGCTCTTGCTGTAGGCTTCTGAGACGATCCGCTCCTCCACCAAACCCTGCAGCAGAGCCTGGATCTCAGCAGGACAGGCGCAGGTCAGAACCAGCCGCACACCCCCCAGAACCTCTTCGAACTGGGTCATGGTGACAATGATGTCTGATCCCGGCGGGACATTGACATCTGACAAAGGATTCAGCAGCTTGTAGGGGTGATCGAGTTAATACTTTAAAGGGACACAATAGTTTTACTCAAGAGGCGTTCACATCAATAGAAGGAGGTGTTTGTGCAGTTTAATGGGCGGTCCGTTTGAAGAATTCTTCACTTTTTTTGCGTGTGGGAATGAATCTGGGAGAGGCTTTTACTTCCTGTGAGCAGTGATATCATAATTATAAAGAATGTTTCATGTTCACACTAGGAGAAAGGGAAATGGACTGTCTTTCAGTTTTGCATTCTTGTCACTATACAACTTACCAAACTTACTTAATCCATCTTCAGACTTTTTATTCGCACTTAATTTCGTTGGAAGGTACCTAATTTTTGATCGCAGAAAACAAACACACATTACTGAGTCCGCTATCACACAGTCTCTGTGCAACAGAAAACCACAGCAGAGGAAATACACTTTCTCATGTCGCTTATAAAACCACAGTTTCAGTTTAATTGGGTGAGACAGGATCTAACATTTTCTTATTCCTTGTTTGCGATCATAAACACCCAATACACACCCACATCGTTGACAAGTAACAAAGTGTCGTTATAAGCTTTGTCTTTAATTTGTTATTCAAACGCTAAAGTGCAAACCTGTGTTTCTATGAGCAGTGCATGAGTCAACTCAAGTATCTACAGTATTTAGGGCATTAGAACTGGTTGGGTGAAAAAGCTTAGGCCTTCCTGTTAAGACCAGGATTTATAAAGAAACTCGATACCTTAGTACAGTGTTTTTCAACCTTGGGGTTGGGACCCCACGTGTGGTCGCCCGAAATGTCTAATAATTCATTAAAAAAATTACTGATGAAAATATTTTTTTAACTAATTATTATTCTTTTTAAAATTATGATTAAAAATGCCATACACAATCTTAAGTGTATTCTATACTTTCACTTTCTCTAATATAAATCGAGTTCGAGCGAAAATCTGAGCTGGCGCATCTTGATTGACGGGGTCGTCAGAAATTTGTGATGGGTCATAAACCATAAAAGGTTGGGAACCACTGCCTTAGTATCATCACACGTCCTGCAAGTGACAAATATGGACACTGAGGTAATGGGGAGACACAGCTGCCTTTATAAAGATGAAATATTATTTCAGTTTTTGATGGGTGAGAAACCCATTTTGTAGCCTCTATGTATTAACTCCTTCAGACACACTGCCTTTTTAGAAGTGAGCCTCAAACATTCAGGTCCTTATTGTCCTCTTGGTGAAGATTACACATGAACTTGCCCGATTTTTTTGAGAATATGGTGATGGATGACTCATCTGACCATATGACATTTCTCCCCCATAGGTTGAACCAGTGACACTGATCTCTCATTCATATCCCTCTCTTGGACGGATGGACTGCTGATACAGTCTGAAGAGTTGCTTCTGTTTTTACACAATGCACAAAGACCAGAGTCATCAAATGTGCTGTCCATCAAAACCTCTGACCCTATTTACATCTTTCCCACAGATCTGCAACTTTTGTCACTGTCTCTATTTCAATACTGGACAGTTAACAGTGTTAAAGGGATAGTTCAACATTTTGGCAAATTGGCCCATTGCCATAATCCCTGTAGTCTTAAGAGTAGGTTCGTTACCTTTAATTGTCAGTGCAAGCTATTTTTAGAACGGCGGAGCAGAGCTGCGAGCTGCTCAGAGCTATGCTACGGAGGCTGATGGGATTTCTTGGTTTCCCTCATCAAACTCAAATCAAATACACAATCCAACAACTCTAAAACACTCTCATGGACAAGTTGTGACCTGCACATTCACCGCACTATGAGATAATAACGGAATGTTACGAGACGGAGTTGTTTTCGAGGTAAATTCATGCAAAACTGCTGATGCGCGTTCCTGTCGGCGGTAGTTTTTCGGCAAGCAGTCTCTGCATTTGCCTAAAAAAAAAAACTGTCTCTTAACGTTCCGTTATTATCTCATAGCGTGGTGAATGTGCAGGTCTCAACTTGTCCAAGAGAGTGTTTTGTAGTTGTTGGATTGTGTATTTGATGAGTTTGATGAGGGAGACCAAGAAATTCCATTAGCCTCCGTAGCGTAGCTCTGAGCCACTCGTGGCTCTGCTCTAGCCTGGCTCTCGCCAGACCCTTGTAGTTCCGCAAAGCTCCACCAGAGGCGCTACGCTCAGCTTCACACAAGGGTCTGGACTCGAGGCCAATGCAAACTTCTTCCCCGGAGCAAAAAATAATGAACCAATCAGGATCGCCGGGCGGGACTTTCTGAGGTGTGATGTAGCGCTGAAGCGACTGTTTGAGTCAAACAACAATGGCGGCTCGCAGTGAGGAGTCGTGCGTTGGCATTGATTCTGCTATTTCAACTGTTTTGTCGAATCTATCGAATATTAATTCTTTGAAAGATGAACAGAGAACGGTTTTGAAGGCATTTATTTACGATGTGAGTGGCTGAAGTAGCACGTCATTCAAGATAACGGACAAGTGGTTTATCCAATCACATACAAGATTTTTTTACAAGGCCCCGCCTTCTGAAATGAATCGCCTATGGAGCAGTCCCAGACCCTTGTGTGAAGCTGAGCGTAGCGCCTCTGGTGGAGCTTTGCGGAACTACAAGGGTCTGGCGAGAGCCAGGCTAGCTCTGCTCCGCCGTTCTAAAAAATAGCTTGCACCAACATTTAAAGGTAACAAACCTACTCCTAAAACTATAGGGATTATGGCAATGGGCCAATTTGCCAAAATGTTGAACTATCTCTTTAATGACTGAAGCTATTATCAACTGTGCCAACACACTTCTTTTGCTCTTTCCATCTTAATACAAAATCATGCTCAGCATTTTTATATCCGTCACAGACGTTACATGATAACTATGTTGGTGGTTGCTGGGGGAAGCACCTGCTTTCATTATGGTTCTCCAGTTGTTTTTTCTAGCTTTTCCTTTCTTTCTTTCTTTAAAATTAAAGTTGTGTTTCTATAGTGGACTTAAGTTATCTATTACTATCGTAAAAAAAAACAACACCTAGAGCTTCATGTCTGAAATGTGTGAAACTGTCTGTTTTTGGCCACTGTTGTTTGTCTGTTAGCAGGATACAGATGGAGTTTCACATGTGTTTTTTAGTGAACCCTGAAGGAACTGCCATGTACAGCAAGTACACGAGAGCACATACACAATTGTGTTTCTGTCATTTCAGGGGACATTACATATACTTGCCTTTAGTTCCTCTAGACCTCAGTTAACCCTTTCACTACACTAGCTATCACAGCTGAGGCCCCCCCCCCCCCCCCCACACACACACACACACTTCAGGTAATTAAACAGAAAAAATGTTCATTATTGGTAATTTATTTTATAAATCAGTTAACATATATACATTATTATTTTTTAACATATAAGCAAATCATCAGACCAGAGACAACAGTAATTCCAAAAAAAGGGAATCCACATTCACAGAGTATATTGTTGCTGGTGTATTTATTCTAAATGAGAAACAACATAGTCATTTGATGATGTGATGGCAACTCTAAAGAAAACTATCCTTATTTGAGAGGTGGAATGATAACAATAACAGAGAGAATGTTTAAAGAATTGGTGAACTGGTCATCTCTTGGGTTAAATTTCAGTCAAACTGGTGCAACATTTAGCTTCCTGCACAATTAATTAACTACAACCAGGGTCAATGAGGGCCAGTGGATCCAAAATCACAATTGAGACTCAAAACCTCTCTTTGTAGGAAATGGTTAATGTCTCTACTGCTTGGGTTTTAACTTCCTCTAATACTTGTTTGTATGCATGATTACCCGATTGAGCTTCTCATAGTGCATTTAGTTTGACATAAGGATGAGCCTGTTATATGTCTATATTTCTCATGTTGTCAACAAATACCATAAAAGACCCAAACTAACAGTGAGGGCTGTGTGTGTCACCCAGGGTTGATCTTATCCACTGTGCCGTCGAGCTTTGTTTTCCATTGTGGTGTTGGCTATTTTAAACATCAAGAAGTGGTGCTGTATGGTAAATCCCTTTACTTTCATTACCATGTGCACTGAAGTTTATCTTGAGTCAATCCCAAAAACACTGTTCTGCTGCTGTAAATATTCACTTTCACAGCTGTTTTAGGAACTCACCTACTCCATCAGTGAATAATATATTATGTACGGTAAATATATATTCTAACATGTGTCTAAAAATCAACATCTTCAGCAGGGGAAAAATGTACCTAAGTGCTTAATAGGCCTGTTCACCAAACTAATACTAAAAAATACTGCTGATATGGGCTTTCATATGTGTGTTTAATATCTACTACACTGCCATCATGTGATCTGTCTCAGTGCTGTGGTTCAGTGTGGCCACCTTCAAGTGGAGCTCTGCTCCTCTGTCACACGGTTGGAGCAGTAGTCCTGGATACCTGATGGAGGACAGAAGAGTGGGGCTGGTGTAAATGAAATGATAGTTTGGTTAACTCAGTGATGATCTCCATGCTCACAAATTGACCTATGTTGTTTGTGTCTTTTCTGTATGCGTCTACCAGGCAAACTCCCTGACAGACATCATCAGTTACACAAACATTTGATCTTGAACTTTAATCTCTTGCAGCACATTTATCCAATTTCGATACAAACCTCCTTCTTCCCCTTTGGTCGACTGGTTCCCATTTGTAAAGTCATCACTTCTTCTTTCATTGAATTCAATCAGGAATCGGGATGTCATGTAAACCATGTAGTCATCAAAAACAATGAGGGACTTCGATGGAAGTCAAATTATATCTTTGCGTCAAACTTCCCTTACTCAAGAATCCAGTGAAATCCACAATATGATGAAAGAGGTAGTCAGGTCGGCAGTGACATGTATGTGCATGAGTGTGTTGTTGTAAGTATTGTAAACACTCACTCTGTACAATGTTCTGGTAGACTTGAGCAGCAGGAGAGTCGGGTACTACATTGAGGAAAGATCTGCCTTCATCACAGCTTCGTGCTATCCTCGGGTCCAGTGGCACCTTTCCTAACAGAGGCAGGTTCAGATCCGCACACATTCGCTCAGCACCTCCGCTCGTAGGAGGGAAGATCTGTGATGTGTTCTGTAAGAGAGAGGACAAAGGAAAGTTATTGGTTCATTATTAGATTCTGTGGAGCCTAAATTACATTAGATCTGAGCCTCTCTTTAACATGTTGAGTCCAGGAATGGAAAAGAAATGGTTCAGTGGCAGAAACTGGTCACTATAATACAGGTACAATGCATACAACAACTGTATACTTTAGAATTACATCACTGAATGTATATTTGACTGAAACATGTTTATTTAATGACTACTGCACTTTACAGTACAATGTACTGCTACATGCACTTTATTAAGACTGATTGCACTTTGTTATTAATTGCACTTGAGGCATGTCTGCACTTCACCAGACGTCTCTACTGAATTTACTGTTCCTTTGTTTTAAGAATGTGATTACCTGTTTTTATTTGTCTCTACTCTACTCAGGGAACATCTGCTAGGGACAACAGATGGAAATTAGCCAATGGCTACAAACTGTCATGTTTACATAATCGTACACGGTGATGTCAATTAACTTGCACTGTCCCTTTCAAATAAATATTAAATGAAATGAAAAATGAAATAAAATCCTTTTTCTGACAGGCACATTCAAACAGTCTCTCTAGAGTGTTTGCTCCTAAAATGACTCCTTCTTTCACAGCACTATTGAAATCAGTCACCATGGATTCTTGCTGACTACAGATTGAAAGCTTTTTATACACATGATTTTTTCTCTCTTTTCTCCTTTGTTGTTTGTAGTCTCCCTCCACCTCATGTTTGTAGATGTGTGCTTGATACAAGTTCAACATTTCTCTATCTGGGTCAAGTGGATAGTACAAGCGACAGAGCAAGAAAAAATAATTCAAAATCAGGGCAGTGTAAGCTAGGATATCCCAACTTTGAATCTTTAGTGCAAATTAAGATACAGGAATACATCTTGCATGCAACTTTGTGGTGTCTTTTGTTGGATCTTTTCTGTCTGGTAAACACCAGGGCAACACCCCAAGTTTGGCCTTCCTACTTTTCTTCTTTCCTGTCTGTAACCCAGGTCCAAGACGACCCTAATGACATCACTATGACATCATCAGGGTTATTTTTCCAGACTTGACAAAACTCACTCTAAAGACTCACAGGCAGTACACCTCATGAGAAATAAACTGACCTCAATGTGTGAAATTAAAGAAACTATGAAGTGACTTTTTGTGACGGGTGGGGAAGAGAATCATTATAATCTATATATATATATATACATATATGTACATATATATATATATATATATATATATATAAGATCATTATTAAATATTCAATAATAATTAATATCATTTTGTATGATTCCCTGGTTGCTTGCTCAGTTTATGTTCTCTCCAGTTTCATGCTTTTTATCTAGTTTTATTGTGTTTGTACATATGTGTGTGTCTGAGTCTGTCAGTGACCTTGCATTTGGGACAGACAAAGCCGCTCATGTTCTCCACCACTCCGATGATGGGCAGCTTGACCTTCTGGCAAAACCTGATCTCCTTTCGCACATCCTGCAGCGACACCTCCTACAGGAAGAAAATCATAAAAAAAGAAATGGACATAAAGAGCCAATAAAGGAAGATGGGGAGGGTGGGGGAGGACCAGTGGAAAGAGAGAAAGCGAAAGGATTAGTTTTAATAGTTTTTCCTTCCTCCACGACTGCTTTCAGTGCTTCGTTAGAAAACCTTTTAGTTAAGCTCCCTGATTTCAGTGTGCTGACATGTTTGAGTATGAGAAAATACTGTTTGATATGAAGAGTCAGACTACTTGTTTCTTGAGATCAAACAGATTTCACTTGCTTCCATGGGCGATTGCCACCCCGGAGGCGGTCACTGTTTGGTCAAGTAAGAGTTGATGGAATGAGGAAATGACTCCTCTGCTGGCTGGCATGACTTGATTTAAAGGGACAACGAGGAGTTTTGGGAAAGCGAAGCGTTTTCACACTACATTTATGAGCCTCCGCGTGCACCGTAGAATTCTTCGACTGGCGCAAGACAGACTCATGTTTTCATTCATCACGAATTAAAGTCAGAGGTTCAAAGAGGTTCACATACCGTCGTAGTTCCGACCATAAACAGCGATTCGGCGGCGTTATTCTCCTAACTCGCTGCGAAAGGAAACGCTGGTCGGCTCGACCAGCATTTCCGCCACCACTAATAATAACAAAATAACGATAGAGACAAAACGATATATTTATCGAAAATGGAGCCATTAACAAGTGTGGGTAACGGAGATTCATCCACATTAACATGAGACTTTTTTATAACCAAATAGAAACTCCTCGTTGTCCCTTTAAGTATCTAGATGTGTTTTCAGGACAAAAACAACTTAATTAGAAGCGGAAGAATAGATCAGTTTTAAAAGTCTGCTCCAAGACATTGTAGATGAACAAGTTATCCAGTCACCTACACACACAAGGGACAGAAAAAATCTTTTTCATTTAATTATTTATTTATTCTTTTAATTATTTATTTTTTTAGTTAGTTTGGTTGGTTATAATTTGTGTATCTATGAAGACCTTATCAGATGTAAAAACCTGTGAAGTCAGCAACTAGAGCTTCACAGTATTGTGTTGCATGGACGTGTCTGTTAATCCACATCGATTATTTTTCCTTCTGCTTCACTGTTCTGTATTTATGTTGCTATGGTTTTGAAGCTTTTATTATTTTAAGAGTAAATGAATAACAGTGGCTCTGTATGGTGTCATGATAGTTGGTGTGGGCACCCTGTGGTCACTGGAGCATAGGCTTTAATTAGTTTATGATAAAATCCTGCCCTGTATTCGTTGCGATTTTGTGAAAAGCTAAATTTCACCGGAGACGGCTCCATGTTTGTGGCTGCTTCAATAGACTGCACAGACCCCGTTTTAAAAAGTCCCTTATCAGTCTCATGTCAGTACCAACAACTGCTGCGTCTCAGCCTTCGTACAGCTGCCTCACAGTCATATGGGGCTCTTGTTTTGCCTTTCCGCACAGCAGATGTGCAGTCTTATTTTCTGAGTGTTCTTGGGCTGTTGGATCGTGTCTAGACTTGCACAATACCCCTCAACTGCCATCTCATCAAAGTGGCCACCTCAAACTGGAAGTGCTATGGGTGTCTTTTTATAGCCTCTGCTCCTTTACAGGAGTCAGCTAGCATCTTTTTCAGATCCTCCATTGCCTAGAGGAGCCACTGTTTGTTGAGTGTTACCATCAGTTTTAAGGAGTCAAAGACGTTATCAAGTCTGGAAATGTTGTCAACCGACAGCTTCCAATGAAGACTCTTGGCTTTCCTCACAAGCTGTGACAGGACAACTGGGGGTACTAGTAGGAAGCTGTACACTCTTTTGCTCATGTCACAATTATTTTACTGTACTGAAACAAACAATGCCTTCATGTTTTTTTCATGCCTGTTTACTAAAGAGGTATACTTCCTCTCACTTCAACAAACATATGCAAATAGTCATTTTGAAGGCTGTTCCACTGTATCACAGTCTTTGTAGAATTACTTTCTATTTGCCCCCCAACACTGGCGGCTTACCGTAATTAGCTGTGGGTTAATCGTGTAGGCTGAGAAAGAACTGGTGGCAGTTACAGCAGTATGGGGAGTAAGGGGTTTTCCAGTTGAGACAAAAATTATATCCTCATCCCATCCTCCACAACTTCACCATATCATGGTCAGCCATTGTACAGTCACCCTTCTCTGCTTCTTTTTTGTCGTGTGGCTTGTAGTGTCACTATCGCTATTAGTTGAATTACATAAAAATCAACAGCTAAACCAACACCTCCAATTGTTCATCCTGTGAAACATCACCAAAGCATCACCAACTGAAGCACAAGTAGTATTGAAAGTAGACTAGCGATGGGATTTCCCTTTACAGTTGCTACTTAAGCAATTAATGTTAGTGTAGTAAGTGTCATGGGTCTTATGCATGTGCATGTAACTGCATACCTGTGGTGTGGTGATGATGACAGCTCCATCAACGTGAGTGGAGCTAAGGTACTGGACAATCGACAGGTGCTCATCAGAGGTGCCAGGGGGCGTGTCCACGATGAGGTAATCCAGGTCACCCCAGTCCACATCCCTCAAAAACTGCTTGATCATCCCTGATCGGAGACAAACACCACTCAAGTTAGCAGTGTAACGAGAAATAGAACTCACACTCTCTGTGTCCCCTCTCTCTCTTACACACACATACTCACCATTCTTCTTGGGTCCTCTCCAGATCACAGCATCATCTGGGCTGCCAAGCAGGAAACCAATAGACATGACTGCCAGGTTGTCATCTACATACTGCAACAGACACACACACAAATCATATATAGGTGTGTACAAAAAATTGACATTAAAAATGTAGGCAGCACTGTTTGAATTGACTCACCACAGGAGACCAGCCTGAACCACTCTGGTGAACCTGCACATAAAACAACAGATCATAGTCCAAGGTTAAATCTTGATATGTATTTTTTTAAAAAGGGACAACAAGTTTTGGAAAGCAAGGTGTTTTCACACTACATTTCCCATGAGCCTCTGCGCGCATGGTGATGTCTTGCCTTGGTTTATTTATGAACACGAAACTCATGAAACGCGCTCTCTGGTTGGCTGGATTTTCCGTTTGGGCTGCCGTACAAACACGGCGCCGCAAGATGGAGACACTCTCTAAAGGAAGACCCTTGCTATATGTAAAAGAATAATTATAAGGCTATGAAAACCAAACAAATTCTATTTTATAGCGATTATACACTTATACAAATACATTCATGGGTAGTCAGATTTTGCCAATAAAACGTATTATTTTTGCAATTATTACACACTGGACCTTTAAAATGTCACAGAAAATAAGTTTACTGAGTGTTTTATGTGGAAAAAATGTCAATCCTGGAATCCTGGACACTATTCAACTTTTTGTTGAACTCAGTTATTTGTTGTGTTGCACTTTTTCTTATTAATCCATATACTGCTGTAAACCTAAACTTACTTGCTCTCCCTCCAGGCCCATGATCCGTGGAATGGATGGACCACAGATGTCGACATCCAGCAGGGCAACCTAAAAACAGAACCCCCTTTAGTCTCTGATGTGGTTGAGTCTGTGACAGACTCTGATGTTAAACCTTGCAAACCAGTACAAATGTGTACAGTGAGAATTGAGGATAAGGTCAGAGACCTCTTGACATTTGTCAAAGGCTAAACCAAAGGCATCAGGAAGAAGAGGAAGAAGAGGAAGAGGAGGAGGAGGAAGAGGAGAACTCATGAGGTTGTTTCCACAGTCTTTGCACTAGAGCAGTATTTGTGCAGCTTAAATTGATTTTGGACACAAGTAGTTTTAACATAGATGATGTCAAATGTTCACTTCTATTGTTATGTAGTAACACATCCCACAGACTAATATATAAGGCAATATGGTAAACATCAGGATTCAGGACAGTAGAGTCTGAAAACACACAGGAGTAATCCAGCAATGTTCCATTCGCAATAAGAACCACCACTAACACTAAATCTGTTAACTTCCTGGGCACCAAGCTGTTAATATGTTAGACAAACATTATCCTAAGTTAAACACTGAATGGAATGGTGTTACTGCTGTTTGGCTGATTAACTTATCTGCAATTTCGCTAAAGTCTAACTTGTAGGGGTGTAAAATGTGTGTTCCCTGTGTCAAAAACAAACTGGACCACAGATTAACAGCAGCTAATCTGGCTACATAAAGAAGTTACCATGCAACACAACTCATTGCCCAGTTGCATCAAAAACATGAACTTGAAACAGACAAGGTAGTGAGAAACAATCTAAGGATATTGTAGAATATAAGGAGCACGACATGTACTCTGGGATGATTCAATCAAAATCAATCAAAATAAACTTTATTGTCCCCGGAGGGAAATTTGTCTTGGACAATCAGTGCTGTGCGTCCAGCAAAACAGTTTAAAAACCGTACACACACGCACAACCAACAGACCACACTTACAGACAGTACGACTAAGTTCACAATTCATCAGGAGTAAATAAATAACTATTGCACTTCTCGTATATTGCATCTTGCCTCAATATTCCCACAGTCTCTAGGTCTTATTGCACCATGTTCGTATGTGTGGACTCCACCCAACATTGATTTCCTTTTGGAGAATTTGTTGGTTCACTTGGCTGAACTGTACTGGTTATATTATATGTTGTGTGATGTCTGTCAGTTGTGCCATTTTATGACTTTACTGTTAAGCTGTTTGTGTACATGTTTGTGTTACAGTGACCTGTAGCGCATCGTTATACATGGGATGTGCATGAGTGTCTGTGTTAAATGTATACAGGTGCGATATGTCAATAACTATGATTATGTATTAACATAAATGTGAGTCTTGGTTTGAATTGCACTGGGGACCCCAGGAAGAATAGCTGATGACACGACATCAGCTAATGGGGATCTAAAAAATAAATAAATAGACAGTAATGTTATACATTAACCTGGGAAATGTTAATTGAGGAAACCAGTTTTATAATTTTGCAGTTCAGAGAGCAGATTGGTCAGTGCTACAGAGACCACCACTGGAACAACAGACCCTGTTGTGACTTTATCAATGAGCTCATGGCCTGGTTGCACATTCACTCATTCTATTATGCATGATAAGTCATTCATTATCAAAAAGACATGTCTTTGTGACAAAAAAATGTGAACCATATGATAGAAAACATTTCTTCTAAAGATTACTGCAGTATCCATTTAACTATCTCAGTAATATATATATTTCCCACCATCTATAATATTGTTCCCCTCATATGATTTAAGAATACACATTTGCCTGTCTACGGTACTGTCCTTCCATGACATCTGCTGGTGCAATCTTTCATATGGTATGTGGGTTAGGTTAGGTGGTTATCTCAATATTTCTTGATGCATATTTGGCATCTAAATGTAATAACACAATACTGTAAGTAGATTCACACACATGAGAGGCTTTAATATAGTAATCTGAGGTTAAGGATTTCTTCATAGAGATTATTAATCAAATAAGAATCTGGTCTGAAATCTTATGCTCAATTTGATGATCTCGCACCATGTCAGCAGTGACCTCTAGTGGTGTTCTGTGAGTTCTGCAGACCACAGTGACTGAGTTTAGGCTAAACGTTAGACCAGGCAAGCTATTCCACAAAGGGGCCGGTGTGGCTGCAGGTTTTTGTTCCAACCAACCAACCAAGAGCACACAGTTTGACCAATCAACTGTCTGAAGATTGAGATTGGTTGATTAAATGAGTCTAGTCTGGTGTGCTGCTGCTTGGTTGGAAAGAAAACCCACAGCCCTGTGTGGAATAGGTTGCCCATGCCTGCCTTAGACTGTGTGGAATAGGTTGTCCATGCCTGCCTTAGACTGTGTGGAATAGGTTGCCCATGCCTGCCTTAGACTGTGTGAACAGCTTTAAAAAGCATAGAAGAAGTTAAACAGTTCACGTGACTTTGACCCAGACAACACAGGTTTAAACTCCTGTTAAAGGTCCCATAACCCAGACAGTGAAAATCTGTGCCTTTCTGATCACACAGTAAGTCTAGGTTCTATAATAATACTGCAAAATTATCTTATTATTGCAAATGCACAGAGAAAGGATCTATCAGGACCTACAACTTAGTGATGTCACAACAAAACTGCCACCACCTTCAGCTATTCTCCCCGTTTGGACAGATATAATGTAAAACATTACCTCCTTTGTGCTGTCACTTGCCAGAGCGTGGGCCAGGTGGGCACTGAAGGTGCTCTTCCCCACTCCTCCTTTTCCAGACAACACAAGGATCTTGTGTTTGACTGTCGCTAGCTTTTCTCCTATTTCTGCTATGGCTGAGATGAGAGACAAGGGGAGGAGAGTTTAAGGATGGAGATGTGTAAAGCAGCAGAATGAGACTCTCCAGCTGGTTGGTTGTGACTTTTCCTGCTGAGTTATATCAGCTTGGATATAAATCACTAGGCTCAAATTTAGGTCAGATTTAAAGTGAGGTAACAGTCTTACCTGGGTCTGGGGCCTTGGTGGCTCCAGAGGCACACAGCTTCTGGTTGGGGCAGCCCTGACATGATGACGTCTTTCCTGCTAGCTCACTAGTTGTACCTGGACAATCTGAAAGAATTAAAGAGTTCAGTTACTAGTGTGTCACCCATGACACATTTTAAAACCAAATGAAACCTGGTCTGGGTGGCTAAAACCCAATTCTTTGAGCTACTTTTCTGAAACCCCACATGACACTGGGGCATTATATTGAACTCCCACTGTGCAGAAGAAAAATCCACACAACTTTATTTCGCATTGTGGATTCTTTAGTTTCAAAATATAGATAATAAACAACTCAAACAATAGCCTAGTTGAGAACATTTGCATTTGATTGACTGGTGTCACCGTCTAAAACATGAGACTTCAGCTTTGAATATTTCACCCTGAGCAATATTACAATGTACCCAAGCTAAATAAATTGAGAAGATCGCGATTTCATTTATTATCAACCAATAAAACTGTATTTCTAACAATTTAGCAGAGCAAAGGTGTCATGATATCTTGACATGTAAGGTGGTCGACCCCTTAAAGACTGTGTCACAGTGACTCAGCACAATTTAAGGCAGCAATGTGGCGTTTCGATACAAACGCATCAAATATTCTTCAACTGTCTTCATCAAATTTGTTCTGAGAAATTTCTGCTTTAGCAATAATATATTTGCGTTTCTCTCACACTTTAATAAGTGCGTCACTGAACTTCACACAAGAAGACAAGCAAACTGTTACTCGCTTTACATAAAAAGGCACCAGCCCTCCACGGCCAGGTGCAGATATTTTAACTGATTAACGTTAACGTGACAGGACGTTAAAAAAAACCTGTAAAAATACAGGAATATTTCAAGTGTAGTTTGTGTTGTCAACAGCGACAGATGTTTATAAAACACAACGCGGTCTTACAGTGAGACAGCATCACAAAAAGCCAAGGTGAACCATCACTACAGTTATGGAGAGAAAAAAGAGAGAAAAAAATAACATTATTGTCAGTTTTTAAAACTTACGTTCATTTGCGTTGTCTGGTACGTCCGACATCTTTGAACGAGTGTCCGTCGTGTAAAGTCGTCCCTCCTCTATGGTTCCGGTTACGCGCAGCAAGAAGATCCAGTGGGGTCGTTTCTTCACCTCATTCACCGGTAACTTAACAGCTATGTGAGACTTTGTGAGACAACACGTTGTATAAAACAGTAAAGGTGTCAAGCTTCATTACATTTCTGATTCTGCCGGACTTTTTAAAGGAAATATATGTTCAATGACACGCCCCGTCCTCAATATTACAGGATGATTACAACCGGTAACAAATGCGTCATGTCAGTTATACAAGCTACACGTGATGACATTTTGTAGCATTTTTATCGTAGCCTATTAGTGACTAAAATAATTATTGTGCTCTGTTTCTGAAACTACAATTTAATCAGTTTGATGTATTACATTTAGTATTTATTGTTACACACTGAGAGTATTTGACAGTAGCCTATTAGGTATTCTGTATTCAGTATTTCTCAACATGGTGTTCAGTGCATAATCATTATTATCAAACAGAATTAGGAGTATGGAGCTGATGCAAAGTCGGGGTTGTTGCTGTAACTGTGCTCAAGATGAAATACTCTTCCCACTAGAGGGTGCTGGCGATTCAACATGCCAGCAAGAGTTTGGTCACATAGAAAGAATGAAGGAAAAGGAGGTTGTATAATTGTACATGTTCAACTTTTATAAGTAAATTCAAGTCAATGAATGCAAGCTCCTAAAATGAACAATGTTTTAATGCTGATATATTTGGTAACCTATTTAACATAATTAATTAGGCTATGGAAATATGATGATGATTTTATTTTGTACATTTAGGAATTCAGCAATTTGGGGGAAACATAACTTGGGGGACATTTCTAAGGTTAAAAAAATTATTAATGTCCTCAGGTAGCAATTAAAAATGCATTTTTAACCTTTTCTTGCTCACATGATGTGTGTGCCTCTGAGTATTGCATGTTTTGTCATGTTTGTAAGTCTTTGTAGTTGGAAAGTGACTCTATTCAAAAACATTAAACTTTGTGAACAAGTTGTTTTACTGGCTCGTTGGCATTTCAGTAAAAGGTGATTGGCTGGAGGAGTATCAACTGTCTAGCAATCAGAGAACAAAGAGAGGTGAGATGCACCTGTGTGTGCGTCTCTGTCCGAGAACATCTGTGTGTGTGTGTGTGTGTGTGTGTGTGTGTGTGTGTGTGTGTGTGTGTGTGTGTGTAGTAAGTAAAACATTCATTGATCCACTGGGGGCATGTGCAGCTTTCTGAATCATCAATACTATCACTATCAGTATGTTTCTACATAAACATTTCATAGGGTTTTACTTGTGCATACATAAGTGCCTGTGTGTGTGTGTGTGTGTGTGTGTGTGTGTGTGTGTGTGTGTGTGTGCCTGCCCTCTCCTCCCCCAACCATTTGCCTTGTCAAGGCTGTGTAATGTGATATTTTCTTTGTGTCAGCCCATCTATCTCTAACTGGCAAACATATTCACACCACGAAGAAGCTTTATTCACTGCTTACCATTGTTTTCAGATTTGTGGTAGCTTGTTTGAGCACAGCATGTTAAAACTGGATCATCTCATTGTGTTTCTGAGCACTGATTATGGCTGGAGACAGTGGTAAAGATTATAAATGGCATTCAGAACACAGGTAGCAAATATTAGTTAGATTTGCATTGGTAAGTTTCCATAAAGCATGCCTGATATGTCATGGCTATGGACCTGTCCTTGTTTGTAGTTACAGATGTGTCTCCCGTAGATTGAGTCACTGTTATAGGTTGAGTTGACACCAAGGACAAAGACAAAAAAAAAGAGGATATGTGTCATTATGTGTAATTCACTCCTCGATACTGCATAAAAGTCTGAGCAAATAAAAGCAACAGTGCAGCTAGGGGCTGTAGTTAGGAGTGGTTTGTAAAATAGCTATGATATCCTTCCTCTTTCCCTTTCACTAATTTGTCCTCTGCCTCTCAACACCCATTAATGGGAGTGTTAAAAAGGTTGAACTGGCTCTTAGAGAGTGTGTGTAATGTTCAAGACAGTAGGAAAAAGAAAAAAAAACCTGAAATATTTCACTGACTTTATTTATGTCACTTAGTGGCTAGCTGACCATACGTACAGAACACATTGATCTATGTACAATACAAGATGAAAGTATACTGCAACTAAATGATTGATAATAACAAGACTGTGGTTGAAAAGAGACTTTCCACCTGAACTTTAAATGCCAAACCTAATGATTAGGTGCATGTAATAAACTGGTAGATCAGTGTTGACAATATACACAACTAACACCAAAAGTTTCACATAATGAAACAGAAAGTGAGATGAGAAGATACATATGGGCAGCCCTATGTCTTTAGAAAATAAAACATTTTAATTCAATTCAAGTACAACATACAGTATCTTTTTAAATTCACACAAAAATGAAGTACTGTATGCCATTTCTAGGAGGCTGCTATGTGTTGAACAATTTATTACACTAAAATCAATAGTTTCCCTCAGTCCTTGTTGGTTGGAAACAGCTCAATAATAAATTCACCACTGTTTTCAACCTTTTTCTTTTTTCGTAAAGCTAATCAATCAATCAATCAATCAATTTATTATTTAAAGTGCAAAATCACCATGGTCTCAATACACTTTCCAATAAAAACAAGTACAATAATAACAACAGATAAATAAAAAACCATTCGAAGAAACACCAGAGGAAAAGGATAAAACAGTTAAAAGTTTGTTTACAATAATGACAGTCAATAAAACAATAGTAAAACACCAGAGGAAAATGCTAAAATAAGTTAGTTTAATCAAAGTATTGGGTAAAAAGGTACGTTTTAAGACGGGATTTAAAAATTGCGATGGATGTGGCGTTTCTGATATCTTGTGGGAGGCCGTTCCATAAAAAAGGAGCGCGGTAGGAGAAGGCCCTGCCACCAGCTGTTTTTTTATTGATAAATGGAATGACCAGGAGGTTTGAACCAAGGGAACAAAGAGGACGTGACGGAGTGTAGGGAGTGAGCAGTTGAGACAGATACAGAGGTGCAAGACCATTCAAGGCTTTATAAGTGAAAAGAAGAACTTTAAAATCCGCTCTAGCCTGAATGGGCAGCCAATGTAGTGATGCTAGGACAGGTGTTATGTGATAAAGCTGAAGGCTCCTGGAAGTAGAGATGGGAAGGCCGGAAAAAAGGACATTACAATTATCAAGTCGGGAGGACACAAGGGCATGGAGAACCACCTCAGCGCTACGCAGGGACAGAGAAGGGCAGATTTTGGCAATGTTCCGCCGGTGAAAGAAAGCTGTCTTAGTGATATCCTTTATATGGGACTGGAAAGTCAAGGTCGGGTCAAAAGTAACACCAAGGTTTCTAATGAGAGTACTTTCAGAAATAAAACAACCATCAATATTCAGACCAAGACCCTCAGATAAATATTTATAATTAGTAGGCTTGATCACCAGCAGATCAGTCTTAGCAGTATTAAGCATGAGGAAATTGTGACTCATCCAGCTCTTGATTCGGTTTACACATGTTTCAAGATTTTGAATTTGAGAGGGGTCATTAGGCTGCAGTGGAATGTATAATTATGTATCGTCAGCATAGAAATGGAACTGAATACCGTATTCAGCAATTATCCTACCCAGAGGAAGCATGTAAATACAAAATAGCAAAGGGCCCAGGACAGACCCCTGGGGCACACCAGAGACAACTGCAGAACATTTAGACAAAGAGTTATTAAAACTAACACATTGGGTTCTGCTAGATAAGTAGGACTGGAACCATGAGAGCGCCAGCCCATGAACACCAACACAATGCTCCAGTCGGTGTAGAAGCACACAGTGATCTACAGTATCGAAAGCCGAACTTAAATCAAGAAGCAATAGTAGAGAAGCTGATCTGGAGTCAGCAGTAACAAGTAGGTCATTAACTACTCTAGTTAGGGCAGTCTCAGTAGAGTGACAGGATCGGAAACCAGATTGAAAGTTGTTGCTTTAGTAGTCTTATATTTAACGGACAATTATGAGATTTGTACTGTGTTCCCATCCGAGTCTTTACCACAAAGCAAACAAGTTGTGTGTGTTACAGGATTGATTATCAAAACACCCAACGTAAACAAACATGTAGATAGTGCAGGAGGAGGACAGAGACCAGTGGTTAGTTAAATCTAATGACTGATTGAATAAATTAATTTTGAAATGATTCAGTGATTTCTGGCAACATGTCAGTGTCCGTGGACCAGATGGTTTGGGGGAGCTGATCATTGAGTCCTTCTGACCTCAGTTTGTTTTGATACTACATGTTTTAACCAGTTTTGCTGTGTCCACCACTATCCTTCGCCACGTTGAGGGAGGTTTGTTTATAGGGGCGTGTCCCAGGGCAACGTGACGTAAACGCATACCCTCTATAGTCCGAAAATTACCCATTGTTCCAAAATCTCAATGTTTCGACATCCTATTGTTCCGATCATATTAAACCCATTGTTCCGAGGCTCCGTTGTTCTGAAATCTCATGTTTCTAAACCTAACCCTAACCCTAAATCTAATATTCCTGAGAGCCATCTAATAAAAGTGAAGACCTGTGCCTGTGCATGTTGTGTATTACACAGCTTCCATCCCCAAAACCTAACCCACCTGCCGGGGGCCGGTCAGCACCGCGGAGAGCTCCCAAACAACCCTAACCCCAGCGCGTCATTTGCACACAACTTGCACCAGAGTTGATAACAGGAAGTCTATCTATGACACCTAGTAGCCTATCACATATCAGAACAACGGGATGTCATAACATGGGTTTAATACGGTTGGAACAATTGGATGTTGAAACATTGAGATTTCGGAACACTGGGTGATTTTCGGAATAATGGGATGTCGGAATTATGAGCGGACCCCCATGGCAATGTATGGTCACAATGACAACTAACAATGTTTAGTAGAGTATCTTTAGATTAGTGTGTTAGCATGCTAACATTTGCTAATGAAATACAGCTGAGGTGGATGGGAATGCATTTGGGTTTGCCAGGGAATCACTGAAGTCATGGATTCACCACTGTGTGTCCAACATTTCATGGCAGTCAATGTAACATTTGCTGAGATATTTTAGTTTGAACCAATATGGTGGACTGACCAACAGGCCAAAATTACGGTGGAAAAGTGGTGTATGTGTAATAAGTACTGAATTTGTGTTTTCCTTGATAAAACTGTGGGCTACACTCATCAGTAACTCTAACTGCTGTGGGCTTTTCTGTTTGCACATGAGCAATGACATCACTTGTCAGATCTCTCTCTCTCTCTCTCTCTCTCTCTCTCTCTCTCTCTCTCTCTCTCTCTCTCTCACACACACACACACACACACACACACAAAGTATTTAGTTGAGCAGATATCCCATCATGAAGTCAGACACATTCTGTCCATTCAGCAAGTGATCTACACACACACACACACACACACACACACACACACACACTAATGGACTCAGGTCAGATTTTGGTCACAGAGTTACTCAGCACAAAAGTTAAGCCTTGACTGCAGTCATCACACTGGGAACAATGCCACACACACACACGTGTGCGTGTGCGCGCACACACATACACACAAAACTCGTTCTGTTAATTCTTACAGGGAAAGTGAGAGTTATGTTAAGGTTATGCATGCGTGTGTGTATGTGCGGGAGAATGAGTGTGGCAGGGAAGAGAAGTCCCACGACTGAAGAGGGAAGGGGAAGTAAGTCGTTTATGGAAAAAAGATGGGTGTGATCAGGACATGCTGCTGTTAATGAGCTGTGTTCACCCTTCCCTTTCTGTCTCTCATCAATAGATCAAGTACAAAACAAACCATCACAAAACTTTTGGATGGAAATTTGAACCAAATAAATTTGGAACTTAGCTATGTGGTTGTGTTAGAAAGATCTAGTGAGAATTGACTTCATGTTTTAATCCACTCTTTAGTCCAAGCCAGTATAAGCCGTATTGATACAATCAGTTATATTGCCTATAGTGTCACTCAGATATATTATGAAACCCAGTAAAAGAAAAAAGACTCTCTACAGTCCTACAGACAAAAACCTGGAAAAACAACAGGGACTGCCTTTGAGTGTGTGTGTGTGTGTGTGTGTGTGTTTTGGTAGTATGCAATGTGCTGTTAGCATATATCCCTGAAATATGCCCCCCCCCCCCCCCCCCCCCCCCCCCTCTTTATTGAGATGGTCTTTTTTTTTTTTTTAAATTACGGCAGAATTTTCTATTTTTTTCCAGTTAGCACTCGAAGCATATTTTAATATTCAAGACAAAGCTCAATTCTCGCCCATCAGGAGAAAAGGATGAAGTTGGGTGACGTTACTTTAGTGCCTCAAATTCAGCAGATGGTCAGGGTGGATGAATTGCACATCAAAAGTTCAACATGGGAGGTCACTGTTTCCCTCCAGTCATCAATTAATTATTGTAACCAAGATATTTCATAACTTGATTATCTTTCCATCAACCCAACAGAGTTGTTTTTGTGCTAAAACCAAACAAACCTAGACCACAGTCATGATGTCATCCTGCTGACACAAGTATCAAATCAGAATATACTCATATTGATCTGAGGGGCCAATACAGTGTATATTTTCTTTCTTTTTTTTCCCCCAAATCTTTTTATTGAGATTTTCCAACAATATCTGACACAGTATCTAACAGTGTGGAAAAAAGACATTAACAACAGTAGGCTATGCCGTGTATATTTTCATTTTAATTGTCTGGATGAGCTCTCAACAACAGCAACGCCTCAGTGGGAGTGAAGGTGGCCTGTTAGTCAGAGGGCAGGTTTTTAGTTCCCCCTACATCGTTCTTCTGTCTCATCCCTCCATCCTCTTTCCCATCCTCTGTTGTGAAATTCTCAGCTGTTGCGGTCATGTCGGGTCATCACCTTGGAGACTGTTTTACATTTTTCTCTGCATCTTGTTGGCATCCAGTCTGACGTGTCTATAGAGGGTGTCAAAGATTTTAACATTTTAATCTAATAAACTGCAAGCTGTTCACCCTGTCTTTGTTTAAACTCTCTATTGCACTCTAGAAACATTTGTTTTTCTGTCTGCACCTAACGAAAATGCAAAGTTAACCTGCACCCACAAGCATATGCAAAAGCATTGCTCAGTATCATAGGGAGCACATTGTGTCGATGGATACATTTTTGTTTATGTGAGCGTGTCTGGGTGTGTATATTAATCACCCAACTGGATCTACTTAATCGTGGTGTGCTTTAGGCCATATATTTTCCAAAGTGGAGTCTCAGAGAGAGTTCCTGGGTGGGTACTGTAGAGATGAAACAAATGAGACGTGTTTAATTTAAAAGTATAAAGTAAATACTTTTCTCCTACTGTCCAGTCTTAAATGCTAAAGTAAGCTCACATGATCCCTCACCAGGTTCCCACAAACACCAGAGGCACTGCTGCCCCAGTGTCCCTCCCCAAACTCTAATACCTTGGCACACTATCCAATAAAGGCAGGTAGAAGCAGTTGCAGTTATTCGACATCTCGAAATGACAATTTACACTCGTAAAGCTCACACACACACACACACACACACACACACACACACACACACGCACACACACACAGACACACACACACACACACACACACACACGCACACACACACAGACACACACACACACACACACACACACACACGCACGCACAGCTCAAGTGGAAAAGGAATTTCAGATGCTTCTTGCAGTTATTCTGGTCAGCCTGCAGCCAAAGGAATCCCAGACATCAACTCTATTTTCATGCCTCCATCCCCCAGCCTCCATCTCACCAGCCCGCAACTTGAACCATGTGACCACATACAGCCCCACACTGCGGAGACAAAACTCATCAAACAGCCCCCCTTCACCCTAAACAGCTAAAACCAGATCTCAAGATTTCACAACTCAAGCTCAGAATGCTGAATGCTGCTGTGGTCGATGTTCATGGATGAACATTTTTAACATCTGGTAGATGCTCCTAATGTGGCTCGATGTTCAGTATTACAGTAAGACAACACTGTCTTGTGAGGAAGAGATCAGTCAGTGTCAACATGTGAAGCCCTTGAGAAGCACTCCTTTTGATGTTGGAGGAGTGCGTGTTGTTTGTGTGTGTAAATATGAGAAGGTGGTGCATTATGGCCGGGGGGTAGCACCCTTATTTGACGTTTGACCTGCCTCAACCTTCACACTTTGACCACTCATCATCACAATGCTGTGGGCAGAAAGTCCTGGGTACATGAGAAAACACACACACACATGCGCGCATACACACACACAATCTAAAGAGGTCAAAGGTCAGTTGGTTGATGGGCCACCAGGTGATGTCCTCTGCTCCCTTTCAGCTGTCCTGACTCACTGCCTGAATAGAATAACCCCAGAATAACTACTGTTATCTCCCTGTCATGGCTATATTTGAGTGTGTGTGTGTATGTGTGTGAGAGGGGACTGAACTCAACAGTTTAGGGGCCAGTTGTGATGACAATGAAAATATCTTGGTCCCAAGGAAAGGAGGCCAGTTATGTGTGTGTGTGTGTGTGTGTTCGCGCACGTCAGAGTGTTTATGTAAAGGAAGGAAGATTAGCTGGGCTAGCAGCTTCATGGTCACAGTGTTAGATAGATGTGTTTCCCGCCATAGAAATGAAAAACACAATATGGCCTTGTGAATAGAAATATACATAATCACAAGTGGGAGGTGATTCTCTGGGGCTTTATTTAGGCCTATTTATTTACTAAACCTATTTTACATTTGCCAAGTGGAAACATCAACACACTAAGGAGATGCTCTGTGTATAAGGGCGTGCCATGTTTGAATCAGATACAGGGATACACTGCAAGTTATTCAACTGTCCAATCAAGACTGTGCACATTCAAATACAACATAAATGAACCCGGAACAAGCAAAGTGCATTAGTGTTATACTTTATAAGTTAATTAAAAAAAAGACTTTATACGTAGGAACCTCAAAACAGAGGGAAAATCTTTCAGGGTAAAAGTGAAAGTTCAACATTTTGAAAAGTATTCTCCCCATTAACAAAACAAAAAAACAAAATACCTAATGTTAAATGATTGATGATAAATGATAATATGTAAATGATTATAGAAATAGTCCTATTGTGTGAACTTTACAGGTGTTGATACACAGACTGTAGCATGAGCATGGTTAGCAGTTCCCTCTGGTTTTCAGTCTTTATGCTAAACAGAGCGAACTGGCACTTGGCTGGTAGTGGTACTGTAGAACTATTCTTCAACGGTCAGTGAGTCTAATGGCTCTAATCATTAATTTCACAAATTCATTTTTACTGCAGATAATTATTTTTATAAGCGAGCTAATTAATGTCAGTTTATTATGAGCAATGCCATCACTTACAGTAGCAGGTCTCTTTCTCTCTCTCCCTCTCCCACTGTCTGTCTGTCTCACTCAATTTCAATTTAAATAGCTTTACTGGCATGACAAGACAGTGCTTATATTGCCAAAGCATATAACAATGAAATAATATGAATAAAAAAATAATCTCTCTCATCTCTCTCTCACACACACACATACGGTTGCTAATAGCAACTTGATAATATAATATATAATATTTGGTTTTGACAGAAACTTATGATTTATTAATTAAACTGCGTGTCTCCATTGTGAACATGCCGGGTCTTTGTGTGTGAGTGTTTCTGTGGGTGTGCCTGTGTTTGTGTGTTCATCAGCTGGGAGAGAAAGTGCTGATAGTCCATGAAGACTGTGTAAATTACAGATCCTTAATGGCAGCCTTCTTATCAGTGTAGTACTTGTGCCTGTGTCCACTTCCTTGTTGACTTGTAGGGTTTGGGTCGCTCTGCCCTTTTTTCTTGTGTGTGTGTGTAGAGGCAAAGGAACAAGCCCTGATTCTGTTGTCCTCATGACCTGAAATATCACAGTCACTGCCAATGTCTATACTTTCTCCATTTTCAGTTTTCAAGATTTTTATTTTCCAGTGTTTGTTCATTGGCTCTTTCTGTGTCCAACATTGCCTCCTGTGGGCCAGGTGTTTAAGCAAATGAGTGGAAATAATGGGGATGCAAATACAATGGAAAGTAGCGTGTGTTGTGTGTGCAACCTTTAATCTTTACCAGACTGGTTTGGTTACACACTCATACACACACACACACACACACACACACACACACACACACACTTGATCATGAATGGGAATGCAGAAAGACAGAGAAAGGGAAGGTGGAGGTTGAAGAGGTGACAGGTGTGTGTAGCTGCTGAATTTTGAATTTTTATGTTTACTTATTGTAACATTACGTCTCCCCCAGGCTATTGATGCAAACACAAACGTGTTCCCCGTCATTTCATCTTTCTTTTTTTCTGTCGCCTGAGACTGTATCCACTCTGAAATAAACCATCTTTAGGGCATTTCCTCTTTTCATTTTAGCCAACAATCCACACTCTGACAGATGTTTTGAGCGCCAAAACAGGATCATTAAAGTGGACAGACATATATCTTGTGCAGACATGTGCAGGGGAGCACTCTCTTGTATGACTGCTGTAGTATTTATGACCCTCCATAAAGCCAACATGTCAGTCTCATGCAGCTGTTTGACATCTGCAGAAAAGGTTTTGCCAGGACAATGCCTGTATTTCTTGTTCTGCATGTCAGTGTTCGTCAAGAGATTCAACATGTTTAAAAATTGTTGTATTCCTCGCTATAACAATGGAAGACTTTCAGAAACTGTTTGAAAAATGTGTGTTTTCACATTATCTGCATCAGTGTGAACATGGCAGAAGCCTAAAGCCCTCCTCCACCCACCATTGGAGAGGAAGGGAGGGAGGATAGAGGTGTAGAAAACATTTTGACCGCCAGCATTGTTCCATAATCACATCTTTCTAACTTCACTATCTCTGTTTCTTTCTCACTGTATAATCTTCTGTATATGTTTTCCTCTCCAGTAATAACGCTTCTGCCCCCCCGCCTCCCTATCTTCTATCTCATGTCTTTGTATAGTTTTTTTCCTGTGCTGTTCAATCTGCCTCCTGCCGATTGCCTGCGGTAGCGGGCCTCGAGTGGACACTCACACTCAAACACACACACACACACACACTGTGAGAAACAGGAACAGGGGAGGTGGGGGGTGCTTCCTGTCTGGCTGTAGATCTCTGTGTGTGTTTTCGTGCGTATTTGTGTGTGTGTTTCTGGCACATATCCAGGTGGTAGAAGTGCCGAGGAAGGAGAGACTGTAGGTTTTAGTATGAATGGTCACACAGGAGGCGCTACTGCAGATGAAAGAAGCAGCAGCAGCTGGTTCCAGTGTTTGTATAAGATCCATGAAAATATGTACGTTTTAAACCTTTTAAAAATCTGGAGCAACTCATTGTCAGAGACAAAACACCTTAGAGGTCTCATATTCACTCAAGATTAATCTCCCCCTTTACTGCACTGCTGCTCTACACAGGACATCACTATAAAAACCAATGCAGCACTCATAAAAGAAAGGTAAGGATGGGTGTTACCATAATCAAGGCCCAGTACTCTGCACACAGTTCTCTGAAAAATAAATACTAGGAAATATTTGAAATATCAATAAGATGTAGAATACTCTTTTTCTTCTGAAGGTAAATGACAACACCATTTTGCTCTTTTAACGCAATCCCTGTTTTTTTCTTTAAAAAATTGGGTGTATACAGCATCTCTTTGACTACATCCAATGCACAAACTGGGGCTAAGGTTGGAGGACTGTCTGTAGAGCCAATGCCCTTCCATCTTTTGAAGTGATGTGCTTTTCACATCACCACATTTATTTGGCAATAATAAATTTATTAGCTTCAATTCAGATTTCAGATTGCATACAGCATAGAACTACTATTATTGCTTTAATGCATTGTTACAGATTAAACTATCCAATGTTGATTAGAATATCTCTTCACCAGCTGCAGAATGAAAATGTGACTCTGTTATTTTTATCTCTAATATAATCATACAGCACCCTCGAGGAGGGCATTTTGCATGAGAAGCTCTTTTCTCTGATAATGAGTAAATATTTGAGAACAATGTGGTATTTTTAGGTTTTGAAGACTTCCTCCACTGCTGATAATGTTTAATGGGTGCATGCCTTTTGCACTGTTATTATGCAATATTTATCATCTCTGGGTCATATACAACATTTCCAAAACACGGTATTTCACAATCTGGGCTGAGTTTGTTTTCCCCCTTGAAACAAAGATTGCATTTTATAATGTCTATGCTAAAATGATGCATGTATTTGCACAAAGTGAGTTAAGTTTTTGAAAAGAGAAAGGCCCCACTTTTTATTTGCGAGATGCAGACAAAACCATGGAGTGAGAACATTCTTACCAGAAATATATTTTCACATACATCTTACAAATTCATCTGTAGGAATGTCTTCAACTTGAAAACTATACACGGGAAATCACAAGGCAGTAATGATTTATTTCCACCCCAGGTGAGATAATATGCTGACCTACAAAGCCTTATTATAGAGTTATTGGGTGGTGATGTGCTCACCTTATTATTCACCTACACTGAGCACAAAGAGAAAGAGGATCAGGTCTCTCACACTGAAACTAGGTGGCTTCACTTCATTTCTCTTCAGTTCACTTGACTTAATGCTAACACAAAGCACCAAATATACAGGTGAACACATAGATACAGTACAGACACATGAACACATGATGTACAGAGTCAGAGGTTGTAGATCCGTCCCTTTTATCCACATTTTTTGCCAAGAACAGCCTCACTAGGAGTTTCTCAGCATCTGCATTTACTATGTTCCACATGAATCAAATCATCGGTGCTGTAGTGTAGTCTCTCTGTGTGTGGGTCTCTTCTGTTTGCAGTGTGTTTACCCTTGTGTTGGACACTTGACACCTGGCAGAGAGGTTATACCTGTTCCCACCACTCACCACTGTGTGTGTGTGTGTCTGTCAATGTGGGTGAGAGCGGTGTCGGGGAAGTTAAAGTTGCTTGAGGAGCTGAGGATGATATGATTCATTGTTGTTTAAACAGAGACTCGCTATGGGCCTATGTGTGTGTGTGAGTGCTGTTGCATGCATCAATGTGACACTAAAATGATGAAACAACGAGCGTGCAGCAGGCTGACACTCAAATTCAAGATCTAGTTTTAGATTTTCAGATATCCCATCCTGAGAGAGAAAATACGAGCATCCAGACAATAGAATGGATAAGCAAAAAGGTGTGTGTTTGAACCGATACCCACTGGCATTGAGTAATGACAGAGAGCTCAATTGTATTGAGTGTTACAATGTTGTATTATCAACTCAACATACAGATTCCATCCATTCCTCCTCATCCCTCCACAACACATTATAGGTGTGTATGTCTAAAACTATGCGTATTATGTGTTCCCTCTAATAGATGTGAATAAGTGTGTGCACGCTGCCTGTGTCTGCAGACATGAACTAGGGCAAATATTCTGAGAGCAATTTGTGGTCTAACTGGAAGTTTTGACCTTGGTAACCTGCCATTTATACACAGCAACATGAACAGGGAGTGCCTATTAAGCTTTTCTTTCTTTTTTTTTTTTTTTTTTTTAAAGATTCCTAATAACCCTCCCTCCTGCTGTCTGCTCTGAGAATGTGTGCACACGCTGGGGTTGAGCAGAATCAAACTTTTTAAAGCCCTCAAAAATCTTTTAATCCAACACTTGAATTTAACTGTTAAACGAAGTGATCACATTCTACATTTTGCTTCACTTCTTGTGTAAAGACTCAGGCCAAAACACTCACTCATTCTCAGTGGCAGTCCCATGTTGTGGCTGGCAGAATTATTGGCTGCATAACCCTTAACAATACCCTCTTCATTTCCTCATGACAGTTGTAACTAACCATTTCCATATGACCTTACAAAAGATTCCTATCCTGTCATAGTGGTGAGACCAGCACTGAGGACACAGAACCTGACGTCCCAAGGGCACATAGCATAAACTTACCAAGGTATTAAACTGGTAACAGCAAACGTTTGCAATGCTTGATAATTGTTGAGATCTCATTTAAGAGATCTTTCAGTTATCAATTATGTGTAAATTACCAGTCTTGATTGGAGAGTTATTTGCTGACTGAGCCCCACAGCTGGTGTGCCTTTAGAGACGGGTGTGGCATTAGGTAAACACAGGCTTTTCCACCCTGAGTGGTAAATTAATGCAAGCTTTATTGCTACAATGGAAATGAAGTCTGACGATTACTTAGCTGGAACTGGATCTGTTCACTGCGCTTAAGCTAACAAAAATAAACACCTTTGGAATTCACTTGTTACTCATGTGAAATAATAAATGGGAGTTGATTGTAGAAAATAATAAGGAGAAAGATGATGGAACTTAATTGTATCAGTCATCTTATCTATTTTTTTTTTATACCATCTATCCACTATATTTTAAAATGACTAAACAATTTCCAGTGTTGCAGATCCTTATAAAAACATGAGTGTTGTCAAAATCCACATAGATCTCACAACATACAAGAAATACAAAATGATAGAAAGCATGATTAAGAAAATATAGTGCAACAAGTGATAGCCTACTATAGTGCTTTACAGTGAGAGGGCAGGGGGAAGGACTATGACTACAGAATAGGAGGGAGATGGAAGCAGAATATAGGGACAGTAAACTCTCTCTTCCATTAATACTTCATTTCCTAGACTTGAGTGAACCAGGAAGTGATGTTTAAATATCTCAGTGCTGCATCCTATTCTGAGAGGTGCAGCACAGAAATATAACAGCATTCCCAGGAGAATCAGAATAGGGTGGAGCACAAACACAAGTGTCAAGGGTTATACAAACACAAGAC
Organism: Trachurus japonicus; assembly: GCF_045865225.1. NCBI lineage: Eukaryota > Metazoa > Chordata > Actinopteri > Carangiformes > Carangidae > Trachurus > Trachurus japonicus. The sequence continues at coordinate 22,098,694 of NC_140914.1, read as the reverse complement.
AGTGGATGACTACATCACTTTGATCTGAGAAAATGTTTAAGAAAGGCGCCCACACCGGGGAAACTTTGTATAAAATGACACTAGTGTAAAACAAACAGAGACGAGTGTGCACATGCAGAAGTGTGAGAGGTTACTGAAAAAAAGAAAAGTTCAAAACCTTATTATCATTGCTCATTTTCACCTCTCCACTCCATCTCTCCACATCTCCTCCCTCGCTCCTCTTCCTCTTCTGTCCCCATTTTCAGCATTTGTTCCACTCTGCATGCCTCACCCTTCACTTCTCATCCCTTTTTATCTTTTTCATTTCCTTCTGTCTCCCACTCTGTCTGATCCCTGTCGTTTGTTTTCTTTTCTCCCTCTCAGTCTGTCTGCCATGTGAGGAAACAGACTTTTAAAACCTCCCCTCTGACTTCCATAATGACTTCTTCATAGACACTTCAACACAAACAAACTTACACGCTGACATAATGCATTTCCCCAGGTCATTAATTTAACGTTATTTACCCACAAGGCATTAAGCCGACCTCACAGCTATAGTGTAGACCTGAGGTTAGTACACACAACTGTTGACATACACACACAAACACGCACTCGCACGTACACGCGCAGACTAGGCTACCATATGAAATCCTAAACCACACCCAGCTCCGCCCCTCGAGCATCCCCTCCCACGCGCGCTCACGACAGCCGGGGGGCCCCGAGAACGTGCGCTTCTAACTTTTTATTTTGGCGCTGCTCGTCAAGTCCCCAGCTCCCGTTGTGTCAAGGTTTTTTGAGGCTGTTAACTTGAACTGTATTTTCAATTTACAACATCCCATAACTTCACGTATTAGAGCCACCCACGGTCACGTCTGGAGCTCAGCACTGCTTCCATCTGCCTCCAAACCCCGGTGAGTAAACTTTGCATATAGTTTGAATGCTTCACGGAAATTTGTGAGTGGGATTCATGTCCCATTCAAATCCAGTCTGGTTGTCAGGTGACTCTATGATTTAACGATACGTTTTATATTGACTCCGAATGTGTTATTGGTGAGTTTAACAGCCTTGATCTCTTGTTGTCATCATATTTTTATTTTAAATTATGATGTTAAGTGAAGTTAAATTCATTTGAATCACTGCAGTTGTATTAGCCTATATGTGATTGTGACCACTGAGTAGTTTTCAGGAGCCCTCGCTGCTGCTGTGTTTTCCTATGTGGGTATTTTTATACAGCTTTATAACTCAGCTTCTGGCTCCCAAGTTTGAGACGCTGGAAATGAAAGGGGCGTTGTCAGTCACCAGTGTGTGTGTGTGTGTGTGTGTGTGTGTGTGTGTGTGTGTGTGTGTGAGTGATAGACAAAGTTGAATTTAGTTGTCTGTCTGAAAGTCTGAAGGGAAGATAATTGGTAATTTTTTTTGAGTGAACACAGGAAGTATGACTGTGTGTGTGCTTGTGCGTGTGCGTTTAAAATATATCTGCTGTGGGCTATTATTAGTCCCCTGTAGACCTACCCATATGGTTACACCAATTTCATATAATATTTTATGGATTTCTCTGTTCTAGTCTGCTGTGGACTAATTATATTGCATTCGTTTTCGTCTTATGTCTCCCTATAGTGTGTTTTCTTTAGTTTTGGAGTAATGTCACTGTTGGATTAGTCTGTGGCTACTACCAAACTGATTCTTTCAGATGATCAAACTGCCATGATCTAAGATTAATATTATTTGCACAAACAGTGAATATAGTTGCCCTTATCTTGCTTTGTTTACTGAGTTGCATTTTAAGTGTTGATGAGGCAGTATAAAGAGTAGCCTACACTCTCAGTGTCCTTTCATAGTGGGCGCCCCCTTGTGTTTGAAAACAACAACTTGTACTGGTTGTTCATACTAGATTGCAGAGGTTGAAACAATGTATAAATTGTCTGATGATGATAATGACATGGAATTTGAGGGAGGATGAGCTGTGTGCAAAGCCACAGAAAAATTAAATGCCAGATGAAATGGGAAGGTCAAGTTATGAATCTGCAACAATCTGCTGGGGACTAATTTGCATCTTCGCAGTCTGGCACACACTTTAAAACTGTTGCACAGGAAGTAAAAGGCAGGGATGGAGGAAAAGATAATCAAAAGAAGATATGAAACCTGAGTCTTCTAAAGCAGGTAGCGGCATGCTGTAGGAGACAAGTGTCTGACTTGACAGCGTAATCATAATCTCCAACGTCACTGTCACACACGATATTTTTGTGACGCTGGTGTTTTGAATCTACAAGAAAAGCTTTATGTAAACTGGAAATGAAAAACAAACATTCAATTTATTCAGAAGAACTGTGTTTTTTTAGATAACCACTGGAGAAAAATGAAGCTTTTAGGTGGACACTATTGCTCATTCAAACACCATGACAGGAAAGAGTGTCTGGAGTGCAGCTGATGACGCATTACTGGTCCTAAGAAGGTCATTTACAAAGATGTTGTGTTGGAGTCCCAGCTGAGCCAAGTAGCAGGAAGTAGCAAAGCTCCATAAGTATTTGGGCATGCACGCCACTATTTGTTCTTTGCCTTCTTGCTCTTACTGTTTTGATGCGATGTGACAGAGGGCCTGCAAGCCCCGGTGCTAATTCAAAGGTATGTTCAGTCATAGCACATGCAGCGAGAGGGAGGGAGGTGTGTGATACTCGATAGGAGGAGGATTAGTTGTGGGCTTAGTGTGAAGTTTTAAAAGATACTGACAGATGAAAACTATCAGCGAGCAAGCGTGAAGTGACTGAGGGAATAACAGACGAAAGGAAGAGAATGAGGGGAGGATGAAGATATGAGTGGAGTTCTCTCCTTTGTCCCACGATAAGGAGGTCCCTGACTCCTATATGTGCCTTGTGGGAGTCATTAGTCAGAACTGTCACATCATCAATGTGTGAAACACTCGCACTTAAAAACAATGTCTGTGCTCAACGTGAAAGAATTTGTCAGGGATAATGATTTTAATCCAGCATGGGAACACCTGTGTGTGGATGTGTTTGTATGTATTTGTCCATTTTCTATGTTCCTTATTCCTGGAGGAAGCATGTTGTACACATACGCCCACGCCCTCACACGCACAGACACACTTACTCAGCGTATGCCTTAGCAAACATGTAGGCTTCATTGTTTAGAACAATGTCTGCTGTGTGGACTCTCCCTTTTCTCGTGATATTTAACAAATCTCAACATAGTTAAAATATTTTATTTTTGAGCCTCACTGGAGCCAGTGTTGTCTAACATTTTATGAACAATGCAGATGGATTCGAGGAACAATATCAAGAGAATGTTGAGTTGTTAACTTTCACCACCTCCACTTTTCTATGACACACCTCAGCTGCTCTTACTTGCTGTAGATTGGAAAACAAGCTTATGGCATGCTAAATATTAGCACTTGAGCATGGAAAACATATAGCTACAATAATGGCGTCAATGTGAGCCATGATTCCTTCAAGCTCAGACTGAAGAAACGAGAAAGAAAGAATACAGAGATGAATCTTGTCATAAAAAAGTACTGGTGTTATTGTTACAACAGCTGTGTCTCAGTTTTTGGGCTGGAACCTCCAATGAGCTTCGCCCCCACATGACATGGACTTGCCTCGTGGCCACCATCAACACCGCTGTGTTTGTGATTCACTGTTTGTGTCCATGCATAAAAGTCAGTCAAAGGAAAGCTGCGTTTCTGGTTTGCATGAGAATTGTGACCGTTTGCTGATGTGATTGGCAGTATAAATGTGACCCGTCCTCTGAGGATGATGCCCTCAGGCCTAACTGTAATTGTTTTGTCTCACTTATGGTAATGATATGTAAATAGCAAAGTTGCCGCAGCGTCTTTGATCCAGTTTTGCTTGCTAGACAGACAGTTCCTGTGTATCAGAGACCTCTTGTGAATCCACAATGTAAAGAATTACAGCTGTCTCACTGGGAAATCTGTTTATTCACAAACTCTGTATTTACTCCTCTACTACTCAGAAAACCGCTCATACATGCTACAACCGAAATGTGTGCGAAGCTGTGTACACTTCTGCTTGTGTTTATCTGATGAATGTTTTGTGTGCTCTTCTTAAACAAAGCTTTGTTTGGTTACTATGGCTCCACGCCAGTGAAGATGTGCCTTTTGTGTTTTCTCTAAAAATAAACCGTAGCTCGGCTATTCTCGGTCTCTGTACACACACACAACACACATATGCAAACACCACAAGGTGCTACAAATAAAGACAATTTAGATTCCGTAAGGTCATGTGTGGGAAGATGGAAAGTGAAAATGCACATGAGGGTTACCATGGACATAACTGACATGTCCTTGCTAGCTTTTTCAGTGGCACCTCATGGGCATCATAAGTGGATGGTGTTTGTTGAGTCAACAACGCTTGACACACCTAAAAAACTCAAAGGATGGAGGGGTCAGGGGCCACGTTCGGCGCAGTTTGATCTCACATGGAGACAGGTAAAATAAGAGCATAATAACATAACAAGAACTCTAAACTTTTCTCTTTGTTTTAGTGCAAAGAAGTACATTATTAAGATGTTTACATGAAATTAATTATCCTTTTACAAAACACACATTATGAACAATCTGAAATTTCTTGACAAAAACACATGCAATTTCAACAATATTATTCATCTTCTGTCTTTAATGTAATTTTCACAATTGGCACATTCATCCCGCGGGCCGGATTGGAGCCTCTGGCGGGCCGGTTTTGGCCCACGGGCCGCATGTTTGACACCCCTGGATTAGACCAGTTTATTAGCTGTATTAAATATTTTTCATCACAGCATCTTCCACTTATCATACTTTCTATCTGTATTATACTATGCTGCAAATAGAGTAGAAGGGACCATGCAAAACAATATCCAGCGCTCAACTCTGAGTATAGCCCCAGACAGCGAATCCAAACGTCCTGATGAGAGGAAATTTTTCATTTCAGTCTCAACAGCACGACCTCATAAGGGGCCAGACGTCTCCACTGGAAGCCTTCTTGCCTTCTCTCCTCCTCAATCAGTTTTTCCATGGCCAAAGACAGACAGAAAGAGAGAGAGAGAGAGAGAGAGAGACAGACAGACAGAGATACAGAGAAAGGGAGAGAGACAGTGAGAGAGATGGGGGAGTGAGATCCGGAGGCCCAGTTAAGTCTGTGGCTTTGTGTTTTATGAAAAGAGTAAAAAAGGACGTTAAAAGTCAGCATTTTCCACCAGGCAAGGGAATCAGTCAGCACACACACACATGCATACACTTGCACTCTTGCACCGAGTCCCCCAGCCTCCTATTATAAGGCTGAGTGGAGAGGAGGAATGGCAGCATTTGTGCCTGTTTGTCAGTGTGTGCAGTGTGTATGTGTCAAGCGAGGTGGCTGGAGTCTGACAGAATTTGTCAACCCACCTATGTGATTACACAAAACTAAAGTAACCTTGTTAGTTTCCTTTTTTTTGCATTTGTAATTTGTATCCACTTAGTGCCAGAGTTTCCAAAAGTCAAACAGAAAGCAACACTGTGACACCGAGGGCAAGGAAAACAGGTTCATTTGCTTCCAGCAGTGACACGGGATGTACTGTACTGTACCGCTTTTTGCTGCTGCGATAGTCATTGTTACGTGTTGAGAGAGTTCCATGGGCCTGAAACCCTGGAAATTAGAAATAAACCCACCCATGACAAAAAGCCTCTTTACAGCTTCTGTATTTGACCTTATATCTTGTCCTATGACCATAATAGATTTGTCTTTTTCTGATTAGACATCAGCTAATGGCCTGAGTGATGAATGGTGAAAACATAGTCATGGCTAACTTGGTTTGTGAATACTTTTTCATCCACTTGTTTTGCTGATTGACACACCACAGCTGAAGGAAGTAGCTCCATCTGTCAGTCATGATGGATCAGGCATGAAGATCTGGGAAATGTCAATGCTATGCATACCAGACTAGCAGGGCTAATTTATACAGCATGTGCATATGTGTCCTGTGTGTGTGTGTCTGTGTGTGTGTGTGTGTGTGTGTGTGTGTGTGTGTGTAATTGTGTATGTGCAGCTGTTGCATGGTGTCAGAGGTGAGTATCATTGCTTTCACACTTTACATGTACCATCAGTGCTGAGTGAAAGCCCTGCAAGGCAAGACCATTCCCAAGGATCTGGATCCCTGGAGCTCTACGTTTAGGTAAATGTGTGTGTGTGTGTGTGTGTGTGTGTGTGTGTGTGTGTGTGTGTGTGTGTGTGTGTGTGTGTTATTTGTAAGGGTTATTTGTGTTGAATGAATGAGAGATAAAGAGAGATATATGGAGAATGGTGAGAATGGTAATGGATTAATGTTTGGTTTAGTAGATTATTAGTGGACATACAGAAAGTGAACTGTACAGTAGTATTTCTATTTGAAAGAGGGTCACAAACAATTCAAATAAATAAGTGTAGCTGCAGTTTTCGGATAATTACAGTTGGGGTCGTAAATCTCATCTTTATATTACTTCTAAAGCGACAGATCCTTTACGACGCACTCACACAAAGCAGCATGTAAACATATCATTTACACAAACAGTAAACAGTCGTCTGCCGTCTACATGGTTTCAATTGACTGTAACTCTGAACTGTGTATGAGAGCTTCTCATTTTATGTGAGTAACTTGGCAGGCTACATACGTATCTGCGGTTTCGCACACTCTATGTATGTGTGTGCGCGTTTACACTCGTGTGTTTTTGTTTTTCTCTCTTCCCTCCATTTCCCTCCAATGGGGTTCCCTTCTTTCACTCCTCCTCTCCTCACTGAGGCGAGAAGGCAGCTGCAGCTGGAATCAGATCCAGCTGTGTGTGTGTGTGTGTCTGTGTGTACCTGTCTAGCAGATTATTTGCTGCAGAATATTCCCGCAGGTCAGATTAAACTCAAATACCAAAGAGATGCATTTGTAATGGATGTAGTGAGTGATTATGTTTTTTTTAATATAAAATATTGAATTTCTGGGAACTCAGCTCTTGAGCTTTTGCAGTGCATACAGACTGTACATTCTGTATTGTATTTATAATTACTGATGATGCTTAAATTAATGCAGATTTCATAGCACAGTGAGTTTTGAGGGCAGGTTAGCAAACTGCTGGATACAACTGAAGTACCATGTATAAAACATATGGTGAATTAAACAACCATATGCTATGAACTGTGTTTTGTCATGACATATATCAATTTCATATCCACTTGCCCATTTGTTATTTCTTGTCCAGGTTCAGGTGAAGGTTAAAGTGTGTGTTTCCACATCATTGTCTCCTTTGGTGTCATCCTCAGCATTTTAATTGGAGAGACTGGAAGAATCTGGCTGCTGCTGCTGCTGTTGTTTGCATCCCTATCCAAACACTAAACACAGAGTATATTATATAGCTTACTTTTGATGTTTTGACACCTTATTTTTTACTATTTACCCCCATGTTCCCCCTTTCCCCAACTCAGACAGGGAGGGTCTATCCTCTGGCACACCCCACAGCCACATGCTCACACACAAAAACTGTGGCCTGCTTCCTGTCGGCAGGGAGAGGCTGTTTTTACTGTGACTCCATTTTGGCAGAGAGGGCTAATTCCTCTGCTGTCTGGCTCTGTGTATGTGTGTGCGTGTGTTCCTGCACACACATGTTTTTTTAAATTTTCTTTTACATGTTTGTGTCTCTGCCTCATTAGCTTCAAAAGCACTGGTGGGAGCTGTGGTGGTTCCAGAAATTAAAATCACGTGTGTATGTGTGTACACATGTGTAATTTTTATGTGCATTATCCCCAAGGGACAGTTAGACTGATTTTGACGTGTACACTGAAGGACAGACTGCAAGTGTGCTGGTGTCAGAGATTTAGTTTGAGCTGGACAGTTAAATTAAGATGTTAAACAGCGTCTGCTGGGCCGTAAAGTATACCCCCGCAGCCCCCGCGAGGCGGGGGGGCCCCGCATGCCGTGGGGGCCCCGCCCCCGCCCGTTAAGCCGAGTTTCCACCGAATCAACGGTCCTTTTTTTTTTTTTTTTTACACCACAACATGGTTCACGTCATGATAACTTCTGTATTTTGGCCATTCAAGCTTCCACAGTCCATAGTTCTCTTCTTTGTTTGATATTTCAAGAGACTTTTGGTTAAGTAACCATGGACAGCTCCTAGGCAGGATTGTTCTGCTGTGTTGTCGCCGCCGTCAACCCCCGGCCCGCCCCCCGTCATCGCGGCCATCGCCTCGCCGCCGCACCCCCCCCCCCCCCGCCCCGCCGTCACCGCTGTCATCCGCGGCGAACGGCCGCGGGGGGGCCCCGCACGGTTACGTTACGGCGCTGAGCGTCTGAAACAGTGCTGTAAAAAGTTTGGTTGGAAAGAAATGATAGATTTAGAATCCTGTCTTGTGTGATTATTTATAGCAGTATGAATGTTAAGCAGAACGATGCTGACAAAGCATTTTAGATGCTGGGCAAAAATCCTTCCCAGATAAACACACACGTGGATTTCTGATTTTTTTTTTTTTTGGCCATTTCTAATGGAATTTTCCCCTTTGAGACTGTTCATAGTAGAACATATGAACAAAACGCACAGTAGAAGAACTTGCATAAAGGAGGTTATTCAGAAACAGAAAATTACACAAACCAAATCCAGGTGTCAACAGATGATCTTTTCTGAAGCAGAAACACGTACTTGTTATGACTGTCAACAGTGTTTTCTAAAGCCATACACCTCCGGGCATTTAGTTGCTGTCTTACAGAGAAATACTTTGTGTCATTTTGCTACAAATATCAAGGTGACATTGTAAGAACAAAGGGATAAGCTACTAATTTGACCCACACCTGTGTTAAATGTCTATTCTAGAAAATATTATGGGTTTATGAGCAGAACATTTACCCTTAACCCTGTACTGTAATGTATTTTGGCTCATCCTGAAGACTGAACAGAGCACAGATGTCAACAAGTCCTAGTCAGGATTACTGCCTTCAATCACAGCAAAGTAAACACCACACTCCCACATGCTGTAACTGTGCATACACTCACACACTCTCCTTGTGGCACACGTGCAGACACAACTTTATCGCAGTAGTATTCTCTGTAATTTGAGGGAAGACTTGGAAGTTTCAAATATTTCTCTGGCTGTTTCATTAACCCTGCGTTTTTCCCGGCCATTGGATATTGCGTTGTATTTGTGGTATGCAGATGTAGCAGTTTCATGAACTCTCCATGGATTGCCTTTATGCTATTTCCTTTTCCTCTCAGTTATTTTGAATTTGACACAATTCAATACTGCATATTCTTACATAATCAACTTACATTCAGTACTGTGGGGTCATAAATACTCCATAAGATGTTAAAACTGTGCAAAGATGTGTGATTCTTAACTGACAGTTAGGAAAGCATGTACAGATTCAAAATATCTGCAGATTTTTAAAACAGAACAGTGACTTTTTTTAAGCAGGACCTCAGGAGTACTTGTACCTGTGTGCTTAATGTAACTTGACAGTAAACAAGGGTTTTCTCATGCACTTGTATGCATTATTAAAGTGTTGCCTGTGTGTTGTTTCTAACAGACTCGTTTCATGTGAGAGACTTTGATCCATCCCTGACCATCAGCCTGCAAGACCAGCCTGTCCACCCACCAGCATAAACACACAGCAACAGTTATCGAGCAGGGCCACGACCTGCAAAGGCTGAAAACGTACATTCCACACAGTCAACCAGTGAGAGGCGCGTACGTCAGCTGAGGCATCCCTGCAAAACGCTAAAGCAGCCTGACCGACGGGCAACCAGCAGCAGACAAGTTAGCCGGATAGAAGGGCAGCCATGTTGATCATCTTAGCCTTCATCATCCTCTTCCATCTGGCTGCGGCCATTGTGCTCTTTGTTGCAACCATTCACAATGTGAGTATAAAGCAAGTGTGCATACAGTCTCATGGCAACGCAAGGCCACTTTGTTGCTTTAACTATCTGTCCCTCTGTCGTAGGCATGGTGGGTGGTGTCACCAGTTGGACGTGAGGTGATCTACACTGACCTGTGGTACTCCTGTAACTCCACCTGCTACCCTGTGGAGCACAGCCACACTGCTGAGGCAGGTAAGGTGGTGTACAACTCTAGGAAGCATTTGTGTGTCTACATTTGTACTGTATTTCACCTCTTCTCCGCTCCCTCCTCAGCGTACCTGCAGGCGGTCCAGGCCACTATGATCCTGGCTTCCATTTTGTGTTGCGTCAGCTTCTTCGTCTTCATCCTTCAGCTCTTCAGGATCAAACAGGGAGAGAGATTTGTTTTCACTGCTATTATCCAGCTATTGGCCTGTGAGTTGCACACAAACACGTTAAATATTTCATTTAAGCTTTTGTCACTGTCTTTCCATTGCGTTTGAGTCAAATTCCAGGATAAATATGACCCTTAAAGGGATAGGTCAACATTTTGCCATAATTGCCATAATCCTTATAGTTTTAGGAATAGGTTTGTTACCTTTAATCGTCGGTGGAGCTATCTTTAGAACGGTGGAGCAGAGCCGCGAGCTGCTCAGAGCTACACTACAGAGACTAATGGCATTTCTTGGTTTTCGTCATCAAACTCATCAAATACACAATCCAACAACTCCAAAACACTCTATGAGGCAGAGTTGTTTTCGAGGTAAATTCATGCAAAACCATTGATGTGCGTTCCTGTCGCCCTGTGTCCAGTTTTTCAGCAAGCAGTCTCTGCATTCTGTCTTGTAACGTTCCGTTATTATCTCATAGCGTGATGAATGTGCAGGTCACAACTTGTCCACGAGAGCGTTTTGGAGTTGTTTAATTGTGTATTTGATAAGGGAAACCAAGAAATCCCATTAGCCTCTGTAGCGTAGATCTGAGCAGCTTGCAGCTCTGCTCCACCGTTCTAAAAACAGCTTGCACCGGCAATTAAAGGTAACGAACCTACTCCCTACTCCTAAAACCATAGGGATCAATTTGCCAAAATGTTGAATTATCCCTTTAACTGTCCCCTTGATGGCATAGATAGTTGCGCATTTAGTGCTTTATTGACTGAGTAAAATGGCACTGACTCACAAAAAGACCTGATATCAAATATGTTAGTGTTTTTTTTACTTAATAATTCTCGTCCCCCTCCTCTTCTCTCCTTCTCCCAGCTCTATGTGTAATGATCGCAGCTTCCATCTACACAGCTCAGAAACAGACTTTTCATGTGCCAAGTCTTCAGGAAGGCTCCTATGGCTCTTCTTATGTCCTGGCCTGGATCTGCTTCCCCATGACTCTCATCAGCGGCCTCATGTACCTGGTGCTCAGGAAGCGCAAATAGATGTGACAGGCTTGACACAAAAGCCCGCCAATATTCAATTGTATAAATAGGAACACTTGGACAAAAATGCATAAAGATGTACACACTTTTCCTCAACAAACATGGCTGCACACACTCTTTCTAACCCTTAGAATTTTTCAATACCATAGAAAATAAGAAAATATCCCAAAAATGTCAAATCCAATCCAAGTTTTCTTTCTGTTCAGTCACACATTTGTCTCACCTTACACACCTAACACCACTAAATAATCACACACCTTTCTCCTTCCTGATGGTACATTGTTCTTATAGAATGTGGTAAATTAGTGCTTCCCAGACTGCCAGTGTGTTCAGTATGGGCTATGTATTGCAAACAAGTGCCTCAGAAACATGGCTGACTGACCCACTGTCTATGTTTTTGTGTTCTCATGCATCTCTGCAATGTGTTTGTCAAACATTTAAGGTGAAATTACACCATGATTTATATTTAGTTGTCAAGGTGTAAACTAACTCCAAATGCCTTTCATAGGCTTTTTTGGCATAAAACTTAGAGGAAATCTACTCCATGCAAATTCACTCATTCTGTTGTTGTTCTACATACAGTAGATAATACATGACATGGTCAGCTGAGACTTTACTGGTCTGCATTTGGTGAGAACATAGCCTACTCTAGACTATCTTCCCTCTTCCCCCTCAGTCATCACACATGACACAAGCTCTGTCTTGATTTGTCTCCTATTCTTGTCTTATTGTGTGTCGATTCCCTTCTACTCACACTGTTCATAGGAACTTGTGTAACATATCTGATCACAAAGGAGAAAGGTTGAAGAAGATACGTGGGGAGGTTCGCCCCCGGGCTTTCCCAAGGGTCCATACATGTACTTTGTTGTGAAGCTATAGTCCGCTGAATTTATTTTGTACATATTTGCTGTGTATGTATAGTGCAGGTAATTGCCAAAATCCTATTTTAAGGAATGAACCACAGTGGGGTCTAAAAGCCTGAGACCTGAGGGCACCTCTCAGACATTTGGACCCCACTGTACACATGAAAAAACATAGAATCTTATGTTAACCATAGCATATAGGAAGAAGTGAAGAAGTAGATGAGGTCTAATATGTAGGATTTTAACCCATTGTTTGTATTCTTACGTTACTGACTTGTATTTTATTGGTGGAAAAAGGAACCAATGATGTGCTGTGATATTTGGGATTTAAAATGACAAAACAGACACATGCAAACTTGAAGTAAGAATGAATATTTCTTTATTATTGTGCCTTTTTTGTTCACAGCTTCACTGAAAATAGACAAACGCTATTTATTGTTGAAAACCACTGTTGTTTATTTTAGCATGTGACTAAGTATGTATGGAATAATTCAGTCTTCCCTCTCTGGCCAAGCTACTGTTTATCTGGTCCATTGCCCAAACATCTCCACCTATATGGACATATGATCTGGTGTTTATTGACAATAAATTCATTACTGTTGTTAATACCACCAGGTCCTGGAGATACTTATGCCTACAGCATTTATTGAGATAATGTCTGATCCCACATTAGCACTGTCTAAACTAGTTTTATTTTCTTCTTTATTGGCATTGGCTTCGGTGTGGCACAGTTAAGGGAGATCAGCTTGGTATTAATATGGTAGCTGCTAGGACCTGAAACATAGAAAACGAGCACTGGGTTGTTGTCAAGTGATAGAATGTTGGACAAACTTTGGACCACAGAGCCTGGTAACACACCAGCTCACCAAAAAAAGAAAAGAAAGAAGATTCAGGGAAGAACAATTAAGAATTTGCTCTGCTATCTCAAGATGATACTTGATTGAGATTTTGATGTTTGTTGCTCTTGTTTATTGTTTTTGTGAAGTTGTTATCTTAAAAGTGTTTCACTAAATAATACGCCTCCTGTTTGCATGCAAGTTTTTGTCTTTGAGCAAGTCTGTTAAACTGGAGTTGAGAAGTAGTTTGTTGAAGTTACGTAGGCTGGAGAAGGAGATGTTTTTTTGTTGTTTGTTTTTAATTATCTATTTTAGATTATGTAAAGTTCGGATCAATTTACTTTGAAGGTATCAAAACCAGTCTACATTATGAATAAACCAACAACTTCAACATAAATTCTGCGCATAACCTGTTGCAGATGATCAACAGAAATCACAGCTATCTCTCTTAAGAGTTGACTTATTAGAGCTACTCTTGATTTAGGATTTAAGATGTTTCTTGTTTTTGATGTGCCTATTTTCCTGTAGTGTGTTTTATGTTATTGCAAATGAACTGTATCTTAGTTATTGTAGATCTATACAAATAACCACAGGGCCATACTGACAAATAATCATACAGCTTGTTGAAGCCAAAACTGTATTTATGGATATTTGTTTTTTAAACATTGTTTGCAGTTAAATTGTTTCAAATGCTTTCAAATGAAGTATTAATCAGATATTGATTGAGAGTCTCATGTTGCTTCTTAATAGAGGCATGTTGAAATGGTCAATGTTTTAGAACAGTAGTTTGCTGTAGTGCATACGATTAATCTAAATGTGTTTGAGATCTGACACAGCTAGGCTTTTACTGAATGTCATGGCAAACCAGAGTGTTTCTGCTTCTTACAAGCTCTTTTGCTTCTACACTTTTAGGCAAATTCAATTATAGCTTGTTATTTATTTTGACCTCTGTGGCAGTGTCAGTGGCAGCTTTTATTATCAGTACAAAATGTCTCTTAGTCTTCCTGTCTTGGACTAAAATGTCTGTCTGCTACTGACACCTAGTGGACTGACACCATAACTACACCACGTGTAGTTGTTTTTTTTTGTTTTTTAAAGCTCCAGGCTACATAATATAATAGACTCCTGCAGCTTGTGCAAAGAATGAACTGTTTCTGCTCAGTACATCCGGCTGCTCTAATCCCAGAAACACAGATTGGGCAAACTACCAGCAGATTCTGAAACAAAGACTCATCTCCCCTGCAAAAGTTTATTGGTGCTTAATTTTTTCCCTGTGTCCCCCACCCATCAGATGTAGATCTCAATAAATGTATTTTGCAATAAATAAAATTTCTTTGTGCCAATTTGTCAATGTTGGGTATAGTCATTATCCACTGATAACCAATGATAATAAGAACAGAATATTATTTTTTGTGTGGACAAACAAGTCTGTCACGATCGGCTTTTTATTTATTCTATTTCACATTTGATTTTTCTGTTGATAAAAAGTTTAACCACCATCGCAACATCTTAATTTGTGGCACTAAAAGTCTTGGGGATTTAATGAATCTGAAAATGATACTTTTGTATTTTAGTAAAGTATTTTGACATTCATGTGCACAATATTTGTGCAAAACATTCTTAAATGTATTTTACGTTTTTGAAATTAGGCTTTTATTTTGAAGTGAAGTTGCAATAAAATGTAACGGAAGTGAGCAGACACATGACTTCCTGTCTAATAAGAGAACTTCTGCTGCACGTTGTGAAGGTATTGTTTTTTATTGTAAAGTACACTTTAACTGCGATTTAATTGACTTCTAAACACTCTATTTTATACACAGGAGCTGAGTGATAGATACACGTCTTCGACAACGTTAGTTATGGTAGGCTACTTGTCGGTCATTTCTTTGCAAGTTTTAAAGTCAGCTAACAACTTGCAGATGTAGCCTAGTTGCTGACTAGCGTGTTGCTCTGGTGGAAGAAACATTAATTATAGCAACAATCTTTAAGTTGCTCCTATCAGTTTCATTTGTATCCCCCCGTATGCTGTGCATCTGTTGATAGAGAGTTTTAAAATAGACGAAAGTAAGGACTAAGAACAGCACGGGAACAGTAGGTCTGTGTGATTTGGGGAGCTATTGTATTTTCTAGCACAATTAGTTTGTGATTTACCTTTGTTGTTGTGTAGGTATTGTTATAAAAAGTCCTTAAAGCTTATTGTTTTAATGTTTATTAAAAATAACAACAACCATATAGATATAGAAGAGTAGTACTTAAGAGTGTTTTCTGTATTTTTTTCCATTCCAGAGGTGGTTTACCTTGTTACACACATATCTCTATAGTTACTTACCCTCTTACAAAAATGAAATGTATTGCAACATTATGTGGAAGATGCTTGTTGGAATATATTATATGACTATATGGTTATACTGGAAAATAGATTCATGCAGTCCAGAGAGTAAGACCAAATTAACTATAGATGTTGTTATTGCCAGGTGTTTATGACAACATCAGGCCATTGAAGACAGCATCAGCCGCCTCCCTCACCCCGTGCAGTCTCTGATGATCTCCCACCCAACCGAACCATCTGCATTGCATGCTATCTTGACAGTGTATTGCAGGGTTGTGAGATGGCAGGGGTTCAAGAAGATGCTCAAGGTTGTGGAGGCCTTACAGCTCAAGACAGAGTTAATGATTCCACTAAACCCAAGAAACGCAAGAAAAAGAAGTGTTTGTCTCAGAGAGTGAGAGTTCGGGTGGACATTGGATCGGCTTTTAAAAGTTGGCGTGCACTGAAAACAACAAAAGGAATCAAAACAGATGCAGAGGTGGCCTTGTATCTTCTGGATGAGTGAGTTCACCTCCAACAGCCACATAATGCCAGAGCTGCTTCACATATTATTTCTAGCTTGCCAAAGCTGATTGTAGCTTCATAATAGTGATTTGCAGCTTGATATGATATTCTACAGAGCAGTTTTGCTGCTCTAGCTTCAGCATGCTAAGTTTGTTTATAATCAAGCAACGGATTTTGAAGTTGCACAAAAGACTGATTTGAGTAAGAATAGAGTAATTTAAAAAAAAAAAAAAAAAAAGGTTCTGCTATCATAGTTAAACTTTTTTTTTCTTTCCTGAGGGAAAAAATGGCTTGTTACCTGAATTCATTTGGAGGCTGTCTACACCATCCTCATGCTAACAGATGGAGTAAATTGGGGTTGCTGTCGACAAGGGATAATTAGATATCAGGCTGTTTTACTGCCACATCAAATCTGCCCTGACATTGCTCTGCAGTATAAGAATAAACCCATAGGCTAGTGATGCAGCTAATTGGCTTGATATGCATTTTGCTAACTTTACTGGGAGCACCATTTGTAAATCATCCACTCTTTTGTATCTTCACAGATGGAGCAATATTTTTGAAATAATAATAATAATAATGATTTTAAAAAAAATCTAAGCTCACATTCAAGCTTTTTAGATGAGCTGCGTATGGATTTTCTTGTGCAGACATTGGACAGCTGTTTCTGAGTTTGGGAGTATGTCTAGGTAGGGGTTGGTCACTCATTACTCCAGTTCCTGCTTTGCGTTTTGTCTTTTCTGCTGTTTATTTCTACATTTTGCTTTGAGTCATTGGTAAAGGCTGGATTGCTCATGTTGTTATGTGTGGTGCTCTCTGGCCCTGTTTTTCTTGCTCAAACTTGTGCACTTCTCTGCACTACAGATGTGGCCAACAGTTTTGAGAATGACACAAGTATTGGTTTGCACAACATTTGCTGCTTCACTGTTTTTAGCTCTTTTTGACAGATGTTACTGTGGTATACTGAAGAATAATTACAAGCACTTTGTAAGTGTCAAAGGCTTTTATTGACAAATACACCAAGTTTATTAAGTTTCTTAGATGGTTGGGATGGTTGCTCTTGGAGGAAATGTTGGTACCATTCTTTATTCATGGCTGTGTTCTTTGCAGCCATTCTTGAGCTAGCCTTGCACTGGTGGTGCCCCCGATCCCGCAGCTGAATCAACATTAGGAGATGGTCCTGGCACCTGCTGGACTTTCTTGGGCACACCACAATTCACAACAATTGAACCTTTCTCCTTAAGTTCATTTTCATGGCAAAGACAAACTTTGCAGTTATTGCAATTCATCTGATCACTCTTTACATTCTGGAGTAGGCTATATGCAAATTACCATCATAAAAACCGAGGCAGCAGACTTTGTGAAAATTAATATTTGTGTCATTCTCAAAAACTTTTGGCCATGGCTGTAGATTTTCTTGTTGACAGTTTGTTGCTGAAATGGGGCTAGTATTAGGTTGACAGTTCTTGTATAACTCCTGTAGCTTCAAGGCAAGCTGTGATTGCTTGATTCTACACTGTGTGATTCCGTTGAGCTTCTTGTTGTTGAGTGTTTATGCTTACATTTCACATTTTAGTGTGACAATGATGTCAAATGGTTACTTCTGGCTCTGTTTGAAGCAGACTTACGATATGTTAACATGTACATGTAATGAGTCACTTTTCCTACAAGTTTAAATTGGACCTGTTGTTGGAATATTTTTGTCCACTTTGTCCTGGAATTAAGTGTTTGCATGGATGGAGTCATGATAGAAGAGCAAACATCTATCGATACCTGGTGAATCCTGACATTCTGCCTTTGTGCTTGTTTGTCTGTATGAATTTTGCCAGCAGAATGAAGAAAATGCCCTCCAAGCCACCTCCATCTGCAGCCAGTAATACAACGATGAAGTTCTCCCAGTCTGAAGTAAGAGACAAGATGAAAAACTGTGACTGTCAAATGTTTTTCTATGCACGTTTACATTTTCAAATGCATATAGCTGCTGCACATCTGAGGTGACTGAATGAAGCTCTACAAAATACATACAGTACATGTGTGTTGTGTTCATGTCATGTGTGCTGGTGTGCCCACAGGTGCAGACACTGATCAATGAGGAGGTTTGCAGTGCAATGAAGAAGAATGAAACCAGGCTGCAGCATATCATGGAAACTATTGAAAAGCAGGTTCATGGATTTGACTTTGAAAGGTCCATCCAAACACTAGAGGTTGGTGGAAGTGGTGGTGTGCCATTTCACGCCTTGTGACTCACCATCTTTCTTTATTATTTAACCTATTTTTTTCCTCTTTTAATTTCTTCAATACCTTACAATCAGGGGGTGGGCGGTGGGCTTGAGCCAGTCCCATGTCAGCAGTCCATCACAGATGTAGAGAGAAACAACCTCACACACATTCACACCCATGGGCTATTTAGAGTACCACCAGTCAACAAGCTGGAGAACCTGGAGCGAACCTGAAACAGAAAGTCCCCAGGCCTGGGGCCAAAGCCTAGTGATGTTTATGTTTCAAAAATGCAGTGCTGTTAAAAACAAACAAACAAAATAAACCCAACAAATCTCTTTTCCTCAGGCTCGAATCAACACGGTGACGAAGAGAGCAGAAGCAGCTCTTACCCACCTGACATTGACACAGACAAAGGTTTGAGGCAGATAAACTTAAACTGTGTGTGGACTGATGTGCATGTTCATTGTGAAAGCCATAACAGCTACATCAAAATGAAAGGATGTGCTTCTTCTTCTTCTTATTAATAATAATAATAATGATCTTTTTGTCTAATTGTATTTTAGCTTATAATAGAAAACGTGATGATAAATACCATGTGCCCCCACACACAATCATTTACACAGTCTCTCTAAATGTTTACCTTTCAGAGTCTGAATCCATCACCTGCTCCCATGGACATCAGGGGGTATGTTGAACCTCATTATTTATTCATGAATCTGTGAGGTGAATTAAAGTCCTTGATGTCAAACTGTATTTTACATTTCTTTGGATTTATTACATTGTAAGACCATTTGTTGCAGGACAGAGTCTGAGGGCAACACAATAGAATCCGCGTCACACGGTAAGGGCCAGGCAAGCATCTCTGCACCAGGTACTTGTTGAATTGCTGACCATGTATTAAATCAAATTTTATTTTTCAGTAGACAAAAACACCATGGATTTCATGGACAAGAACGAAGAGCTCTTTCAAATGGTGGTACGTATTCAGTTTTTGACATGTAAAAATAGTAAAATAAATCAATCAAAACAAAACATTGAAGCCAAGAATGCTACAGTGTTCACTGAGGAAAGGTGAAAAGTTATGACTAGGTTTCCCAAAACGTTAATGCTGTGTAAAATGTACATGAAAACAGAATGCAATACTTTGCAAAACTTTGAAACCCCATGGTTTATTGAAAAAAGCACAAACACATATTAAACATTGAAACTAAGCAATGCCATTATTTTGTGAAAATCTTATGCCATCTTGAATATGATGCCAGTAAAGTTGCGACAGTTGTGTTCACCACCCGCAACACTAAAGAATTTGCAAATTGAGGGATTGAATTCCTGTAATTTTGAGATCCCATTCTTGCTTGATTTGTGATTTCAGCTGCCCAACAGTTCAGGGGAAACGACAAACTAAAAATAAAGGTTATTGATGTTTTGAAGAACTCAAAAACAGTGAAAACACTGAAGTTTAAATTGATTAATCCTTTCTGCACAGGAAACCACAAAAAAGTCACTAAAGCGGATGGGTGCAGATAATGACGGTAAGATGATTTCATAATAGCTCAAGCCTTAAATAAGTAGCTCATATTAATGCTTTTTCTTCATGCAGTGGTAAAACTGACTCAATTCAATAATGTGAGACAGTTGGTACATAAATAACCACATCCATTTTTTCTACTGTGTCCTGTCCCTTCTTCTGCTACATGTGATTGTACATAATCCCTATTAAGCTTTGACGGCTGCCGTAGCAGATTTAAGAGAGAAGTCATCTCTTCCAGTTCCCACTGAGAGTGAGGTAGGATGTGTCATCATTAGATATATTATTTTCAAAACATACCACGCATAAATATGTTATGTGTAACTAATGACAAGCTTACAGAAACCTAAAAGGCAAGTGAATTTTTTTTCCCACTGTTATTTTCCCATTTTTTCCCCATTTCTAGTACCCTGAAAGGAAAGATTTTTTTTCAGGATGTCTTTTTTTGTCTTTGTAGAAAAATGATCACTTCCCCCAATTTTTTTTTTATGTGCCTCTTGTAGGTTGTTGCCACAGAGTGTTTCCTTTTCTAATACTACTAACTAAAGCCACAAGGGGGTGAAATGCACAATTGCTGAATCGTGCACGAACATATGTTGCATAATGTGCATAAACTAGTTTTGTGATGTTTGTTTGTGAGGAATATTTTGGGGTCAGGACAGGCATCTTTCACTTGGTCATCTTTCTTTTTGGTGTGTGTAATTCAGGGACACGTCTTAGTCAAGAAAGAACCAGAAGACAAGCAGCATGAAGAAATCAACAATGAGGAAAGCAAGAACGTAAAAAAGCCAAAGACAGAGACGGTGGATGCTGAATATCTCTCTTCTGGTGATGGTCGCACTCCCAAACACACAGTTTCAAAGCAGGTAATATACAGTCTCCCACCCATATCAGTAATAAGCTTGATGTTTTGAGGTCACCTGAACTCCTGCTCTCTTTTCTGACACCAAGGACAAGCTCTTGTATCCTCCTCTTCCTCCTATTGTTTCCTCCTCCAACTTGAAAACTGAAGCCGCCTCATACAACATCCCACAGAAAGTAGAGGTACATCTGGCCCTCATCAGACAGCCTCCTGGCCTCTCTGTGCTTTGGAAAATAGAGGAGGCAGACCCCTGTGCACCGCCCATGAATAGCTACAGGTGAGGAGCAGTACAGGGTATCCTATCCCTGGTGATAGCCTATTTTAGGGGACAAAAAAAAGAAGAAAAAATTATAACAACATATTGGCCATGGCCCCTTTCCCTGTTTGGCTTTGTACAACCAACAAAAAGGGCTTGATCATAATATGTTCATGCTCAGATTTCATGTTTTAGTGGAATAATGTAAGTGATGGGTTCCAAATCTATAAATATTTGTGGTGATCATGCAGTAAAGAATCTGGGATTTGGGATTATATTGATCAAATTTAGTGATTTATCATTTGGTCTATAAAATGTCCCAAAAAAACTGATATATATTTATTTTTTATTGATCTGTGTTGGTGTATTTGTACAGAAGCTCGCAGGCAGAGCTGTTGTTAAACTGTCCAGCAAACCATGTATTTATTCAGCTTAATTTTCTCAGAGTACCGGACAGAAACAAAATTATTTCAAGTCAGATCAAATTTTACCTTCCAGAGAGAGTTTGTTTAAGCTGATATTGAAACTCTACAGGCACAAAGCTACCAGTAAATCAACAAAAGGCTGAAGCCATAACATCACAAAATTTTCTCCCAGTCAGTTGTATTGGGATCTGGGCAGAGAGCTGCAGATGTGACACATTTGGAGACTCCACCTCAATAGTTTGTACTCAGATGTCTGTGAATTTGCTCTGTTTTACTTTATTAACATACGATGTTTTGCTAGACATTTGAAGCTGGAAGTTTAAAGTATTCAAGTGGTTAATCAATCAATTGTTAAGCATTTCCAATAATTGTCTAATTGATTGACTAATTAATTGATCAACAGCTCTAGAGTAGTCCCATGATTTTAAATGGTAACATTAACATCATTAGGACTACCAGTGCTAGGAGAGCAGTGTGCCAGATGGTTGGCTGGTGTCTGAATTTCACAGTGCATTTTTCAAAAACAAAAAAAAGATTCCTGCACAAAAGTCCTTATGCAAGTTTTATCATTAGTTTGTTAGTATTTATATTGTTGATGTGAACTGGATGAGACATTTATCGATGGTCAACCAGGTTTTTTCTGTTCTCTCTCTCCCACATGCTGCAGCATCTACATGACTACAGAAAAGGTTAAGGGCAGTGGCATCTTCCCACACTGGAAAATGCTTAGTGAAGTGAGGGCCATCAACCTGCCCATGTGTGTCATAATCAATAACTACAAGCCTGGACACAAGGTATATGTCACTGTCATTGGCAAAGACATTTTTGACCGGTGCGGGCCCTACAGCGAGGTTGTAGCTGCAATCATACCTGACTAGACGAGAGGGTATGAGGTCAAAGGAGAGACAATACAAGCACAAACCTCAAGCCTTAATGTTCAATTTTTACACATTTTTTTTGTATTTGTAATTAGAATTTTCAATAAACACATGAACAAGCCTAAAGTTGCCTTTTTTGTTATTTATACAGTAAGAAACTCAAAAGTTGGCTGTCAGAGCTTCCTTTGTCTCACATAATGAATTGAAGTCGACTTTGCTCTGTTTTCCAGTTAAACACAATCTGAACTTTTGGCCGTTCCTCTCTGTCGCTACCCTCATGCCAAATTTACATGCGCTTCCTCCTCTTCTGGTTAAGGACCTAAAATAAGCATGCAAATCAGAACTGCACTCCTACTTCATGCTTCCTCCTTTTTGCACAACAGACCTTAACTTTTTTGCCACGGTTTAGACAAAATAGACACACAAACAAAATATAGTCACCAACCTATCCAGAATATATTGTATCTGTTCCTACAAGACATAGCCCTATGTAGTGCACTTATCTCCATCACTGTATGTATCAGAAGTTGGAGTTAATGTGAAGTGGATCAAGTTTGATTTGTTATTAACTCAACTTCAACTTATTGTCCCCAAAGGGAAATTTGCATTGCAGGCAGGTAAAAACATAAAACATATAGAGCACATTCACACAAGTTCGGTACAACATTGAAAAAAAAAAATAAAAAAAGTGTGTCATAACTGTTAATTTTTTAAAATTTGAATGAAGTTGAGTAATGGCTTGTGTTATGAATGAGTTTTTCAATCTGTTTGATTTAGCCTTTGGCAATCTGAATCTCCTGCCAGAGGGTAGGAGCTCAAATGAAATGAAGGAAGCAGATTCAAGCAAGTCCAGACTGGGTATAATTCACTGTCAGTTTAGACAAGAGACAGGAGAGAATGTGACACTAAACATAACATGTATAATGCTCATTCCTCTTTTCAGAAGACTGAGCTCAGTCTGTCCACTAAATGACATCACAATAAAATGAGCTGACTTTTGATAAGTTTAAATATTTAAGAGAATATTGTTTCATTTATGTTTTACACAACTTCTCCAATTGACATCATTTATTTTCTGATTATTAATTTATTTAACATTAAACAGTTTGAATCCTCACTGTAGAGTAACAATAAACAGGACTTTACTTATTTAAAATTGACCATACTGAAACACTAAAACCAGTTGGGGACTGTGTTTTCAACTGAGCTGCTTTCATAATGAGTGTAACTGCCGCTGATAAAGCACCAGTTGTCTATCCACTGTAAGGAAATAGAGCGGGACAACTCAACCGCCACAAACTACACCCACTGCAGAAATTGTCATAAAGTTGCAGTGTGATTTCTGTCCAACTGTCATAAAAGTGACGAAACTAATTACCAGGAAGAGTTTCCAAGACAAAGTTACAAAGAAAGCCAAGAGGGTAGACCTGGGGTGGTTGTAACAGCATCACTTTCACCAATAAGGGATAACATTAGAGTTATGTGATCAATATCATGTGTACCCACTCACTCCCTGACATTGCATGTAAATTTGCATGGTTGTGTCAATAAGTGTGTAGGTTTTACAGTTTGACTAGTATCAATACCGTTGAAGTTTGAATTAGGTAACTTGTATAAGATGAAAGAGCGGGTTCTTAGGTAAAATATGAATCATTTCATCAATGTTTATTTCAATCCACCATGCTGGTATAGCTAGTCAAACAATGGCTGACAGGGGTGGGGATGGTTGTAATACCTTTTATCTTTGTTGTTTTATTAGAATAGAATAGTATTCCTTTATTGTCCCATAGGGAAATTCATCTTCACACTCAGTCACTGATCAACATCCAACACTGAGCCACATGAATACATAACCAAAAACAGAAACATCACCAACACTAAGCAACATGTAAAACCATGAACCATGAAACAAAGTGTCATTAAGTGTCAACCAACTTTCCTGGAATTTTACATGGACTATGAGCTGCTTCTGACCTCCTGCTGAAGGTTTCCATTCATACACGTACAACATTCACTAGTATTATCAGAAAATGTTCTTTAATACAGCTTTCTAATGTTAGGATAAACACCACTGTCACTGTTCTTCATTTAACCATCAGTGATGACTTCTTTTTGTTCATACTGAACCACAGAAAGATGCTTTAGTGTTGGAACATACACAATAAACTTACATGCAAGTTTTTTTGGTTTGGTCTCAGTTTTTAGTTTTTAATCTCACTGTTACAATTTACCCCAGGTTGTGTCGCAACCTACCCCTGTAACAGTGGCACTCCTTGCATTTGATATCAAATAGGGAATTCTGTGACATAGTTTGAGAAGTTTAAGGCACTGCTGTTTGTAGAGAACAAATGAGGGTACTCTGTGTCAAACTGTGTGTCAAAATCTGGGAGCCCTACCATGAACCCTCTGTAAGTTATGGGAGCTGAGACAAAAAGTGTAACAACCATCCCCGGTCTCCCCTACCTGCCTATAAACTAACATTAGCCATTTTTACATTTTGTTGTGTGCCATATGTTAAAATGTCTAATCAACATTAAAGCATGGATAGCCCTTAATTTTCAAAATTTTAACAAAAGCAAGACATCTAAAGCCCCTCTTGATTTGGTTTCTCTTGCTCCGTATCTCAAAACTACCGTGTCAAATCTTGGGGTTAAAATTGACAACAATCTCAAAATGGATCAGCAGATAATTCTGTTGTAAAATCCTTTTTTTTTTTTCCCAGGTAAGGACTTTATCAAAGGTTATGCCCTTCATTTCTTTTAATGATTTTGAGAGGTTTATCCATGCATTTGTCTCCAGAAGACCGGATTATTGTAATGCCCTTCTTGTTGGTGTCTCTCATGTATGATGGGGTATGATGTAAGAATAGATGCTACAATTTGTTACTACAGTATTTAGGCTCAGGAGTTTCAAAGCCTGCTTTAGTGCTTGTGCTGCTGGTCGGGCATAGTGACATAATGCCTTGTATGAATGAATGAGTGGGAGTGTAACTGCAGAGGGAGTTATTAGACCCTCATCTGCTCCTAGCATCAGCAATAGTCTGTGTAAAGTGTCTCCCCTCATCTAGTGGGGAATCACAGCAGAGTGATAGACCTCCAAAGACAACTTAAAATCACACACACGCATGATCCGCACTGATGACACATGGAGGCCTAATTAGAGCTGACAGCAGTGGAGAGGGAGCCTATGAAAAAGAAAAAGCTGAGGTGGAGAACGGAGAGTGATCAAAGAATTCATCCTTTAAACTTTTAAAGTGAAGTGTTGGCAGAATGGTGACCTGCTTCTTTGGTCCCTTTCCACCTTTAAAATGCATGACGTGTATGGAACATCATACCTGTCGTAAGTGTTCTCTTGAAAACACGGGTACTCTTTGAAATTTGAGTTTGTACCTCTAATCTCTTGAGTAGTTTTCAGGTTACACTGGAAAAATTATTTGCTGTTTTAAAGCAGAATTAAGCGGAATATTTGTGTTAATGTAAGTCTTAAATAGTTATATCTTCCGACAGCAATCACTTACATAGAGTGTTTGGTCTGAAACACGGGTCTGTCAGTCTGCTCTGCTGTAAGCCGAGGAGAAAACGTCTTGTATACTTCCTTGTATCCTACAACCTTTATCCAATGAGGAGAGAGAACGGCATGAAGGGCTGTGTGTGCAGCCAAGGGATGCGCGTGAATGTGGTGACGTAGGGATGAGGACCAATAGATCCATGACGAGGGCGGGGGCTGCTAACTAACGAAGTTAGCCAAAACGACCAGATCGCTTACTTCTGCTTTAATTACCACAAGTTGGTTGTGGGCCTTATCTGAAACGTCCTGATCGCTGTGAAAGCATGCAATTAGTAAGTCAGCAAAAATGAGTATTTAAGTTGTAGTGTGTTAATTGTTACATACAAGCCATTGCTGGATTAGATAACATCTCCACAAATCTTTCATGGTATTATTCACTATTTGCCTCTCTCAGCAGTGCCTACACTCACCCACAATTTACCAAAATATGACTGGCTAAGAAACCTGTCAAAATCAATTTCATATCCACATTCACTTGAGTTCATGGATGTATTACAAAAAGGTCCTCGTACATCCATGCTTAAATTACACAGACCTTCGTTACAGCTACTGAAGGTCCTGCCTGTCGGGAGGTGTTACTGATTCAACCAGATGCCACCAGAAGTAAATTGTGATTGGTCCATTTCCCCATTATTTTGTATTAACCCACTTTTTGCCAAGAGAAGTTTATATTTTGAGATCATACACCACATTGTTGCAGAACTCTTTGCACTGCAAGGGTCAGTGAACTTCAGTCTAATTATTATCAAAGGAGAGCTGTCAGCTACTTTTATTGCAGGCTATCAGGTTTATTTCTATCAGACAATGGGCTGACTATAAACTTAAATTTTTCTAATCCGTCATTACAAATCACCATCCAAATTCAGCTAAAAGTGCAGCCTGGGGTTGATTAACACTTAAAGGGGACATATTATGCTCCTTTTCCACAAATTAAAATACTTCCTCTTGAGTGTCTTAAAGACATGTCTGTGACATGCTTCGGTCAAAATACCCCAAGGATCAAACATCAAATAGCCCTGTGCAAAATGGTCGGTTTCAGTGCCTGTTAAATGCAAAATATCTCCAGTATGCATCTGACCATTGTGTACATTGTGTACTGTATCCCACAATGCAATGTGCCCATGACCTCTAACCCTAACCAAAGACGGTTTAGACTAGTGAAGTATTTTTGCCATGTACCTAATTAAATAGAATGAAATGCAATGCAGACAGATTGGTTCATTGTAAAACATTTATTTATTGATGTAAATGTGGTGATTTCTGTACATAGGCTACAGAGCCCCCCGCACACGCACACAAGACACACCCATTCTACCTCTCTCTCTCTCTCTGTCTGCCAAAAACTTGCTTTCGGTTTGTTCTCTTTCACTTTACAAGTTGACACCCATTCGGTATATGACACCTGCAGTTTACCACAGGACCTCAGACGCGAAGGTAAAATAATATTGTGTGTGTGTGTGTAACATCACTTCTCTAAACCTTTTGGCCTTCAATCAATGTAACAGAGAATGAGAAAGACATAGAAGTTTGAGAGGATGACATGCAGCCAACGACAGGGACTGGATTCACACACAGGTCACTGTGGTAAGGAGTATCTGCAAGTTTTTTTGGTTAGTTTTTTTCACAGCATTTTTGCGTTTCGTTTTCTGTGATTTCGTGTACGTTGACATTTCTTGAAATGATACCATTACGGAAAAAGAACAAGAAACACTTAACTTGAAAGTTTACTTAAAATTTTAATGTGTGCATGTGTCTGTAGGAGATTAGCCTAACTGGGAATCCTGGAAATCCTTGGATGACCCTGAAGAAATACCATGGGGTGGAAGAGGAAGCGTAAGAAACCTAAGAAAAAGAAAAATGAGATTTCCACATCTGTGAAAAGTGGAGAAACGTCTCCTCTCCACCAGGAGCTGGGAGCCATAGAGCAGACAAAAGGGGAGGATGCTTTCCAGCCGGAAGAGTCCTCCACTGAAAAACAAGCTTGTGGTTACACAATCGTTCAACTTGACTCAGCAAGGTGAAGCCTCATAATTATGGAAGCAGAGAATGGCCACGTATAAGCCTTCATGTATTTTTTTTATTTGTTTATTGTTTTATTATTTTGTTATCTCCATAAGACAAAGACCGTTTTCTAGTGATAATGAAATCATTTATTGTAGAATGTGTGGACATGGGTACCTAGCAACAGGGTTCACAGGTGGAATCACTTCTGCTTAACTCTTTCGCGACCACACTAATTGTTGCTCAGCACATCCGCTCTGGACCGCATGTTTTTGGCTATTTGTTTACCTTAAAACAGAAGTAAGTGGTCCGGTCGTTTTCGCTAATGCTGCGTTCCAGGCAGGCTTTTGAAATCGTAAATTACAGCTTCAAGTCACAACTTACGACTTTGTAACGTTCCAGGCAACCCACTCGTGTTTTTCCGACCTGTTTTACCGGTGAAAGTCACTATAACGGCCACTCGTAACTTCCGACCGGTGAACTCGTACCAGATCGAACTGGTACCACTTCACGGTCGGAAAAATACGAGTTTCCTTGAACGCACCATAACAGTCCTCATCCCTACGTCGCCACATTCACGGCGTTCCTTGGCTGCACACACAGCCCTGCATGCCGTTCTCTCTCCTCATTGGATAAAAACTGTAGGATACGATAAATGTTTTCTCTTCGGCTCAGAGCAGAGCAGAGGGACTGGGAGACCCGTGTTTCAGTCCAAACACTCTATGTAAGTGATTGCTGTCGGAAGATATAACTATTTAAGACTTATATTAACACAAATATATCACTTACTTCTGCTTTAATTCTCACGTCGAAGCAAATTCTGTACATCACCTAGAAACAAACGGTTTTCACGTGGTTGAAGAGTGACTTTCCAACGTGCTCCTCGAAAAACGGCGAGTTTTTCCGCCGTTTCGTTCGTGAGTAGGAAGGAGAAGAAGAGAGCTCGGTTTTTCCAAAAACGGAGCTCCCGCTCTAGTTTCAGAGAAAAATGCACTTTCGTGTCAAGTGGCAATCCGCTCATTTTACCGGTTCTCTACAGTGTGGCATGTCTCCCATATAAGTGTTTTTGTGGGGAAATCTGGGGGGTGCGGCGGCGTGGAGAGCAGCGGTGCGGGTCTCTGGCCGCAGCGGAGCAGCTCTGTGACACTACTGTGTGACTGACCGCTGCTGAGTGCTTTGGGACGGGGCGGCAGCTCACAGCACCCGCTGCACAGCACCCGCTGCACGGTGAAAACAGCAGTGATAACGGGCTTTCAGGTCCGAATCTCCAAACCAGAAATGTTTGTGACAGCACCGGGAAAAGTCACTAGATTTGTCGCTGGTCGCTTTTGACAAAAAAAGGTCGCCAAGAGGGTTTGGAAAGTCGCCAGATTCGCCAAGTTGGCAGCATGGTGTAGCGACAGCCATACAGCACGCTACACTGTGTCCCCAGAGCAGCATTCACGGAGACCGATTACTCAAAACAAAACCAAGATCACACAGTTTATAAAAACCATTATGTTTCGATTGTAGTTTAAAACAGTTTTACATATCAGAGCCAGAGGACTACCATATTCACACACAGGGTACCTGAGTGTCTATTACATAATCTGTAAAAAAAAGTTAAAGCAGAAGTAAGTGATATATTTGTGTTAATATAAGTCTTAAATAGTTATATCTTCCGACAGCAATCACTTACATGGAGTGTTTGGACTCTGCTCTGCTCTGAGCCGAGGAGAAAACATTTATCGTATCCTACAGTTTTTATCCAATGAGGAGAGAGAACGGTATGCAGGGCTGTGTGTGCAGCCAAGGGATGCGCCTGAATGTGGCGACGTAGGGACGAGGACTGTTATGGTGCGTTCAAGGCAACTCGTATTTTTCCGACCTGTGAAGTCGTATCAGTTCGATCTGGTACATAGACTGTAAAAAAAGACGTACTGGTACGAGTGCATGGGTCGGAAGTTACGAGTGGCCGTTATAGTGACTTTCACAGGTAAAACAGGTCGGGAAAACACGAGTAGGTTGCCTGGAACGCTACAAAGTCGTAAATTGTGACTTGAAGCTGTAATTTACGGTTTCAAAAGCCTGCCTGGAACGCAGCATTAGCCAAAACGACCGGATCGCTTACTTCTGCTTTAACTCGTCAATGGTCCTGAATGTTCGGCACGCTGTGACGAGTTAACTCGTCAATGGTCGCGAAAGAGTTAAGGTGTGTTCACACCGGACCTTTTATTTGTGTCGCTGGCGACAAGTTTACATATTAAATCAATGCAAATGAGCGACTGAGCGATTAATCGCTCAGGCGAGATGAGAAGTCCCATGTCTCTGGCTGTCAGTCGCTTGTCGCTCCGCTGATTGGCTGCCGTAATCTATGCGTAACTATGACAACTACTGAAATCATGGAAACATAATAGGTACAACTCCAGCAAAGCCAGCTTGACGTTGTATGGCGCTTGTGGGACTTCCACAACTGGTAAACGGCGGCAGGTACAATGTCAGCCATGCTGGACCAATAGAAAAGAGCGACTCTGAGCGAGGTGAAATTCACTGGAATCGCTTGAATGACAAGCGACTGCAGCTGAGTGACAGAGCGAGTGAGACAAGCGATAGCGACAAAAATAAAAGGTCCGGTGTGAACGCAACTTTACAGGAAGTTAACAGTTGCCCAGGGGTTCCCAAACCTTTCAGCCCGCGACCCCCAAAATAATGGTGCCATAGACTGTGACCTCCACTATCCCTGGAGGGCATAATGACTACACAAAAAACAGAACAGCCTTACAACAAGGATGTGATTTTACATAAAGCTATTTACTCTAAGATAAAAGCAGAATACCTCAGTTATCTAATCCATGTAATTTATGAGTAGCCTGTATCGTTGCTGTCATGTGCAAAGTTGCAAACTTAATTTTGACACATTAAGAAGAAGAATATCTCAGTCAAAGTAATATCCACAAACCATAGTACTGAGTAAACATGTGAACATTGTTGTTGTGCAAATTTACATTTTGGGAATTACTTTGTTTCAGCGTTAAATCTCACCTAATGAGATGGTTTAACTTTGAAGACAGTCACTTGGAGATCATCAATGTTTCGCACAATAGCCTATAGGCATCTAAAGATTAGAAGAAAAATTTGTTGCATCGTTTTATTTTTGATTTTAACTAGCCTACTTACTAGCCTTTTTCTTTTTTTTTTTTTACAATTACAGCTAAAATGCAGTATTTCTAATAATTTTCAAACATTATTTTATTTCTGGAAATCATCTTGCGACCCCACTCTTGGTGCCTCGTGACACAATGCCCCACTTTGGGAACCCCTGGGTTAGCCTCTGTATGTTGGTACAGTAGCAAGCAGGTCTAGTGCAAGTTAACTCAACTAACCGCATCTACGGATATAACAGAAGACTTTTGTTTTCGTGGGATAATTATCCAGAACCATGTGTAGATCTCAGACAATTGCAAGCTGGTTCATGTTATCAGTCACGTTGTCATTATTTCCGCTGCACTGAGCAGTCAACAGTGGAGGAGTACACAGACAGCTTGTATGCAATAAGTAAGGAGTTTTTTTTTATTGACCAGAGCTCTCAATAGTGATCCACTGAGGCCTAATATCACATTAAAATCCCCTGAAATTAACATAAGGTCCCCTTTAAGGAGCTACCGGTTAGCCTAAACAGAGGTTGGCCAACTCCAATCTAGCCGGCTGCTTCAGCTAAGGTAATGTTAGTAGTTACTTGCTGCTCAATCTATACGTGGCCGTTCTGTATAAACAAGTAGCCTATTTTATCTGTGTACATTTGATAAATACAATAAAATATGAAAATACTAATGGTAACAAGCATTGTCAACTGTTCATACTGTGAAACATGACTGACTTTTTCATTTGTTAGTCGGTGCAGCTCTGAAACACAAGATCTTGATCCAGTCAGCACAGAGGAGAAAGGTGAGTGAAAGTTAAACAAACATTGTAAAATGACACGTTGCAAGAAAATTAAGTGCATGTTTCAGACATTGTAATAGGTACTCACCTCCAAAATTTGATGCCATTAAAATGTGCCATTATGCGTTATTGTCTTTGTTAAGATGCTAACTGGGTGGACGACAACAGGGCTGACCTTATTCAGAACGTCACCTTGGTAATGCTAATAGCAGATAGGATGCACCAACAAGGTGTACTCCATAAAGAGATGTACGCCAACATCCGTGCTGCTGGAACCAGTATGGAGCAGATGAGGGTGCTCTTAGGAGCTCTCAGTACAATAAAGGCCAAATCAACCTTCTTCAGGATTCTCCAAGACATTGAGCCAGCAACATGTGAAAGTACGTGAGTAGTGAGTATGTGATTTTTGATGTTTATTGTTTATTATTATTGTTTATTATTAAGATCCCCATTAGCTGCAGGCTGCAGCAAAGCCACAGCTATTCTTCATGGGGTCCAACAGTATCAAATATACAGTTGAAAACACAAAACATAAACATTATAAAAATTAAAAACAAAAAAACAAGTGAGCGATATGCTTAACATAACAAAACGAGTTAGCTTCATTCATTCTTCATTCATTCATTCTTCCTTCGTTATATTAATTGTTCACATACTAATCACATTACCCACATTTCTACATATCATATATGTATACATCATTACACATCACACATCATACTTGTATATACATTCATTCTACAGAATATACATTATTCTACAGAATATGTGTTCATTTAAAACATAATGCAACATAATTTCAGATACTAACCAGCCATAAAACACTGACATAAGCATTAACACATTTGCCAATGTAGGACACAGTTCAACATATTGTTGTATTTATCAAGAAACAACTTATAGTTTTGATGGCATTGTTTTCTTACTCTTTTTTGGTAATTGTAGCAGAAGACGTCATCAGAGAAGTCATCAAACAACACAAAAAATATCTGAGGAAAAAGCTTAACTGTGAGTCTGAAGGGGCACAAAAAGACAATGCGATTGATAACCCACTGGACAAAATTTACACAGAGCTTCACATTATACAGGGAGAAAGTGAACGTGTCAATGCACAACATGAAATCTGGGAGATTGAAGACAAGGCAAGGATTCACACAACAAAGTGTACAAAAATCAATTGCAATGACATCTTTAAAAGTACACCAGACGATAGTGTTTCTTCGGGGCAGAACAAAGGAGAAGTGAGAGATTTCAGAACTGTGATGACAAAAGGAATTGCTGGCATTGGAAAAACGGTCTCTGTGAAGAAGTTTATCCTTGACTGGGCAGATGGGATAGCCAATCAGGACTTGAACTTCATCTTTGTACTCCCATTCAGGGAGCTAAATCTGGTCATGGAGAAGACATTTACCCTTGTGACACTTGTGAAAGAATTCCACCCAGAACTAAAAAACCTAGCAATTGTAAGAGTTTTTGCTAATTACAAAGTTTTGTTCATTTTCGATGGTCTCGATGAAAGCCAACTTAAACTGGATTTCAAAAAAACCACAAGATTGACAAGCGACACTGAGGAATCATCGGTGGACGCACTTGTGACCAACCTCATTAGGGAACATCTTCTTCCCTCTGCACTTATCTGGATAACGTCAAGACCAAGAGCAGTTCATCGTATCCCTCGTCAGTACGTATACCAGTGGACTGAAGTCAGAGGATTTAATGATTCACAAAAAGAAGAGTACTTTAGGAAGAGAATTGATGACGCAGCAGTTGCTGAAAAAATTGTCAACTACATCACAAGGTCCCGGAGCTTGTACATCATGTGTCACATACCCATCTTTTGTTGGATTGCAGCAACAGTTTTTGAGTATCTGGTGCCAAAAGAAGGCAACATTCAAGATGAGAGCATAAAGATACCTGCTACACTGACTGAGATGTACACACACTTCCTTACAATCCAGATGAGAATAGCCACCGAAAAATATGACACCCTTGTTGAGTCAGACACAGATGAGATCTTCAAATCAAATGAAGAATTCCTTTTCAAATTAGGCAGGATGGCATTTGAATGTCTGCATGACAGCAAAATCATTTTCACTGTCAATGATCTGGAAAAATATGGCATCAACATAGACAAAGCTGGAGTGCATTGTGGGTTGTGCACAGAGGTATTCAAAGAAGAAAGTGTGTTCAACAGAAAGAAACTCTACTGCTTTGTGCATCTGACAGTTCAGGAGTATTTTGCTGCTCTCTTTGTGTACCGCAGTTTTGCAAGTAAAAAAATAGATTCTCCAATCCTGAAGGATTTCCTGCTGAAAGACTCTGAGCCAGAGTTGAGGTCCATCCTGGATGCAGATCCAGTTGATCTACCTTTGGATGAGCTGATAGAAATCACAATAACTGCCTCAACTATGAGAGAGTCAGGAGAAATGGACATGTTCCTAAGGTTCCTCATTGGCATGTCCCTCCAATCAACACAGGAGCTGCTTCAAGGCCTGATTCAGCAGACAGAAGAACACTCTGTAGTTGTTGAGGAAGTTAGGAAAAGTCTACTAGAAGTAGATGTAGATGCCTGCTCAGCTGAAAGATGCCTGAACCATGTACAGTGCCTGATGGAGCTGAAAGACAACTCTCTACATGACACTGTGCGGCACTGTGTTGTACCAGATCCTTGTCCAGAAAGACAGCTCTCCCCTGTTCAATGCTCAGCTTTGGCCGACTCAATTCTGATGTCAAGGACACCTCTCGATGAATTCAGCCTGAAGAAATACAGACCATCAGTGAAAGGTATTTTTAGGCTTGTCCCAGCTGTGAGGAACTGCAGAAAAGCAAGGTAATTTGTTTTATTTCTTTTTTTTAATATTGTAAAATATACAGATACACAGTATTATTCTAGCATAGATTAATTCAACCCCAAACTTGATTTAATCCTGTAAAATTGTCCTTTTTTTTAAATCATCTGCAGAATTTCAGGGGTGCATCTCAATCATTGGATGTTGGGAACGATCGCCTCAGCTCTTCAAATGCCAAACTCTGTCTTAACTGAACTGCACCTGAGGAATAGTGTTTGGTATCATACAAGCATCTTCACTGAAGGTCTTATGAACACTCAGGCTAAACTGGAGGCACTTACGTTAGTAAAACTATTATTTCTAATATGTCTGTTTTTGTGTTTTTCTGTCAAGCACCTCTTACTGTAGTTTAACCCTTAGTATGAACATTGCAACTCATACAATCAATGGTAGTTTTAATTCAAGTTCCTTGAAATCACTGCAATTTTGAGGTCTCTTGAGCTGCTTTTTGTCTTCTGTATTTGTAGTCTCTCAGGTCAAACCAGTCCAGAAGACCGTGAAAACTTGGCTTCAGCTGTCAAATCAGTCATCTCAAATCTGAGAGAATTGGAGCTGAGTGGCAACATCCTGCATGGCTCACTATGCTCTGTGGTTTCTGTCGGGCTTTGCCAGCCAAAACTGAAGAAGCTCAGGTTAGTCTCAGTATGATGATTTCTTGACTAAGGCATGGAAAAAATGAAATACATTGTATGTTTTTCAGATAGATGTATCATTAAAGCTTTATTACTATTACAATAATACATACTAGAGCTGACATTGTTTCATATAACTGCAAAACACGGTTCACATACCTTTCTATTTAAATGTTATTTCTTGTAATTTTTGCAAAAGGCTGAACCGAAATTTGGGGATTACAAACATCTGTAAGGAGTTAGTGACAAGATTCACATCTGACCCATGCTTTCTCAAAGAGTTGGAACTAAGTTACTGCTGTTTTGAAGACTCAGAAATGGACATCCTCTCAGCAGGGTTAATGAGCAAGCACTGTACACTGGAGGTATTGAGGTAATGTTATCATATTTATACAAGCAAAACTAAATTTCTATTTGATGTTAAATGATTGAGTTATATTGCTACATTTGTCATTTAGTCTCAGTCACAACAGACTCAGTGAGAAAGGCTGTCAGACGCTGGCTTCAACACTCAGCTCCAACTCATCACACTTGAGAGAGGTGGACCTGAGCTACAACGACCTGCACGACTCAGGAGTTACGGCACTCTGTAATCCACTGAGAAACCCACACTGTGGTTTGAAAACACTGAGGTCAGTGTCACAAAGATCTCCAAATATTTGACTTCATTAATTGTTATCACAAGTTCATTTGGAGTCAGCCTATTGCTTCACACAGTGTACTTCATTTGGTCTGCCTCCATCTCTCAAAATGTCAACTTGTGTGATGGTGCTTCATGTCAGCAAGTCCAAAGGGACATCCTTATCAATGACTAATAAAATAGGAACCATGTCATGTTAATAAGAGAGAAATAAGGGCATGTATAGCACACACCTAAAATGTCAGTTGTTTGATTTCTTTAGGCTGTCATTCTGTAAAGTGACAGGAGATGGATGTGCCTCCCTGGCCTCAGCTCTGAGGTCTGACCACTGCAGCCTCAGGGAGCTGGACCTGAGCTTTAATCACCTCACAGATCAAGGAGTCAAGCTGCTGACTGAAATACGGAGGGATTCACGCTACAGTCTGGAGGAACTCAAGTATGCTCCGACAGGCATATTTTTTAAAATCACTATTCCAAGAATAATCAACTAGATTCACTAGATTTGTTACAGTATTTTTTTTTTTTTTACTTCACCTTCTGTTTCTCTATTTGCCATTAGTGTGGACCAAAATGAAGAACACTGGTTTGACTGGAAGCTCCTGAGACAGTGTAAGAAGAATATGATTATTATTCTTTTTTAAGTTATTTATTTATTTATTACATTTTTGATACTTTATTTGATAAGACAGTGAAGAGTTGTACAGTTAAACTTTTCACAAGTATTACACCAGAGAAAGAGCTAATGAAATGTAAAAAAAAAAAAATCAAATACTACTTAAAACCATCATGTTTGAAGTTAGATGAAAGAACATTTTCACATTGTCCATCATACTTTTACAGGAATATGATGTATCCTGAATGTAATGATAAAAAAAGTGACAAAGACAGTCAGAGGTCAAAAACCTCACTCACGCATTTTCCTCTGTCTTGATTGCAGATGCCTGTGATTTAACTCTGGATGTCAATACAGTAGGTATGAAGATTATTTTGAGCGAAGATAACAAAAAGGCATCATATGTCACGGAGAAACAGCCATATCCCAATCATCCGGAACGATTTAAGGAAATTACCGTGCTGTGTGAAGAAGGTTTGACAAGTCGCCATTACTGGGAGGTTGAATGCATCTCAACAGATGTTGGAGTGGCATACAAAAGTATTGACAGGGTGGCAGACTGTTCAAGTGAAACTAGTTTGGGACAAAATGAAAAGTCTTGGTGCTGGGTTCACAACGGTTCATTTTATCACAACAATTCCTGTCTAAAGTTTATTGAATGCTCTACGTCTCAAAGTGCAATAGGAGTGTTCCTGGACTGGCCAGCAGGTATTTTGTCCTTTTTTCAGGTGTTTCCTGACAGAATGACTCACCTGTACACTGCCCGCGCAACATTCACTGAGCCACTCTATCCTGGTTTCAGTCTGGAGCAAACGGATCCATCATCAGTTTACCTCTGTAAAATATAGTAACCTAACATGTCCATGAAACAGTCATTCTGACATAATGTCTTATGACTACATTCAAAAACAGTGTGCTGCCATTTTCTAATCATTGTTAAAATAGTTTTTTTTTTTGTAGTTTGGGAGTTTATTCTTTGGATTTTTATTTGTTGGGCTTTTTTTTAGATTGTGTTGCTGTAATGGAAATTGTATTTTGAAGTGCTGGAATTTCTGCACTTGCATCCTGTTGCAATGTGTAAATGTGAACTTTTCTGTGCCATCATGGCGATGCAATTCATACTATGATCTTTAACATTTTCTTTTCAATATACTGTATATTCTATAATTATTTGTCAGTGACACTCCTACACTGTATGAAACATACTGAACTCAGATTGTACAGGCAGGTCTCCATTCTTTCTTCCCAACAGTTCTGTCTTGTTTCATTTATCTTACTTACTGTATCTAGGCGGTTTCATTTCATTTGTAAACTGACCTGCCAGAACTTGTTTTTCTGCAAGTTTATTGTTTTAGTGTGATTCTTTTTAAATTTACTTTTTAGAGCGAGAGCGTAATCTTTCCAGAGATCAATAACAAAGAAATCCATAAAGCATGTGCACAAGATGTTGCTCATACTGTATATGTCACTTCCACAGAATGAGGAGACTGGACTGTTCATATATCCAGTGTGCCAATGTATTATAGAACTGCAGAAAATACTTGAAAATGGATGAGAATGAATATCTGTATATTTGGTAGTTGTTGATGTGCTTCAACACTAATGTTCCTTGAGATAAAATGTCAACTGTACCTTTCAATTTTCTGTGGAGTAAAAGTTAGTTTGTCACCCTATCTTCCGCATTTTTGTGATTCTTCTATGAATGTTCCCAGAGCGCCCCCTCCTCCCATTCTCTCTCTCTCTCTCTCTCTCTCAGGCTGCCTGCCAAATACTTGCTTCCTGTCATGAGAAACGTTTTCACTTTCTAAGTTGATACAGTACACCCAGCTGCAGCTTACCACAGGACCTCAGACACAAAGGTAAAATAGCATGTGTGAACGTGTGTGTGTGTGTGTGTGTGTGAGAGAGAGAAGCATCACTTCCGTATTACTTACTTAAACTTATTTTTGTGGTCTTTAATGTAACAGAGAATGAGAAAGACATGGAAGTTTGGGTAGAAGAAGAGAGGATGACATGCAGCCACGGACAGGGGTTGGATTCACATACAGGCCACAGCGGTAAAGACCAAGCTTAAGTGATATGTGTCCCACAGGGTGAGCCAGCGACTCACTTTACTTGAAAGTTTAATGTGTGCATGTGTCTGCAGGCGATCACTATTAAAACTACAAACCCTGGACATCCTGAGTTGACACTGAAGAAATATCATGGGGTGCAATTTCTCTGCACTAAGGAGGGTTAAAACAAGGAAAGAGGAGTGTAACAAACCCGAAAAAAAGAAAAATGAGATTTCCACAAATTTAAAAATTGGAGAAATATCTCCTCTCCACCAAAGATTACCCTGGCAGGAGGAGTTGAGAGCCTCACAGGAAACGATAAGGGAGGGGACTTCCTGCCAACAAGGAGAGACTTCAGCTGAAAAACAGTCTTGTGGAAACACTATTGTTCAAGTTAACTCTGCAAGGTGAGACATCATTATGATTTTACATAAACAAGTATCTATACAATATTATATATACATTTGATAAAAACAATCATGAAAATGTTAACTCTACAAGATTTCTTTATTTCTAATTTCTCATGTGCAAATTAAATTAATTAAATACTGTTCCCCCAACAAGTACCAGTAAAGAATTATTTAAATATATGAATAAATAAAAGGATGAGGATAGTAAACACTGTTTTTTTAAGTATACTTTTTGGCGTTTTTGCCTTTATTTGACAGCACATAGTGAGATAGTCAGGAAAGGGGGTTGGCAGAGAGAGGGGTAATGACATACAGGAAAGGTCTGCCCGATGCAGGAATCGAACCGGGGACGCCTGCGTTGAGGACTGTAGCCTCTACATGGGGCGACCGCCTTAACCAATGCGCCACGCACCGCCCCGATAGTTAACATTGTTAACTATTCATACTGTAAAACAAGTCTGATTTTGTCATTTGTTAGTCTGTCCTGCTCTGAAACACAAGATCTTGATCCAGTCAGCACAGAGGAGAAAGGTGAGTGAAAGTTAACAATTTAAGAAGCAAACATGATTCTATTGTAAAATTACACATTGCAAGAAAATTAAGTGCATGTTTTGTACTTGAACTAGGTACTCATTTCCAAAATTAAATGCTGTTAAAATACCATGTGCCATAATGCGTTATTGTCTTTGTTAAGAAGCTAACTGGGTGGACGACAACTGGGCTGACCTCATTCAGAACGTCACCTTAGTAAAGACAATAGCAGATAGGATGTGGAAGCAAAAACAAGGTGTACTCCATAAAGAGATGTACAAAAACATCTGTGCTGCTGGAACCAGTATGGAGCAGATGAGGGTGCTCTTAGGCGCTCTCAGGACAATAAAGGCCAAATCAACCTTCTTCAGGATTCTCCAGGAAATTGAGCCAGCAACATGTGAAAGTACGTGAGTAGTGAGTAGGGTGATTTTTGATGTGTTGACCTATGTTTGAGTTTTTGTTTAAAACATAATGCAACATTAACGATTACTGTAAAATTTAACATACTAACCAGCCATAAAACACTGACATAAGCATAACACATTTGCCAATGTAGGACACAGTTCAACATGTTGTTGTATTTATCAAGAACTTTAAGTTTTGACGGCATTGTTTTCTTACTCTTTTTTGGTATTTGTAGCAGAAGACGTCATCAGAGAAGTCATCAAACAACACAAAAAATATCTGAGGAAAAAGCTTAACTGTGAGTCTGAAGGGGCACAAAAAGACAATGCGATTAAAAACCCACTGGACAAAATTTACACAGAGCTTCACATTATACAGGGAGAAAGTGAACGTGTCAATGCAGAACATGAAGTCTGGGAGATTGAAGACAAGGCAAGGATTCACACAACAGAGTGTACAAAAATCAATTGCAATGACATCTTTAAAAGTACACCAGACGATAGTGTTTCTTCGGGGCAGAACAAAGGAGAAGTGAGAGATTTCAGAACTGTGATGACAAAAGGAATTGCTGGCATTGGAAAAACGGTCTCTGTGAAGAAGTTTATCCTTGACTGGGCAGATGGGATAGCCAATCAGGACTTGGACTTCATCTTTGTACTCCCATTCAGGGAGCTAAATCTGGTCATGGAGAAGACATTTACCCTTGTGACACTTGTGAAAGAATTCCACCCAGAACTAAAAAACCTAGCAATTGTAAGAGTTTTTGCTAATTACAAAGTTTTGTTCATTTTCGATGGTCTCGATGAAAGCCAACTTAAACTGGATTTCAAAAAAACCACAAGATTGACAAGCGAAACTGAGGAATCATCAGTGGACGCACTTGTGACCAACCTCATTAGAGTAGAACATCTTCTTCCCTCTGCACTTATCTGGATAACGTCAAGACCAAGAGCAGTTCATCGTATCCCTTGTCAGTACGTATATCAGTGGACTGAAGTCAGAGGATTTAATGATTCACAAAAAGAAGAGTACTTTAGGAAGAGAATTGATGACACAGCAGTTGCTGAAAAAATTGTCAACTACATCACAAGGTCCCGGAGCTTGTACATCATGTGTCACATACCCATCTTTTGTTGGATTGCAGCAACAGTTTTTGAGTATCTGGTGCCAAAAGAAGGCGACATTCAAGATGAGAGCATAAAGATACCTGCTACACTGACTGAGATGTACACACACTTCCTTACAATCCAGATGAGAATAGCCACCGAAAAATATGACACCCTTGTTGAGTCAGACACAGACGAGATCTTCAAATCAAATGAAGAATTCCTTTTCAAATTAGGCAGGATGGCATTTGAATGTCTGCATGACAGCAAAATCATTTTCACTGTCAATGATCTGGAAAAATATGGCATCAACATAGACAAAGCTGGAGTGCATTGTGGGTTGTGCACAGAGGTATTCAAAGAAGAAAGTGTGTTCAACAGAAAGAAACTCTACTGCTTTGTGCATCTGACAGTTCAGGAGTATTTTGCTGCTCTCTTTGTGTACCGCAGTTTTGCAAATAAAAAAATAGATTCTCCAATCCTGAAGGATTTCCTGCTGAAAGACTCTGAGCCAGAGTTGAGGTCCATCCTGGATGCAGACCCAGTTGATCTACCTTTGGATGAGCTGATAGAAATCACAATAACTGCCTCAACTATGAGAGAGTCAGGAGAAATGGACATGTTCCTAAGGTTCCTCATTGGCATGTCCCTCCAATCAACACAGGAGCTGCTTCAAGGCCTGATTCAGCAGACAGAAGAACACTCTGTAGTTGTTGAGGAAGTTAGGAAAAGTCTACTAGAAATAGATGCAGGTGACTGCTCAGCTGAAAGATGCCTGAACCATGTACAGTGCCTGATGGAGCTGAAAGACAACTCTCTACATGACACTGTGCGGCACTGTGTTGTACCAGATCCTTGTCCAGAAAGACAGCTCTCCCCTGTTCAATGCTCAGCTTTGGCCGACTCAATTCTGATGTCAAGGACACCTCTCGATGAATTCAGCCTGAAGAAATACAGACCATCAGTGAAAGGCATTTTTAGGCTTGTCCCAGCTGTGAGGAACTGCAGAAAAGCAAGGTCATTTGTTTTCTTTCTTTTTTTAATATTGTAAAATATACAGATACACAGTATTATTCTAGCATAGATTAATTCAACCCTAAACTTGATTTAATCCTGTAAAATTGTCCTTTTTTTTTTATCATCTGCAGAATTTCAGGGGTGCATCTCAGTCATTGGATGTTGGGAACGATCGCCTCAGCTCTTCAAATGCCAAACTCTGTCTTAACTGAACTGCACCTGAGGAATAGTGTTTGGTATCATACAAGCATCTTCACTGAAGGTCTTATGAACACTCAGGCTAAACTGGAGGCACTTACGTTAGTAAAACTATTATTTCTAATATGTTCTGTTTTTCTGTCAAGCACCTCTTACTGTAGTTTAACCCTTAGTATGAACATTGCAACTCATACAACCAATGGTAGTTTTGATTCAAGTTCCTTGAAATCACTGCAATTGTGAGGTCTCTTGAGCTGCTTTTTGTCTTCTGTATTTGTAGTCTCTCAGGTCGAACCAGTCCAGAAGACCATGAAAACTTGGCTTCAGCTGTCAAATCAGTCATCTCAAATCTGAGAGAACTGGAGCTGAGTGGCAACATCCTGCATGGCTCACTATGCTCTGTGGTTTCTGTCGGGCTTTGCCAGCCAAAACTGAAGAAGCTCAGGTTAGTCTCAGTATGATGATTTCTTGACTAAGGCATGGAAAAAATGAAATACATTGTATGTTTTTCAGAGATAGATGTATCATTAAAGCTTTATTACTATTACAATAATACATACTATAGCTGACATTGTTTCACATTGGTTCACATACATTTCTATTTAAATGTTATTTCTTGTCATTTTTGTAAAAGGCTGAACCGAAATTTGGGGATTACAAACATCTGTAAGGAGTTAGTGACAAGATTTACATCTGACCCATGCTTCCTCAAAGAGTTGGAACTAAGTTACTGCTGTTTTGAAGACTCAGAAATGGACATCCTCTCAGAAGGGTTAATGAGCAAGCACTGTACACTGGAGGTATTGAGGTAATGTTATCATATCTTTATATTTACAAGCAAAACTAAATTTCTATTTGATGTTAAATGATTGAGTTATATTGCTACATTTGTCATTTAGTGTCAGTCACAACAGACTCAGTGAGAAAGGCTGTCAGATGCTGGCTTCAACACTCAGCTCCAACTCATCACACTTGAGAGAGGTGGACCTGAGCTACAACGACCTGCACGACTCAGGAGTTACGGCACTCTGTAATCCACTGAGAAACCCACACTGTGGTTTGAAAACACTGAGGTCAGTGTCACAAAGATCTCCAAATATATCTGACAGTGTGCTTCATTTGGTTTTTCCTCCATCTCTCAAAATGTTAACTTGTGTGATATACGGTGCTTCATTTCAGCAAGTCAGCAGATCCTGATCAACGACTGATCGAATGGGGCTAATCTCATGTTAACAGGATAAAAATTCTGATGATAAGGGCATGTATAGCACACACCTAAAATGTCAGTCATTTGATTTCTTTAGGCTGTCATTCTGTAAAGTGACAGGAGATGGATGTGCCTCCCTGGCCTCAGCTCTGAGGTCTGACCACTGCAGCCTCAGGGAGCTGGACCTGAGCTTTAATCACCTCACAGATCAAGGAGTCAAGCTGCTGACTGAAATACAGACGGATTCACGCTACAGTCTGGAGGAGCTCAAGTATGCTCCAACAAGCATATTTTTTAAATCACTATTCCAAGAATAATCAACTAGATTCACTAGATTTGTTGCAGTATTTATTTATTTATTTTTTTTACTTTACCTTCTCTTTCTCTATTCGCCATTAGTGTGGACCAAAATGAAGAATACTGGTTTGACTGGAAGCTCCTGAGACAGTGTAAGAATATGATTATTATTTTTTTGGGGGGCGGGTATTTTTTTGGTACTTTATTTGATAGGACATGAAGAGTCCTACAGTTCAACCTTTCACAAGTATTACACCATGGAAAGAGCTAATGACATTTTCAAATGATTGAACAGCATGTCACATCAATAATCATAGTTACAAACTAATTTAAACAGTCCTGTTTTAAGTTTGTTTAAAGAATATTTTCACAGTTTTACATGAATGTTGATATATCCGTAATTTAATGATAAAAAACAAAGAAAAAATACAGACAAT
Organism: Trachurus japonicus; assembly: GCF_045865225.1. Taxonomy (NCBI): domain Eukaryota; kingdom Metazoa; phylum Chordata; class Actinopteri; order Carangiformes; family Carangidae; genus Trachurus; species Trachurus japonicus. The sequence goes on along the minus strand of NC_140914.1, from coordinate 22,054,865 downwards.
CAGAGATCAAGAACCTCACTCACACATTTTCCTCTGTCTTGATTATAGATGCCTGTGATTTGACTCTGGATGTCAATACAGTAGGTATGAAGATTATTTTGAGCGAAGATAACAAAAAGGCATCATATGTCACGGAGAAACAGCTATATCCTGATCATCCAGAGCGATTTGAGGGAAATGTGGTGCTGTGTAAAGAAGGTTTGACAAGTCGCCATTACTGGGAGGTTGAATGCATCTCAACAGATGTTGGAGTGGCATACAAAAGTATTGACAGGGTGGCAGACTGTTCAAGTGAAACTAGTTTGGGAGAAAATGAAAAGTCTTGGTGCTGGGTTCACAACGGTTCATTTTATCACAACAATTCCTGTCTAAAGTTTATTGACTGTTGTACGTATCAAAGTGCAATAGGAGTGTTCCTGGACTGGCCAGCAGGTATTTTGTCCTTTTTTCAGGTGTTTCCTGATAGAATGACTCACCTGTACACTGCCCACGCAACATTCACAGAGCCACTCTATCCTGGTTTCTGGCTGGAGCCAACAGATCCATCATCAGTTTACCTCCGTTAAATATGGTAACCTGCCTCTGACTACATGACTACATGCAAAGACAATGTGCAGTCATTTTCTAATAATTACTATCATAGTTTTCTGTAGTTTGTGAGTTTATGCTTCAAATTCGTTTGGCTTTTTTTTTTAGATTGTGTTGCTGTGATGTAAATTGTATTTTAAAGTGCTGGAGTTTCTGCACTGACATCCTGTTGCAAATGTGTTCATGTAAACTTCTGTGACATCCTGGTGATGCAATTCATATATGATCTTTTAGATTTTCTTTTCAGTATAAGAGAATACTAGTTTTATTCCATAAATATTTGTCAGTGATACTGAGTCCGAGTCATACACTGACACATACTGAACTCAGATTGTACGGGCAGGTCTAAATTCTTTCTTTCCCACAGGTATGTCTTATTTTATTTATGTTGGGTGCTTTCATTTCATTTTTAAACTGACCTGCCAGAACTTGTTTATCTGTAAGTTTTTTTTTTTGTTTTTTTTACTGTGATTTTTTTCTTTTAAATTTACCTTACTGGAAACTCTCCTGGTTTCTCATGATTCTGGCCTCCTTGTGCATTTATCTCCTCTCAAATAATTTTAAGTTGATTTCAATTATATCAATGTATGTTTCTGAATTGAGATATGTTTAACTTTGATTATTGACCTGAGATGTTTTGATGAATTTTTGATTGAATATAAGAAAAGTTAACTGCATTGATTGGTTATGTTTTCCTGTTGTGTATTTTTTGTAGCTACCGAGTTGCTGGGTTTACTTACTACTGATTTACAATAGAATATTTTAAATCATTTGAGAGGGTGAGGTTTTTGAGCATTCTCCTGTCTGGTGCCAAACATTATTTTGGTGTTTGGAGAGGCCTCTATGCTACAAAATGTTGTTCAAATATGTCACTTTCACAGAATGAGACTTGACTGCTCATATATCTAGTGTACCAAAGTAAGGTATAGATGTGACCGCGTAAAATGACTGAATGAATGAATGAGAAAGAATATCTGTATCTTGATGTTGATGTGCTTTGACACTAATGTTGTCTGAGTTTTCAGCAAAGTAGGAGCTTTGGTAGTTTACCTCTGAGTTGCACATTTTTGTGATTCCTCTACGCCCAAGCAATGTAATGTGACAGCCTTTTGTCACAGAATGATAAAGGAAGTTGCATTACTTAATTAAACAAATATAGCCTATAAAGAATATATCAATCTTAGAATTGCCTGCTGTGTCTCAGGTTTTCACAACATGAGGAAAAACCTCTCCCAGAATTAATTATTAATTATTATTATTATTATTATTATTATTATTGGAATGCATCGATATGACCCTCATCTTTATTGACAATTTACACCTGTGGAGGGGCTGCAACGCACAGATTCTCCTTTCTTATCTGACAATTTACAAGCTTTGCACATTCACCAGAGCACATGTATCAACCCAGATATGTAAGAGTGATGTCATGTCATCTATCTAGTTGGATGGACAAATAGACAAGACAGCCAGGATACAGCTGATCACAAATGGCACCTACTGCACATATCTGCATTGCTGTCACTGCATTTCAACACTAGAGGGGGATACATGACAGGATATGACAAACCAGACCAGCTGATGGTGCAGGCATGTTGTTTTATTGAGTGTGTGTGTGCATATATCTGTTTCTCTCTCTCTCTCTGTGAGTGTGTGTAAAAAATATTTTAAGGCATATCCATGTCTTGCATTTGCATCTTGATAATAAGGAAATATGTGCACTTGTGATGCCCTGCCTTCATTCTCCTTTGAAATTTCAGGGTTTCTTACAGTAATGCAGAGATTTGCAGCTTTTACAAGTTATTATTCATTCTTTGTATATATATTTATTTGTTATTTATTTAGTAGAAAACAGACACACACACACACACACACACACACACACACACACACACACACACACACACACACACACACACACACACACACACACACACACACACACACACACACACACACACACACAGGCAAAAAAATGAACCTAAACACCCTTTTAGAAAAGAAAGGACAGACTCCTTCACGCATGAGTCACCTTCTGTTTGAGATTATTTATGCTTATTATTTATTCATATTCTCATCTTGACTTACCCATATGTTGTAAAGGTCAGGGCATAACAACAGTTTTAGAAGCCTGAAAAGTTAGCGGATCACCAAATTTATTCAGATTGTCTGGGGATCGTATATGGCCTTCAGAGGATGTGACTGTCCAAGCACAACCTTAGCTGCTGCAACAGGGCACATCAGGACTGTCAACCTGTGGACTTCTTAACTTGTCAAAGCTGTGTGAATGAGGATGTAGCAACTAAAAACAAATAGAGTAAGTGTAAGGAATGAACTGAACTGTAGCCTATTTGTCCATGATGTAAATTACAAATGATTGCATTCCAGGCTAACTAGCTTATTACCAACTGGGTGTTACTTTCAAAGCCAAAGAACACATTATCAACAAATTAAGGTTACATTCACAATTAGCACATGCACTATAATGTTTCCCCACATGGAGTCTACTCTAATTCACTGTTAGCTTACAGTAATTAGCTCTGTACCTATGTTATAAAATCTGCCAGGCTATTAGCTAATGATTGTTTTCATGATTGATTAGGCTAATCAGTCAAACATGGTCCATAAACTTCCAAAGTAGGCTACAGCATGATATTTTGAAACTGCATTTTGGTACAAAGTTCAATATAAGAAAATAAGCACATCGACATGACTAAAACCACCATATCTGTGTAAATATTGCTTGTTAAAGGACTAAACCCTCTAATTCATTATTGAAATGTAGGCTACATCAGTTTCAGATTCAACTTATAACTCCAGCTCATAACATAGCCTAGCTGCCCTACAAAGCAAAAAGGCAGTTCTACGCAGAGTGCAGAACTGAGAAAAATGACTTTAAAGTTATCCTGTTGTCCAGCCTAAGTAGTAGCAGGTAGATTAAAGTTTAATTACCATTTTTTACATTCTGGACCTTATTTCTAGCATAAAATACAATCATTTAGCCTACTCACCCAGATAACTTTGGTGTCATTACAAGTCGTTCTGACGAATCAACATACAGACCACGGAGGTCAACATACAGACCACGGATGTTGATAACATGCCACCACGGGCTTGGAAGGGAATAGCACATAGCTTATCATAACAAAATATTGGTGAACTGAACAAGTTTTGCGGCAGATAATGTGTTATTTAGAGGCTGCATTGTGTGCCCTGCATTATATACGCGGCTCTCGGCTGGATCTAATTTCGTCGGAACGACTTGTAATGACACCAAAGTTATCTAGGTGAGTAAATGATCGGATTTTATGCTAGACATAAGGTCCAGAATGTAAAAATGGTAATTATCCTTTAATGGACATGTGGCAGTTTTGTTACTTTATATTATCTTATTCTTTGTACATATTAATCCTCATATTTGATTTGATGTTTTACCCCTATTTTGCAGTTACTGTATTCTTGCTTTGTAGTTTGCCAAAAATGTGGCGGGGAGCATAGCCTACATCAGTCCGACTGCCCATAAGTCCGACGGCTCATTTCTCCGACTACCCATTCTACAGTGTTAAGGTTAGGTTTAGGGTAAGGTTAAGGGTTGGGGCTACTTAAGTCGGAGAAATGGGAGGTCGGACTAATGGAGGCAAAAATAAAGAAATGTATGGTCGGAGAAATGGGTAGTCGGACGGACGTCATGCGCCCAAATGTGGCGTCATAGGATACCAAGAAAAAAAGCTGCCACCTATGTATTTGTAAACAACTCATTCTAAGCTACAAGGAAGCTTTGATTTGTATGCGATTGTGATTAGACTTCGGTAAGCAATATTTGACTTACTCTAATAAAAAGCCAAATAAGTTACACACTGTACCTTTTATACTAGTTCTCAATGCCTATTGCGGTAAATGGACATTGACTGACTGACACACGCACACCGGTTAATATGTCTCAAAACTTGTGCGCAACGTTTAACTGAATGCGTCACATGCACGTTATTTGATGCCTGTGCAGCAAAGCAGCGCATGGTGTGTCATAGTTTCCCCCATGGTTCCCCCGTTCACGCGCGCATTCACGCGTGATGACTGCTGCACGATGGTAATCAGTTCACACAACGTGGAATGACTACACTTAACATTTCTGTGTTTTTTTGGCGAACGCAGCATAAACGCACACAAAGGTAATTGAACATTTTTGTCATGCGCTCACACATGCGAAAATGGTGTGCACAAACTACGTCACGTAACAAGAAGCTGCTTATGTACCTACTTAAAGCATGTGCACATCTGTCTTTCACTGTTTGACAAATGTTGCGTTCACACACACGCTCGCATTTTCTAACACTACGCAACCGGAAGTTTATGTACATCACGCGCACGAGTCCGCGTACACGAACGCCTCTAGCTGTTCTGTGTTCAATTTTCATCCAATCCCAGATGGTGCAGTCATCCTAACTCAACTCAACTAAGTTTGTCTACGTGGAGTTGCCGTAGTACGTAGCTGTCCAAGATGGTGGGGGGCTGTGACACAAATCGGACACGCGTATGCAGGGATAAGGCCCCTATAGCTCCAACATACCGGAACTCCCAACAGGAAGTTGCTATTCTATATTCTATGTAGATACAAAATAACTCAGTAACTCAACAGTCCATGATTTTTTTTTTTCCCTGTGGATATCTTAAAGAGGAACTAAACCCCTAAACCACTTTTTTCTGCTGAAAACAAATGTATTTGGGTATAAGGTAAGTGTTGTCAGTTGATTCTGGTCCAACTTTTGACATTTTAGTCAAAATATTTCAATTTGGTGTATTTTGTAGTAAAAATGTAGAGTGACTGCCCTCTATGGGTTGAAACACGGCTATTACAATCAAATTTTTCTATTGGCTGAGATGGAGGCAGATGACGTTTTGGAGGCAGCTTTCGTCACCGGCCACTAGCTCCCCGGCCAATCAGCACCGGCTGCTGCCTGCCGCTAACGGTTGCTAGGCACTCTAGCTGCTCTGCTGCAGCTAACGGCTGCTAACAGCTGCCTGAATGGGAATCGTTAGTGCGGCCGTCCACGCTACTAGTGCTGTTAGAGTAGCTCGTTAGTAGCTCGTTAGCGCTAGCAGAAGTGTCGATGTGTGTTTATTACTTTTTTTTCTGTTTTGTGTGATTTCGCGGGTGTGAATGGGGCGCAAGGGGGAGGGGGGATCGGAGAGTGCTCCTGGAGTCCCGCCCATAATCAAGGCATTTTTTGAATTTCAAGCTTAGAGCACGTCATCCAAAACTGAGGGGTTTAGTTCCCCTTTAAAGGTACATTGTGTAAGTTCTCCTGTTATCTATTCACGAAAATCGATTATTTCGTTCAAAAGTACGTTTTTCATTCATCAATAATCACCCCCATCAACAAACTGAAGTGTTCCGAAAAGCTCTGAATTTGCCGTTCATATCATTCATATCGAGCGGGCAAGCTCGGTTGGTAGCTGCCATGTTGTTTCGCCATGTTTTTACGTTAAGTGGCAGCTGATGGTAGGAAACCACAGGCGCATGACGTCTGTCCGACTACCCATTTCTCCGACCATACATTTCTTTATTTTTGCGTCCATTAGTCCAACCTCCCGTTTCTCCGACTTAAGTAGCCCTAACCCTTAACCTTACCCTAAACCTAACCTTAACACTGTAGAATGGGTAGTCGGAGAAATGAGCTGTCGGACTTTTGGGCAGTCGGACTGATGTATGCTCCCCGGAAAACCCCCCCGGAAACCACGGGAACTCAGCGGAGACACCGGAGCTGTCGGCTCAGGTCGAGGTGGCGTCTGTGAAAAGTCACTGCGGTGCAGGGAGGACTGTGAGGACTTGGAAAAACGGCTGTCGGTAACAAACCAGATGTCATTTTAGTCACAGAAGTCCAGAGAAAGCCGGTAAAACGTGGGTCAGGTCAACAATACGACATCGCCATGACAACATTTTGTCACTGTTTTGCCTCGTGCTGACGGGCCACTTGTTTAAATAGACGCTTGTTTATGCAGTTACGTGCAGCGGCTGTTAGCCCGATTTCACGTGAATGCAGCATGAAAAATACGACTGAGTCTTACACAGTGTACCTTTAAAGAAACATTGCAGAGTTTATCAGTTATCAGAAACAGCACTACGTAACTTCCCTGCGTGGGTAGAAAGGTTGTCGATCGAGGAGGTTACTAACTTTGGTGGCAGATGAAAACATACAGCGTGAGTTAGATGGGGCAACACGCAATGAGAGAGTTTATCAGCAGAACAGATGATAGCACACGGTTACCAAAGGAACTTTGTGCAGTGCCGGGAGAAGCTGAAGAAATTAAAAATAAATTATAGTTCCATAAAAGACCACAATGACAGCAGTGGGTCGAACAGAAAAAAGTGGAAATGGTACGATATGATGGATTCCATATATGGCCACAGACCAGCGAACAACGGGAGGGAGGGTGGCGTAGACTCCGCCACTGCCTTATTAAATTCCCTGATGGAGGATGGTGAGTTTTTTTTTTCCTAAAACATAGCATTACTACCACGGCAGTAACCAAAAAAGAGAAAAAAAACATGTTTGTGTAGGACATGTATGAAAAGAGAGCTGCTAACGGAACATAAAATAATGTATGTAACCCAGGGCGACAGTTAAAAACTGTTGGGACACTGATGACGTAGAGGAAGGACGCTACAAAGAAACAAAACTTTACAGTGTGCCTTGAGTGCCGGTGTTTTTGTTGCCTCGCAACCCCAGCTCTTCCACCCCTGGACTAGACCCGTGTCCTCCGTCCCATCGGCCCCCTATATGCCTTTTGTACACGTGCTTTATTTACACTAGATTATACAAAGTTTTGAGGTTATGCAGAGCACAGTTGGTCAGTGTCATAGGTTTTTCCAGTATGATATCACAGTCATTTTTTTTCAAGAGGCAACGCCACCTTCCCCTCAGTCTACCAAAGGCATTTTCAACCACTACCCGTGCTCTGCATTTTTTCATGTTGTAGATCTGCTGTTCTGCTGTCAGGTGTCCAGTGTCAGGGAATGGATTCAAAAAACAATTCTGCAAGGGGTAGGCAGAGTCTCCCAGGATGAAGTTCCTTGTGAATGCTGCAAAGTGGTTGCCACAGCTGGCCAACTCCCACAGAGTGGACAGTCTCAGGACCCGAGCATCATGCAAGCTCCCAGGAAGGCCCACAAACACATTTCAGAAAAGCCCCTTTCCATCAACAACACCTTGAAAGATGATGGCGTGCCAGCCTTTACGATTGAAATAATCACAGTGGTACTCCTGTGGTGCCAAGATGGGAATGTTTGAGCCATCAATAGCACCAACACACTACCGGAGCCCCCACCTGTTCTCACTGTAGGCAGCCATTACCATGGTAACTTACTCTGAATGGCTAACCTGCTCCTGGTCAGTGTTGCCAACTCCTCAGTAAGCAAAGTCGCTATTGGCTGTCGTAAAAGTCGCTAAATGACGTCATTACCTTGGGCCAGCATTACCTTGGGCCAGCTGCAAGCGGCGGCGCTCTTTATGTCTGTGGCGTGGAGCAGTGCGTCTCTGAATGCAGCGGAGACAGCTCTGTGACACTACTGTGTAGGCTGACTACCAGTGAGTGCTCGTTGAAAACAGCTGTGATAATGTGATTTCAGGTCCAGAAACGTTTGTAATATCACTGGAAAAAGTCGCTTGATTTGTCGCTAGTCGCTTTTGACAAAAAAAGAAGGCAAGAGGGTTTGGAAAGTCGCCAGATTTAGCGAGAAAGTCGCCAAGTTGGCAACACTGGTCAGGGTAGCTTACAGGATTGATCTGAATCCAGTAAAGGGAGCGTGCCTATGTTCCCACAGCCCTATGTTCCCTCAGCCCTATGTTCCCTCTGGACTCTCTCTACCTATCTGGACTCTATGTATCTGGCCTGTCTAGCCTCTACCTGGTCTTTTTACTAAACTTAACCAACTCCTTTCTTCATTGCCTAAACCCAACCAATGGTGGGACCGAAGGGCTGTGGGAACATAGGGCCTAATTTTCAGTGACAACAAAAGTTAGAAATGAGGGAACATAGGGCTGAGGGAACATAGGGCTGTGGGAACATAGGAATGACCCCCCAGTGGAAAGGCTCCACCCACCGGCCAGTCACCTGTTCGGGAAAAATTACGTGTCCTCTCACCGATAACCCAGAGCCTAGAGATAGTGAAAGGTGTTAACTGTGCAGACTTCCTCTCGTGCTTTCAGTCATATTTCGCAACAGGTTTCATAGTCGAGCGTACGGTGTCACATTTAAAACAGGTCGATGAGAAGATTTACCGCCGAGCTGTCTGTTGTGTGGCACTGAGTACGTGTACTCGGAGTCCACGCGTTGTAAAAATTGAGCTTTGCGTGGATGGGTCCGGTGGACGTCCGCTTTGGGTCCGCATTGAGTCTGCCTCGAGTGCGCGGACATCCGCGGAGTCAAGTATGCCCGAGTATGTGGGGGCCTTTATGCAGCGCAGTCCCCATGATGGACATCTGAAAGGACGGTGCCGGTTAAAAAGAAAAAAGTCTGTCACTCCGCTCTCTCGCCAGCCGTTCACCTGCTGCTCACCTGCGGATCAAGCTGTCAGAGGAGCTCTGCTGCTCCTCTTTCTTCAACATATGAAGATCTAACCTCCATCTGAGCACCATCAGCTGAGCGAGAGCTCAATGGATGTGGACCTGCTCAGCTGCAGCAGTGGCGTGTTTTATAACGGCAAGAAAAAAAAGAAAGAAAGAAAAACACATCGTCGATCATCTTCTCAATTGAGACTCAGGTTGCTGGGCGGCACAAGTCTAGTCACAGACATTGAATAGAGCATTATAATCTTATCAGTTAAATGGTTATTGTCATTGTGGTCAACGTGTATCAGAGGCGGCTGGTGGTCAAATTAGTTGGGTGGGCTAATAAATAAATTATACCCATTAAATGGTTAACACAGCTAAAAGTTAGGGTTATCCCATCTCACAAAAGTATAGCAACTAACTAGGCCTACACACTGCATTAAGTAGAAGGGTCTAGTCCAAAAAAAAAACTTCACCTGGTTATCTCACACATACACACACAGTCTCTCTCTCTCTCTCTCACGCACGCACGCACGCACGCACACACACACACACACACACACGCACGCACGCACACACACACACACCCGACGATATTGCTCAATTTAAAAAAAAAAAAAAAAAAAAGACGATATATGCAGCTCATATCGACAGCCTTTCTGGTCTGTTATCGCCATGTCATGAGTTTAGAAACTAGATTCTCTTAGCAAAGATAATTTAGAGCAGTAAAGTATGCTGCTACCTGTGATGCTAGCGCCTAGCGCCGCTGTTTCTGTCTTCTCCCTCCCAAAACAACACAACTTTTCCTCCGGTTCCTGTCATTGGTTTGAAAACAGCGGTGTTGGGCTAAATGAAATTAGCCCAATTAGCCCCAATGACAAGTTAACCAAGGGGGCGGGACATGGCACCTGTCAATCATTGACCCTGCGTCAGCCCGCTGCTGATTGGTCAGAACCGATCGGCCTGTGGGCTGAATGAAATTAGCCATGGATGTATTATATTAACTGGATACCGGACCGGAAAATGGCCGCCGTTCATTTCAATGGAAGTTGCTCGCCTGGCGCATACGCCGAAAAAGTTTCTGACTTCCGGGTTTACTTCCGCGTTATGCGGCCCATAGAGCATGCGCAGTTGAGTCACCCCCCATAATGCTCTGCGGCCTCCCATCATGCCCTGGGGCAATGAGAACGAGCAACCGCCGTTCTAGTTTTGGCGCTGCGCGTTCATGTATGTGTTACTTGTGGAGTTAAGGAATGAGTATTAAGACTTTTACAGACTCACACGGACTTTAAAACAAAGATAATGATTTAAAAAGTAAGACGGCTGATCGTAGGTTTACTACGGTCGTTTATATGATCGTTAAATCGTTTTGACAGTTAATTAATATAAGATGTTACACTGAAAAACAAGTTAGTCCGAACCTGTAAGCTTTAAATCACAATGGAAAATAAATCATAATTAACTGTATTTTTGTTAAACATGACAGAGATGACCACAGAACACCTCAAATAATGTAATGAGGCTTTACTCTTACCTTTTTTATATTGAATAGTATATTTAACTTGCTGCACAGTTCACCAGTTATCTACAGGATGTTGGTGGAGGTATTATAAACGTAGTCACACGTGTTTTGTTTTTAATCAACCATGCTGTGATTAAAGAAAATTAGAACTCTTTGGCAAAAACATCTTCCTTTTAATAATTGTCTGTACTGGCTGTGTTCATAGTTTCATCATCATCATTAAGCCTTCAGGTGGATGAGACTCTTTGTAATTCAACAGTTTAACTTACAATTTAGCTATACAATATTTCCACAACACGCAGAATATCAGTGTCCACTAAATACAGCTGTTACAGAACCAGACATTTTTAATTAAACACGATGCCCCAGACACAGTTGCAGATGTTGGATTTGGTAGAAGCAGAAAAAAGTCACAAGCATGTTTGTTTTTTTCCGAACAATTTAATAATATGATGATGAGTTTAAGTGATCATTTAGCATACTGACACTGAACAAACACACACTGACGACGGTGAGGAGGATGAGGAGGACGTCCACGGTTCTTCCTCCGGCCCCGGTGAAGACGGGGAGCAGCTGCACCGTCAGGACACACACACGACACACCGACCATGGAGGAAAAGTCTCGGTTCCTACATTTTACCACCGTGGCATTAATTAAGCCGTAAAATAAATTAACGTGAACGGAGCAACAGGTGTTGAACATCAGCCGCGATGAGACACTGTTGACACACACAAACACATACAGCATAAATGACTTATCAAGCTGAAATTACTGAAAAATATGGGTTTTACAGGGAAAGTAATGTAAAACAGTCCGGTTTCACGTCAGTAAATGCAGTCACTACGAGGCGATCTCATCAATTAAAACGTTACGTTTAAGAATACGAGTTGACAAGAGACTAATAACAGACATTAACTATCATAAAGTTAAATTAACTCGATGTGACCAAACAAAAACTCACCTTTGAGCCGTGTTTTCCACTTTTCTGAGTGATTTTAGCACCGGACAGCGTCTCATTAGTTCAGGCATCCTCGGTCCCGAGACACACGACCGCGCACTGCTGGTGCACGGACACAGCCGTGACGTCACGGCCAGAAATGAGACTTTTCTGTGGCTTTTCTGACCGTTAGAAAACATTTTGACGGATAAAAAGTCCATGACTTAAAAATATAGAATACAAAGATTAGTGATTAACGGAGGTTACAGCTGGAGGTGTCCTTTGAACAGTTTTACAGGCTTCTCTTTTACTATTGCGGTCTATGGGAAAAATCCTTTCTGGGCCGCATGGGATTTTTTGTTGCAGTACCACGGGTGGCCACTGGGAAAAATCGGCGTGCCTGCTGAGAGGATTACAGGGGGGCTGGAAATTAGCCCAAACAGTCGGTCAATGGCGAGGGCGGGACATGGCACCTGTCAATCATCCACAGTGGGAAAATGAATGAGAGCAGACTCGGTGAGCTGGGGCTGATTAAAATTAGCCCATTTAGAGATATCCTGTGTTTTTCTTGAAACTATTTAATACTGTTGCCAGTTCCGATTTTACTAAGACTTAGAAAAATGTTTTGTATGTTATTTAGAGAATATAATATACAGTGGAGGAAATAATTATTTGATCCCTCGCTGATTTTGTAAGTTTGCCCATTCACAAAGACACAAACAGTCTATAATTTTAATGGTAGGTGTATTACAATAGTGAGAGATGGAATATCAAAAAGAAAATCCAGGAAATCACTTTAAATAAAAGATATAGACAGACTTGCATTTTATCGAGTGAAATAAGTATTTGATCCCCTGCCAACCATCAACAATTCTGGCTCCCACAGACTGGTTAAATACTCCTACTCCTTAGATACACTGACAAAAACTTGTTACCTGCAGCAAAGACACCTGTGTGTCAATCAGTCACCAATCACCTGTATAAAAGACACCTGTACATGCATTCATCAGTCAGACTCCAAACTCTCCACCATGGGCAAGACCAAAGAGTTGTCTAAGGACATCAGGGACAAGATTGTAGACCTGCACAAGGCTGGATTGGGCTACAAGACCATAGGCAAGAAGCTGGGTGAGAAGGAGACAACTGTTGGTGCGATCGTTCGAAAATGGAAGATGCACAAAACAACCATCAATCGTCCTCGTTCTGGGGCTCCTTGCAAAATCTCACCTCGTGGGGTATCACTGATGATGAGGAAGGTGAGAAATGATCCAAGAACTACACGCGAGGAGCTTGCTAATGATCTCAAGGCAGCTGGGACCACAGTCTCAAAGAAAACCATTAGTAACACACTACGCCGTCATGGATTAAAATCCTGCAGCGCACGCAAGGTCCCCCTGCTCAAGAATTGCACATGTACAGGGCCGTCCTGAAGTTCGCCATATGATCACCTGAATGATTCAGAGAAGTCTTGGGAGCAAGTGCTGTGGTCAGATGAAACCAAAATTGAGCTCTTTGGCATCAACTCCACTCGCCGTGTTTGGAGGAGGAAAAATACTGACTATGACCCCAAGAACACCATCCCAACCGTGAAGCATGGAGGTGGAAACATCATTCTTTGGGGATGCTTTTCTGCAAAGGGGACAGGACGACTGCACCGTATTGAGGGGAGGATGGATGGGGCCATGTACCGTAAAATCCTGAGTGACAACCTTCTTCCCTCCGCCAGAGCATTGAAGATGGGTCGTGGCTGGGTCTTCCAGCATGACAACGACCCGAAACAACATACGGCCAAGGCAACAAAGGAGTGGCTCAAAAGGAAAACACATTAAGGTCATGGAGTGGCCAAAAGTCAGTCTCCGGACCTTAATCCATCGAAAAATCTGTGGAGGGAGCTGAAGCTTCGAGTTGCGAAGCGACAGCCTCGAAACCTTAAGGATTTGGAGATGATTTGCAAAGAGGAGTGGACCAAGATTCCTCCTGATACGTGCACAAACCTGGTAATTAACTACAAGAAACGTCTGACCTCTGTGCTTGCCAACAAGGGTTTTGCCACCAAGTACTAAGCCATTTATTACCAGGGATCAAATACTTATTTCACTCGATAAAATGCAAGTCTGTCTATATCTTTTATTTAAAGTGATTTCCTGGATTTTCTTTTTGATATTCCATCTCTCACTATTGTAATAAACCTACCATTAAAATTATAGACTGTTTGTGTCTTTGTGAATGGGCAAACTTACAAAATCAGCGAGGGATCAAATAATTATTTCCTCCACTGTATATATATAATATTTTTTCCTCATCTTTTGTTGTGTAATGCAGGGAGGGCTTAGCCCCACTAGCCCATTGATACCAGCCGTCACTGCGTGTATCCACTTGTGAACAATGTCTGCTGTGCGTCGTTTGCGTAAATTGCGTAACCGACGGTATGTTGTAAGCGTTGACGTATTTACGAAATAAACGTAATCGATTACAACGATTAATCGGGAAAGCCCTAATTTTCTCCAGCTTATGATACATTATCAAAACATATTGTAAGTGTCTACTGTATCACAACAATGGAATGAAAGGATTTTCCAGGATCGATCAAATCATTAGATTTTTTTTTTGAAGGTGTGTGTGTTTTGGAGCTTCCCTGTAGTAATGTATTGACCCAACCAGCCCTGATTGGGCCGATTTGGCCTAACTCTTGGTCCTATTTAAGCACACCTCATTCAGCTCCATAGAGAGAGTTGCGAGGCCACGCTGTATGTGATGCCAGGCTAAAGGCTAGTTGCTTTTGTTGTCGCTTTTCTATCTGTTTCCCTCTGAAAGTGACAATTTTTGGAAGTGGTTCCTCTATTGTTTTATTTTTCTACAAAGTAAAATATCTGTCCATTGTTTGGAAAATGGATGCTTCCTGCGCTCGTGTTTTTCTCACTCCATCACCGAGATCCAGATCCTGATCCCTGTACTCGCTGAGGCCGCTCTGGTCCCTCACAGCCAGGTTATGTCTGAGACACTGAGCTAACTAGCTAGACTGACCTTCAACTGCCAAGTCCACACAAGAGGGTCAAGTGATTTATCATTTCCTTGTAGAAACTGCAATGCAGCTTAAGTAAATCTTGTGTGCGGAAATAAACAAAACAATGGCTCATAAGTTGCACTTCAAATCAAAGCTAAATTGATTTTTTTGCCCTGATATCTTTATTTACCTATCATGTTTTGTTCTTTATCAATGTTGGTATCCTCTCTGCTGGGGTGTCATTTCTGTATCAGTACAGTATTTTTAAAAAAAAGGAGCTCTTGAGATGCCATTTTAATCCTGCCATACAGTAGCTGTGTTGGAAAAACAAAACACAAGCACGGGTGGGGGGGAGAAGGATAGCGGGCAGCAGCAGGCTATGAAGGTGACTCACTTAAGAATGTTAATGCAACATTCTTGTTTGACAAGATTTTGCATTAATAATTCAAGAAGCGTGCTTTCAAAAGTAAAATGTTAAAGCCTAATTTTTTTCAGCTACTCTGTTCAGAGAGGCGTGGGCGTGGAAATCAGAAGGTAGACAGAAATTTACACAGTACACAAACCAATGATTGACTTGTGTAGTTTCACTAAGTAAACAAAGCTTGACACCCGAAAGTAAAAACACGTGCATCATAAATCCAAACTATCTTTAGTTTCACTTGACTTCATTATGCACAGAGTGAGAAAATATATTTATTTTCAAATAGTTAAACTCACATACAAATTGATATTTAAGACTTAAAAACCATAGTCAATATCTGAGACTAATCAGATCACACCATTAGGGCTTAAACTCATGGATCATACAGTGGTATAAGCACATTTCATTCCTCCTTTTCTCTGTTCCCCACCACACAGTTGGTGTGTGTGCACACTGTTGTGCTGGGAGTGGGCTTGTAGAGTTTGATGTTTCCTTTCTTTGCTATCATGAATATTTGATTCAGCTCACCATCCCCAGAAGGTTGTATCCAAATGAAAGCTAAAATAACAGCATCAAAAACTACACAAGCTGCTACAGCAGCAGCCACTATGGGAACATGCAGCCTATCACCTATATCCTGACATGGCTGATGTGTGTGTTTGGTAGATTCCATTGCTTTCTCCTTCACTCACCTTGTCTTTAGTCTTTATATAGACTGAAATATAAATTAAATTAATCAATCCAGAGTAGGATCTGTTTTCATGGACACACACACACACACACACACACACGCACACACACACACACACACACACACACACACACACACACACACACACACACACACACACACACACACACACACACACACACACACACAGCAAATGGAGGAAAAGTGAAGTAAAAGAGGGAGTTGAGCGCAGGCTGGATAATGACATAAGATGAAAGGGAGAAAGAAGGAAAAAGATGGTCATTAGGAGGCAGTGCTGTACCTCCTATAGTAGTGCATGGGTGGGTGCACAGCTGCATGATGCGTGTTGGTGTGTAAGAGACACTGTGAATTCAGTATGTGGAGTCATGCTTGAATATATGTTCAGCTGCTATTTGTGCAAGCTATGTGTGTAACTTGGTTTATAGGTTTCCTGTCCTTGGTGATGATGAGACCTAAAAATCTCTATACAGAGCATAGATCACAAGGATGTGGACAAGAATGGCTTCGCGAATGTTGAAGAAGATATAGGACGAGGGAAGGAGTGGTAGGAAATGCAGAAATGAAGCGAGGAAGGACATAAGGAAGGAGTGATGGAGGGATTCTCATTTCAGACATTTTCACTGTGGTCTCATCCCAAGCCAACAACCATCATGTTCATCCAAGTGACAACTGATCTGAATATCATCAGCTGTAATCAGCCAACCTACAAAATGCACAATTTACATTTGGCAAAGAACAATTTACTAGAGAATTGAAACTTTGTATCTTTCTTATAAACTAAATAGTAAACAATAACACGTCATAGCTCAAAATCCATCTCTAAGATCCACTACTCCATATGTAAATGCATACAATGGCTGTATTCGAAACCGCATACTATACTGCTAGTACGTACTGATTTGGCCAAAATGTAGTATGTAGTATGCAGTATGCGATCAAAAGCAAAATCTGCAGTATGTGAAAAGTTCCCGGATGTCGTACTGATTCGGAAAATATCTCCAGTATGCATCTGACCAGTCTACATCGCCTACTGTATCCCACAATGCAATGCTCCCCTGACGTCTAACCGTAACCAGAGCGTAACCAAAGACGGTAGTGTAGCCGTGTACCGTAACTATAGTTTAATAAAATAAAACTTAATGCAGACTGATCGGTTCATTGTAAAATATTTATTTATTTTTTGTAAATGTGGTGATTTCTGTACATAACGTTAGGCTCCAGAGCCCCGAGGCAGCGCTGCTTACACACAAGAAGCTTCACTTTACATTCAAACAAACTAATGCTACTGCCACAATTGAGATTTCATCAATGAGACCGACATTTATCTCCTTAAAATAATTTAACCAGCCGGTGGTAAACCTTTAAAAACCTACGGGTAAGTTAATTAGCGACCGTTTTCTCCTCCGGAACGACGTCGTAGTGCTGGCCGGCCGAGCACGTCAGGAGCCGGGCTGCTGCCTCTGTGATGTCCCGGTCGCTGCGGAGCTTCACTTCTCCGAAAAACATCGGAGCAAACTTTTAAACAGCCGTCATTTGGATAAACTGGCCGTATATTTGGGGTCTTAACAGTTACTTTCTCGCATGAAAAAATATTAAAACTTAATAAAGTTACATAATTACAGCGCTAGAGCGAGAAATAAAACAGCTTTTAGCCTGTTTACAGCTACTGCTACCGGTTGCCGTGAAATGCATTCTGGGAAACTCGTATACTGCATACTGCGATGATAACGGCGTCGTTCTGCTGAAGTGGTATACTGAATCCCACATTCAGTATGCAGTATACAGTACATATAACGCAGTATGTAGTAGGCAGTACGGTAGTATGCGGTTTCGAAAACAGCCATTAACTTTGTTACAAATCTGTATCTGTTTTTTGTTGTTGTTGTTTTTAAAGAAGACTGCATTCACAGTACTTTGACCTTTTATGTGTATAAAATGCATTGAATTTCAGTCCCTCTCAAAAGCACCTTGGTTGCAGACCAGGGAAGACCCTCTTCTGTTTCACCATGACAGCAACCCCCTCCACAAAGCAAGGACCATGAATACATGTTTTATCAGTTTTCTATAGAGGAAGTTGACAACAAAATGGAGCTAAGGGAAAGTTCATACAGGAAGACTATCTCTATAAGCACACATCCACGCCTCTTCCTAGTTCTCCCGCTATCCTCTCGCTCCACCCCTCTTCACCTAATTTATCCAATCACAGACTGCCATCTCCTCTCTCCTACCAATCAGTCATTAGCTGTCAAATTTAAAGGCGTTCTCCTTCTCTGCTGTCATCCCACTGTCATCCAGCAAAACTCTCAGCCCACCTCCACCTCTTCACCACCTCCATCAAGATACCGACCTTCATCGGGATCTTCAACCAGAAGTTTCCTCGACAGGCGGCCCCATGCTCCTTACCACCACCAGTAGGCCTGGGTGGGAATATCTTCTTCAGGTGCAAGCTTCTCATCCGTAGATCAGTCCACTACGGTAATCTACTCCCTGGCATCTAAGCGCCAAAGTTTATTTTTTGTGCACAATACATATTAGGCTATTTCATTTTTTCAGCCTGACTCTCTTCATCCTTATTAGTCTGTCCTGATTGAACTGACCTCAACTCCATCCAACTCCCTGGGGGCTAACACTCGTGTAGCTGAATGGGAGCAAATCAAAGAGACCAGATTTCAAAATTTGGTGGGGAGCCTTCATGTGAGAGAGTTGGCCCTGTTGGTCCTCCCATGACTTTGGAATGACAAGTTGACCATTCACATTGTAATAAGCTTAATCTAGGTGTTCTCATGATTTTGGCCATGTGTGCTTATGGAAATCGAGTCAAACAAGTAGGTGATGGTGCATTTAACTGTAAACATTCAACAATCTCCTTGTAAAAATTTGAACAAGGATTAAAATTGATTTGTGTTACTCCAACAAGCTAGCTCAAGAGAGGAGCTGTCAAAAGGATATTTTTACTCAGATGAAGCTGGTAATGTCTCATTTGGATAAGTGGACAAATGTGACGCTGTCATGCTCCCATTCTGTAAATATAAGACCACTTTTCAGTGAAGTTGTAGGTATTGGTTACAGTTTACAGACAGCTTATTCTACTAAATCAGAGCAAATTGGCCAGCTTGTTTCTCCACATTAGCTACAGGTCAGTGTTGTGGTAATAAACATTTGAGACTTGTGTTGTGGTAATAAACATTTGAGACTTGTGTGTGTGTGTCGAAACATCAAGAAAAACAGGCTTAATGGAATATGAGCCTCCACAGATGGATTTCTTGACCTTGTTGGTGCTCATTGTTCACCCTACATCTTTAAACAAACACCAATCTGTGCTTATTTTCACATACAAAATACATTCAACATGTTTCTCTGGGCTTTAACCAGCTTGATATGAATCTGCTGAGTGTGTGTGTGGGTTTGTGTGTGTGTGAGCACTAATGTGTACTTACACTGGTGTCCTAGTTCTTGCCTTGCAGTCTTTGAGGTCAAATGAGGAGCAAACTTTCCACATTGTGTAAGGAAGAATCATATCCACAGGCATGCAAGCACTGCACGCACACACACACACACACACACACACACACACATGCATACACAGTTTCAGCCCTAAATTCAGATTGGTCATGCTGTCAGGATACATTTTCATAGATGCAATTAGAGCAACATCATCGTCCACATAATCAATGACAACTACAGAACAAACAGACTGCCAGTTATCAGAGGTCCTGCAGGCTGGAAAACACACAGACACAAAGACACACACGGACCACACTGATACTTCCGTTTTAAGTTTTTTTTTTCCTACCGTGCACATGCACATGAAACCTAAATCAGTGTTGATTTCACATAAAACACACACAGACGCACACACATAGGCTGAGGACAGAGGGGTGTCACATACCATCACCGCAGACAGGTCAGCATACGATGACACAGCCAAGATGGACACCACAGCCAACAGGCATGTTGTTACCCGACACACACACGCACATGCACGCACACACTCACAAAAAAAATCTTTATTGCAAGCAAAGTGCAGACATCATGGAACCTGACGTGGGCCAGGGGGTTTTCATCTGATTGGCCGTCACATGCGCTCTGGTTGTCGGGACAACGGCTGTCCCTGCAGGACATTGGCAGCCTGAGCTCGGCATGGGACTGAGCTGTGACACTGATGAGGGAGTTGGAAACTTTTTAAGCCTCCACGTGGATTTCACTCACTGAAATTCATCTGCAGCCAAAGCTGTAGCTTTTCTTTCTTTCTTTCTTTCTTTCTTTCTTTCTTTCTTTCTTTCTTTCTTTCTTTCTTTCTTTCTTTCTTTCTTTCTTTCTTTCTTTCTTTCTTTCTTTCGAATGAGACAGACATTTAGCAGGGTGAAGACACACTGGTTTAATTCTTTTAAAATTTAACTGACAACAAAGAAACATTTCATTAAAAGAAATGATAGATAAGCAGTGTCAGTGTCTTTTCAGTCGATAGAACACACCAGGAAGTATAATTGGGATTTTTCTTCAATAGAAGGTAATCCCAGTGAAAAATTGCAGTTTAATTGCAGTGGTACTGAAACAGATATTCATGACTCATTACCAATCTATTATTAATTTGGATATAATACTGAATGTTCTTAGAGTGGTATGATATGGAGATGAGTCATTAAGTTAAAGGCCTGATGCAGTTTTTTCCACTTGCCTCCTCAGAGGATTATGGGTATCAGTGCTCCCCCACCTTCCTGTTAGTTTTGCTACTACTACCTGTGGGTGGGACAACACAACTATGAGGCAACCCTCTTATTTACAGGCCATCAATTATATAGTAATTATGTTGTAATGTGAAGAAATAGCCTTGTGAGGTCAAGTGAAGTCAGAATAATGCCAAGCTGTCATAGATAGCCTTGTGCAGTCCACAGCGCTCAGGTGAAAGTGACCTCTCGAAAAAAATCCCTTCTCTGTAGAAACTATGTTTTTTGGCTGTAAAGACCTCAAACAAAGAAACAGATAAAGCAGAGCACAGGTAGACAGGCCATACATGGTACCATCTTAAATCCTGTTTAAGATGTCTACATTTTCCAGCTAGTTGGTCATATAGAGTTCCTGCTGCGTCCTCTGCTTCTTGTGCCAATGCCTCGATGTAATTCTGTTTGTCATGTTTAGCACTTTTCCTCACCTCCTTGTTTGCTGTCGTTCTTTGGTAACTGACTGACTGACTGCCTGTGATTGAAGATGCTACTTGTTTGTAACTCAATTTTGGAGATTTAAATATGAAAAATACCACTTAACTGTGGATAGTTTAAAGCAGAAGTAAGCGATCCGGTCGTTTTGGCTAATGCTGCGTTCCAGGCAGGCTTTTGAAACCGTAAATTACAGCTTCAAGTCACAACTTACGACTTTGTAGCGTTCCAGGCAACCCACTCGTGTTTTTCCGACCTGTTTTACCTGTGAAAGTCACTATAACGGCCACTCGTAACTTCCGACCCGTGAACTCGTACCAGATCGAACTGGTACGACTTCACAGGTCGGAAAAACACGAGTTACGGGTTGCCTTGAACGCACCATAACAGTCCTCGTCCCTAAGTCACAACATTCACACGCATCCCTTGGCTGCACACACAGCCCTTCATGCCGTTCTCTCTCCTCATTGGATAAAACTTGTAGGATACGAGAAAAGTTTTCTCCTCGGCTCAGAGCAGAGCAGAGTGACTGACAGACCCGTGTTTCAGACCAAACACTCTATGTAAGTGATTGCTGTCGGAAGATATAACTATTTAAGACTTATATTAACACAAAAATATTGCTTACTTCTGCTTTAAGCAGCTGGGGATAAAAACTATGTCCCCAAATGGGAAAAGCAGACCAGTGGCTAAGGTCAGGGTTAAGGTGAGGTCAAGGCTAAGGTTAGGGCAAGGGCAGGGTTAGATTTTGGATAATGCTTGTGGTTAAGTTTAGGTCTCATGTCGCAGAAACTATGTAAATTCCACAACATTGAGAAAAGTAAACATGCTTGTGTGTGTGTGTGTTGGCTTATCTCATTTCTTTCCATTTTACTGAAAACAGTCCTATTAAAGGGTGATTCTGCTGCCTTAGTGTGTGTTTCTCCAGCTTGGATAATGAAGCCACAGGAGACACACATTCAGAACGGAGTTAAATCATTTCTCTCTCTCTCTCTCTCTCTCTCTCTCTCTCTCTCTCTCACACACACACACACACACACACACACACACACACACACACACACTCTCTCTTTCTCTCTCTCTCTCTCTCTCTCTCTCTCACACACACACACACTTTCTCATACATACATGCGCTCACACATAGGAGACACATAGTCTGCAATTGGAGTTAAATCACTTGACCTCTGACCTCTCTCAGGACCAATAAGAACATTCTCGACACTTAGGTGCAGACCCAACGACAGCCTATAAATAGCAGGCAATTTAGAGCATGAGAGGAAGGGGCATCTCTAAGATTAATGACTGCTCTCTGCATGCATTTTACCACTTTTTGTTCTATCATTCTTATCTCTCCTCTTTCCTCCCACCTGCTCCACTTTGCTATCTCACTCGCTCTTTTTGTGCTCCTCCGGCGCTTTCACTGGCTTTTTCCCCTATTGTCTTTTGTGTATTTTAACTGCTTTGTGAGTGTGTGTGTGTGTGTGTGTGTGTGTGTGTGTGTGTGTATTGGTCTCATGGTAAGTGCATTTACTCTGAGGTATATGCTATAAGGTTGCATCTGTGAAGCTGCTGACGCTGACTGCAGGACGTTAATCCCAGCAGCCAGGTTTGTTAAAATAAGACGTTAATCTTCTACTACCTACATATTTCCCCAATGGATTTTGTTTTTCTAAAATTTGATTTACTCGGGCAAGGTTTGCTGAGCATGTAGCCTGTTTTTCACACTCATAGACACACATTCACACCTGGGACCTGCACCTCACTGTTAATAACAAGCTGCTCAGCTGGAGCAGTTCAGTAAGTGCTTCACTCAAAGGACCTAAACAAAATAGGGGCAGGGAGAGAAGGGACAGGACATTTATCCGGAAACACAGTGAAGTTAGGAGCCGTTGGTTTTATTTATTTTCACACATTGTGATTGGATGAGAGATATTGTTGCAATGATTTCTGGTTTCTTTCTCAATGTGTGAAGACTGTACAGATTTTACCTGAGAATCTTCTGTACACAGTCCTCTCAGTCTTTTTCCTAATCAAAGGAAATCTGTTTTTGCTGTGTCACTGAAAGAGAATTAGCCAGAGGTGCAAAATTTATAACTCAGTAATAAGAATGGAAACATGTGATGGGACACAAATAGAAGCCAAGAGCACAGGAAACAAGGTGGGAAAATGAAACAGCGTCAGATCTGACAAGGCGTGTTTCAGGTGTGAACATTTAATTTCATATATAACGTGTTTTTCTTTTGTGGGTTTTGAAAACAAAACAGTTGCTTTTAACACTGATGGTTGAGACAGACTATATGATTATTCTCTATGAACGGGGTTGGTTCATCACTCTATCTAATTTATCTATATGTCCTCTGTTTTTTTAATAGATCCTTTTCTATCAATATGATGTAATGCTTCTCACTTGGCAGCATCGCATATTAGGAAAGGAAAAACCTGTTGGGTCATGTAGTGATTAGCCTAGCCTACAGTAGCTGAATCACCCAAGATAACAATTTATTGTGCATTAACAAAGTTTTTTTTATGTGCCCCATCAATCACTCGCCTGAGTTGTCATATAATATAAAATTAATATTATAAAAGAACATCTACACAGAGAACATACTGTATCTGCATTAAAGAGCGTGTATATAACACAAAAAGATTTCTGAGAGATATTTCAGTGGTTTCATAGTCTGTGTGTGAGTGTGTGTATTGGAGGGTTATTATGATCAAAGCCTGCTTCAGGTTGTGGACTATATTGCCCCTAAAATATGGTGCTTAGGGTTAGGTTATTAGTCTACTGTTGTCATTGTCATTATAATGTTATATCAAACTTAATTACATGATAACTATTGCTACTATTTTAATTCAAATTTTGAGTTGGTTAACAAGCCAGTCTCTGTTAAGATGGTCAGAATGTAAAAAAAAACAAACAAACATTAGAATAGCTCTCTGTGGTCTCAAAGACCTGATTTGCAGACCAGTGCTTCAGACAAACCAGAGGTAGCACAGAGTGTCAGCTGTTCTACACAAACCACAGAGCTCTAACCCTGTGTGAAAGGCTAAATGCAGCCCAATCTGCAAGCTAAAAGAATGCATTCAAATTGAAGAGGCTCAGAATGTTTTGTAGAACTTGTAAATATAGTTTTGGTTTGTGAATCCTTAGAAATGCACTACCTCTGCATCAATTTTATGGCGGGGCATAGATTTTTAATTTGTGGAGCTCAAAATGTTGGAAAATGACATTCGATGAAACTTAAAGGGATAGTTCACTCAAAATTACTCACCCTCATGTCGACTAAGGGCTGGGAGAAGTTTCAGAGTCCTCCATGGCTTCTCTGAGTTACAGGGGGTCTCGGCGTAGCAGTGCATGTCAATATAACGGTTGCAAATGGATACCAGATTTGCGAGATTTGCACTGACGCCGGTGCAAATCGCGCGAGATTTGGACAGACCAGGAAGAGGAGCTTCCGCTACAAACAAGCTTGAAATATAGACTTATTTAATTTTTTTCAGAACAGTTTCACATTTCGGGGCTTCAATACAAGACGGACATTACATACGAGCAGCATGGAGGTATTTGGATGTTTTTTGGTGTGTCTTTTTGTTACGAAGACAGTTGGTATCCATTTGCAACCGTGCACTGCTACGCCTGAGACCCCCTGTAACTCAGAGAAGCCACGGAGGACTCTGAAACTTCTCCCAGCCCTTAGTCGACATGAGGGTGAGTGGATAATGAGTGCAATTTGAATTCTGGGTGAACTATTATCTAGAAACAAGTTAATTTTTAGGTGATGGTTCTTATTTTGAGTGAAAAGAGATTAGTTTAGACTAGAAATGAGACATTTTGACAAGAAATAATAGGGCAGAAAACACATGAACACAGCCGTGCAAGTTTTAAAGCAAACCAATGTTCTTGTTTTTCTGTTTGGGACAGTCTCAGAATGGAGGGATGGTGGAAGGGATGTCAGAGATGGTGGTTTCTGTCACCTTTGGTTAGTGTGACAGGGACCTTTTGTGATGCTGTTGTGCGTGTGCATGGTGTATGTATGTGCATATGTATGCTTGCATGTTGACATGCACGTAAGAATGCAAGGACGTGTCTGTGTACGTGTTCTCATATCCATCTTTATGTGTGTTGTATTTGTGCATGTAGGTGTGTGGGTAAGTGTGCGTGCATTTGTGCATGTGGCTCCCTGCAACTACCCTCTGGCCATGGATTCATTAAATATTTCATTAACGTCAAACATCATTTGGATCGTCAGATTAAATTAACCCACACTCACATAAACACCAACAACATCAGGAGAAACAGAAGAAACACAGTCACAATAGGATGATAACGGTGGTGCTGTGCCCTGTAAATTACAATATCATACATGTTCACAAAAAGACACAGTGTGATCCACACATTTTGTAGAGTAACAAGTGAAAAAGAGATGAGTGTTTGCTTGTATGTAAATTTCTGTAGATGATGTAGTCAGATTTGTATGAATGAGGGAATGAGAAATAAGAGATGCAGTACTGATGGATGGGTGGGGCAGAGGTTAAGTGTACTCTTAGATAGCATCTCAAACAAAGCAGTGATTCATATCCCAATAAATAGAAAGGAAGGAACAGACCAGGCAGCAGAGACAGAGTTTCAAATAACATGCAGAGAGAGAATAAAGTGTCTGTTTGTTTGGTGGTTATATTACAATGACTGTTTTGCTTTTGTTGTCCAACTACTATAGGTTATTTTAACCTGCTACAATCAATATTTTTTTAAGTTTACAATTGACCACATGACCTCATGAAAGGGGTCACTTGCTGTAATGAACCCATTGTCTCTGCTTGTATCAGCCACATCTTGCGGCCCATTTCTGGCCACAGTTTGACTCTCACTTCAAAGGGGAACTATACAAGTTTTGCGCCCCCTCCACCCCCCTTTTGCTTTTTGTAAGTTTTAATATTCCACAGAGATGGAAAAGTCTGACTAGGGTATAGGCCTTTAGTGTCGTATTTACACCTTTCATACTCACATGATGAAGAGAGTAGGGCAAGTCAGATGTATGAATTGTAATTCATCTCCATGTAAAAATAAAAGCCTCACCATGTCCGTGTAGGTACTGAGTTGCATGTAAAATCCTGGAGTGGTTCACAAATGCCAAACTTCACCCATAAATCATTCAAATAAGCAAGTCTTTTACAAGCAAGTCTACTAAAACCAGAAACGATGCAAAGTGGCAGGAAGCCCTAATGAGGACACTGGTGGCAAAAGTGAGTCCATGTGTGAGTGAGTGTGTGTGCGTGTGTGTAAGAGTGAGAGACTTGCTTCTTGCTACTTAGCTTTCATCAGTGAGATGGAATAAAGCAACGACTTAAGTATCTTAAGCCTCAACACACATCATTTTTGGAGCTCCCGTCTTGCTTTCAAAATCCTTGAAGGAGGACACCTTTGTAATGATAGAAACAAAATGTATACAGGCAGAACAAGATGTCGGCTAATCTACAAATACAGTTTAGTTAGCAGTTTTTGTTTATTCAGTTCATGGGGAAAAAAGGAGAGTAAAAGAGAGCAGAGCAGGATGGGATGTTAGTAGAGGAGGCTTAATGTGGGAAAGAGAGAGCTTGCAAAATGTGTGATTTCTATCTAGGGCTGATGCTGCAGTGCATACAAATAACAGGAGCGATGAAGCGTCTCTGTTTGATGGACCCACAACTTGTCCTTGCTCCATCTTTGTCAGGTGTCTATAAAGAGGTTAATTTTCCACGCCAGTAACAAGCTTAACTGATGACAGACCATCTCCCTGGGATTTTTTCGCCCCCGCGGCCCCTCACACCCCCCCAGGCTTTATTTAATATTTAGCATTAGAGAAAAGTGCCGTGATTAAAAGGAAGTTAGGGTGGATTTGATTAAAGGGGACATGTAGTGGACCTGACTCAAGGGTTTATTTTTCTTTTTTCGCCCCTTTACTGATTAATTGGGATATTTCTCATCCCACTCCTGTGACCATGGCAGAATGCAGTGTCAGAGTTTTTTTTTTTTTTTTTTTCATTTTAAAAACCACAACCCACAGAAGTGAGCTTTCTGAAGCGTTTAAATGTGGCCTAAATGCAATGTTGAGCAG
Source organism: Trachurus japonicus (assembly GCF_045865225.1). Taxonomy (NCBI): domain Eukaryota; kingdom Metazoa; phylum Chordata; class Actinopteri; order Carangiformes; family Carangidae; genus Trachurus; species Trachurus japonicus. The sequence continues at coordinate 22,027,880 of NC_140914.1, read as the reverse complement.
ATGAAAGACAATCAATAGTGGAAAGGGGGTGGTAGGGGTGAGACTGGGAGAGATCCAGAGTGAATGAAGGGTAAGTTCTTAAAAGTACTGCAGTGTAACGATGAAGATGCAAAACCATGGAGATCACCATCATAGGAACAAGCAGTCACATGATTTGGATATAATGACAATACAAAGTTATTGTACCTGATGACCCTGTCACACATCACATTGAACTGCACTTGCCACTCATCAGTTATATATGAGTCCTAAGTGCAAAAGTGCTCCAAAATATCATGGCTGAGCTGTAGTGTAATATTTTTCTGCCTCATCCTCCACCTCTGGATCCAACAACACTGCTGAGGGGAGGTTTGGGTGGAGGCCAGTTGTCCTGCTAAGCCCTGTATCACTCTGTTACTGTACCCTAAACCATGCCCACACAGGAATTAATGTATATTCCCCTCATAACTAAACTCTGTGCTCACTGAAACAATGGAAATTGAATCTTCCAATAGATTTGCTATTCATAGAGATATGATGCTGTTATTTTCACAAAAAACACCCACCTTTTCTCTTGTATTTTATAGATCTTATTTTTGGATGGTCTGTTCTGCAGCAGTTTATCATGTCCTGCATGTCTCTATATTTCTGATGATTGTGAGGGAAGTTAAAAGGTCAAGCACAACAGACTACTGCACAGCCAAGCCTAAGCTCATCCTTACCATGCCAGAGTCAAACAGTCCATTAGAGCCTTAAATATCAGAGGGCTAAGCTAACATTTAGAGGGCCGTATTTATGCATGAGCGTGAATGAAATGACCTTCAGTGGGCGCAAACAAATCAGTGAGTCAATACCTGTCATAGAAGACGCAACACAAAACTATCCAGCCTTTGAAAAACAGTTGAAATTACCAAATGTTAACTCTGTTAAGGCCTTATATAAATGTTTCTATGACATTTTAACTGTCGCAGCTTATGCTGTGTAGTGTATTTCTATTTTTTAAAGCTGTACAGAAAAGAAAATTGAATTTGAGCCCACTGTGGGTCCTAACATTAGTGTAATAACTCATCTATCAGACGATGTAGCCCAAACTTTGTGCAAAATTCTATTTTCGAGTAAATCCGGGATGAAAGTGGGGTATTTTTTTTCCGCGTTGGATAATGCAGGCACATAAATTATGCGTCACGTTGCTCACGATTCATCAGCCACTGATATTGGATCTGTCATCCGTCAATCAAACGTCTGAGACACACACACACAGAGCTTGGTCTCGCCCCAAGCATTGAATATCCCATCGATAACGACCAATCAAATTCGTTTTCCTTACTCGGGTAAACTCGTCCGGCAACTTGTGGAAACTCGGCGCGACAAACAGGACAAACGGCCATTTCTGAACACCTTTAAGCAAAAGAAAGTAGGGTTCAATTTCCTCATGAAACTATCCAGGAGCCTTTAACAAAGTTAAACATGTAATTATTATAGTAACAAAGATAGCCCCTCTCAAATATTGTGTGATGGCCCTAACAGAGACATATGAATTCACATCAACACTTGAACACATCCATCTCGACTTCAGCTTACAGTGAGTCCACAACTTCACATCAATTTATTTAAACCTGAGCACTGAGCCAAACTGAATTAGGCTAATGAGGCAGCTAATCTCATTGGTTTAGAAACCAAATTAGATGGATGAAATCAAACTGGTTTAGTCTGAGGATGGAAAATGAGCTTTTGGAAAAGTCTGACACACACTGGGGTGAGTTATGAGTGTCAGAGGCTGTTTTAATGGTAGAGCCCGCAGGATAAAACACCAAGTAAATACACAGTAAAAGCTAATAACTGAGAATTAGAAACCAGTGTAAATAATAGGTTTTCACTGACAGAACCCAAGACGGCCAATTAGAAGAAAACACTAGAGAGAGCAGGAAATAAGAGAGTCAGAGGGATAGAAAGGGGGACCTAAATGGTGAATCCCTAATTGGTCTGAAGTAGGGAGATGTGTGGTGGCGTGCATGTACCAGCCTGCATGTGCAACAGTAAAGCCAAGTAATTAGGTCTGAGAGAGCCCCTCATTATAAAAGGCTCCAGCAGCTGTTGTTAATTAAAAGCAGCGGTCTTCCAGAAAGTGCCGTGCAACAGTAATGTCACCAAACTCTGGCTCTCACTACATATAAAGTTCAGATGCAGATGCAGTACAGCGAGTGGACAGCATCCTTGATCTTTCAGAGAATGCCATCTAACATTACTGTCACCAAAGACCGCACACACACAAACACACACACACGCACACACGATCAGCACGTTCTTCAACAAAAAGGACACACTTTAAATGGCAAAACAATTTGGGGTGATATTTCTGGTGCTAATTACAATGGTGTTTCTGCTCCCTCAGGTGATCATTTATTATTCAAACGGTGTGGGGGGTAGGTTACCATTGCAATAACTTTCTGAAAAAACATTATACATGTCACAGCAGGAAAAGCACAGGTGTGAATTGTAAAATTGATGATCGCTGAATTCCATTTAGCTGCCTCATTTTCAGGGTCCCGATATCGTTCATGCTTGAATGCAACAGAGCCATTGTTAATGTTATTAACTTTTCTTACCCTGACAAGTCAGCAGAAGAAGATTATGATACAATGTTGTTTTGTCTTGTGAAGGTATTTTTTAAATTATTATTATCCTTTTAATCTAAAAAATCTATTAAGCTGCTGTAATAAATGTTTTTCATATAAAAAATGATCAAATGACACGTGGAATGTGAAAGGAATCACTAAAGCCGCAGAGAATGATCAATGCAGTTCCCCTCAACTTTTACTGTGTTGTGCTTTTATGGTTGGACCAGCTCGAATAACCAGGAACACTGTGGGGGTATTTAGCAGAACCAGATTGCCCTCAGGATTTGGTAGAGACTGAACCAGAGGTAACTTTATAGGCAACAGTGCATTTATTGTCGTTTGATGCATCATATCATGTTCCTGAATTCTTCTTGTTGCTTACTTTTGAGAATTGCAGGGATAGCTCACTTGTGTGTTTAACCAGTCAGTGACAGATCATCATAACTGACATTCATAAAATATCCAGGATTTATATTTCCTTTACTTCATGTTCATTTCATATTTTTACCCAAGGCGACCAATGATAATTCAATTTTTCTGCTGTAGGACAATGGGCTAAGTGTAATCAAAATTGAACATATTTGTCAAAACAATCTGTTAGGATCTACTGCAAGTGCCAACTGTGCCACACTGTATGAATGGACATATTGAGACATTATTAGATGTAAACATTCAGGTTGATGACTGCTGTCCTCATCCACTGGACACTAAGTGCTGTTGTTCTGGTACAATGTGTCAGTGACATTCGCTGTGACTTGTCATATTTTTCCTGCAGCAATGCCACCAACACATGTTCCTGAGTGTTTATTATACTTGGCAGATAGTGAGGCCCTGGTCTCCAAATTGCTACAGCAGCTTGTACCATATTTAGATATACAGTATTTTGCCTCAAATCCCCTTAAGCAATGCAAAATCCTGAGCCTGTGTGATTTTTACTGAACTCTCACTGCTGACAATGGGATGTTGTTCTTGTTTCAAATATTGCACAAAAGATGCTGTTGCATAATAAGCAAATCCATCCTTATTGAATGGTGGACATCCAGTAAACATCAGCAAAACCATTGGACAAAATAATGACAGCTTAATTTACACAATTTGTCTTGTTCAACTACAAAAAATTGTAACGTGTGGCACCATTTCTATCTACATCTACTTGCCTATACGCTGGCTAGAAGCCAATGTTGTGTGTATAAATATTGTAAAACAATGTGATCATTGGGTCCCCTGCCATAAGGAAACATTTTGCACTTTTGTCACTTATGATTTCAGCTTCCATGCCAATCTTAAATTCATGAGTATGCATACTGTATAATAAAATGGGCACACACACAAATGCAATTAAACGTGCACCATGAGACTCACACACTTCTTTTAACATTGTGGGAGTGTGGCGTAGTGACATCCAGTTGTAGAGTGACCGAAGAGTTTTGGGAATGGTCTGTGTAACTACAACTGTGAACGGTGGCAAATGCTGCATGCATGATTTAATGTATGTAAGCTGAAGGTAAACTGATGCATAAGAGTGATGTCGTACTATAAAAGCAATATGCAACATGTGACCCTGCTGCTCAATAATATATCAACATGTGCAAAGCATTTGATATTCAGGTTAAGGCAAGGCCAAGTGTAAATAGTTAACCAGATTTTATGCAACAACTTCTTTAAAGTGATTTTGAGAATACGCGTAAAGAAGGAAAAGACATGAGAGTAGCTGGGGATTCAGAGAGATAAACGAAGACTGAAAAGAAGAACGAAGCATAAAGAAAGACTGTGAATGGGGATAGATGGAAAAGGTGAAAAAGAGGAAAATAGATGAAAGAAGACAGACTAAACGAATAAGATAAAAATGATAAAGGGGGGGAACTGTAATTACAGCAATATTTATGTTTTACAGTGACTGCAAGGTGGAAGAAACTGTGATACACACACACACACTGCATGCAGTCACTGAGCTACAGCACATGTTCCTTCTTGCCCTCTGATAGTCCCCTGTGAACTCTTAGATGATACATTACAAAGTGCACTCGACCTAGACTTTGTGTGTGTGTGTGTGTGTGTGTGTGTGTGTGTGTGTGTGCGTGTGCGTGTGCGTGAATGTGTGTGTTGTCCCAAATATAAGCCACAAGGGTGTGGTTAATGTAGGATGAGTAGAAGGTTATGTCAACATTCTGTCTATTGATTTCTCCTCAGGCTCCCTCCCTCTGTAACCTTTTAACTTACATCCTTTTTAGGCTCCATCATATGTATTTGTCTGATCCTTCTCTTCTCTTCTCTTCTCTCCTCTCCTCTCCTCTCCTCTCCTCTCCTCTCCTCTCCTCTCCTCTCCTCTCCTCTCCTCTCCTCTCACCCTCATATTTAGAGCTGGGTTTGTGAGTTTATCAGACAGTAAATGCGCCATTAATTAAAATCACCGTCAAATACATAAGCAACCCTGTTATCACTCCCTCTTAATTAAACTGATTTGATCATTCAATTAACGGTCATGAACTATAGACACATCTTGTGCAGTGTTTGGGGACGTGTTACCCAGTTTGAATGGTCATAATTTTATTTTTCAGATAAGTGTGTGTCTTTGTGTGTATGGTTATTTATGCATGCAGTGATACTCCATTGATAATTTATTGCAGTGGAATAACACCATGATACATGTTGACACATTTCATAGATGATTAAAATTAATCAGGGAGACAGAATGAAAAATCAGCTCAAACAGAGTCATTCCCATAAGCTGACACTATTCTGTCATAAATCTAATGCTATGAAACAATCAGTTGGATCATTCAGGGTATGCTGTAAATGTCTGTTTAATGGAAATAACATAAACTAACTGAGCAATCTGAATTTTGATTGATGTATTCTCCTCTCTGTGATTGTAAATAATCCACTGACAGACCACCTTCACAGCATCCACACATAAACGTTTATCTAGACATAAAGATAAAGACTTAAATGACAAAATGCATGTGGTTTATTGTCACTATTACAGTAAAAATCACATTGCTAGGGCTAAAAATGCAACAATCATCAAGAGAAACTGACATTGACTGTCAAAATTGGAAACAGATAGGCAAAGTCCTACTTTCTATTGGCCAATCCATCCACTACTACTATTATCTGATCACATACTTTGACAACATGCAGACTTAATTAATCATGAACCTGATGAAGCTTCATAGTGTTCTAAGACTGTAGTTCTCAAATATTAGGGAAAACAATTAAAGCCCATATAAATTGGGGAGGTTTTGTATTAGTATTTCTTCAGCACAGTTGGCTATAAATAACACAGATTTTGTAAAAAAAAAAAAGAAAAAGAAAAAAAGTATTGCCTGATTCTGTTCTCCACAATGACAACGGATCATAGGTTGGATCAGACGATGCATGGGCTGGAATTAGTTGCAATGAATTATGTGTCAATTCAAATTTGTTCAAAGCTGACTATTTGGAACAGTGACAGCCTGAAGGGATTTCCTTGAAGCTGGTTTAGGCAGGAAGTCTGTTTAATCATCTCTTCATGTCAAGCTCATTGAATGAGAATATAGTAGAGATGTGTAGATGTGTTGGATGTACATCAATCAGTCATCACTGCTTCCATCTAGAGAAATAATATTGTAACTACCTTAAGCAAGTCAGGCCATCAATGAGACACTAGACAGTGTCTGGGTTTCTTTCTGTTTTTGAATTAGATTGAGTGGCGGGTGCTTCCATCCATGCAGAGCTAATCGGTGAGTGTGGCAAAGGAGAAAACAAAACAGGCGTCAAAATTACTAAAAAAGAAAATACGAAAAAAACAACAACACTGTGCTGAAGAACTTATATTACAAAGAAATCTGACTTACTTTCCTAACTACCTTAAAGGGACAACAAGGAGTTTCTCCGTCGGCAGAACGAAAAATTCTGCGACAATAAAAAAAAGTCTCATATTAATGTGGATGAATCTACGTTACCCACACTTGGTAATGGGTCCATTTTCGATAAATATATCATTTTGTCTCTATCATTATTTTGTTATTATTAGTGGTGGTGGAAATGCTGGTCGAGCCGACCAGCGTTTCCTTACTTTTGTTTTTGTGGACGCTGCCCGGCGGGTCATGGTAATAACGCTGCCGAATCGCCGTTTATGGTCGGAACTAGGACGGTATCTGATCGTCTTCGAACCTCTGACTTTCATTCTTGAAGAATGAAAAAAATCTTGGCAAGACATCCGTCTTGTGCCGGTCCAAGAATTTCACCGTGTGCGTGGAGGCTCATGGTAAATGTAGTGTGAGAACACTTTGCTTTCCAAAACTCCTCGTTGTCCCTTTAACTCCCTCCTGCAACGCCACCCAGCACTTTACCAGAAAGCTCATGCCAATACTGGGTAGGCCCTCCCTTCGCCTCAGTTCATTGACGTTGGAAACATTGCTTTGATATTCCGGAGGAGTCTTGCCATGTCATAATGCATTATCATCCTGAGAGTAACTATTAAAATGGATTTGAATGATGATTGATTGGTATTTAGTGTGCCAAGACAACACTCCTCACACCAGCAGCAGCAGCAGCAGCAGTCTGGACTTGATTTATTTGTTAATATCTGACCCTATACCATCTACTTCCTCAGCAAAAGATTGATCAGACCAGGCCATGTTTTCCCAGTCTTCACCAGTTCAGTTTTTGGTGAGTCTGTGCCCACCGCAGCCTTTCTGTTCTTGACTGACAGCAGAGGAACCTGACATGGTCTTCTGTTGTTGTAGTTCATCCACCTTAAGGTTGGACATGTTGTTCATACTCACCGCACTCATTAAGCATTTCTTACTGCAGAGCTGCTGCTCACTGGATGTCTTTTTGTTTTTGGCATGACTCTGACTGAACTCTAGAGACTGTTGTGTGTAAGAAAAATCCCTGAAGATCAGAAGTGTCAAAACTCAAACCAGCCTGTCTGGCACCAACAATGCCTCAGTCACAGATACAAAGATCATGTGTTTCATGTGAACATTAACTGAAGCTCCTGGCTTGTATAGTATTTTATGCGCTGCACTGCTGGTACGTGATTGGCTGATTGGATAATTGCACCAATGGGCAGGTCTACAGTTCCAAATTAATTTCTTTGTATCTGTTCGTCTGCCTGTTTGCGTATTTACTGCAAGTGTTCAATCCACAGGGGAGCAGCACATTGTAATTCTGAACATTCACTTTATCCGCCTTCTCATTTCATTGTGTGTGCATGCATCCTGAGCTCTCCAAAACAATTACTTCTAGGAGCGATGAGAGATCTTGTCTCAGAGGACAACAGAAAATACAATAATGGATGCGAAAGACACAGAGAACTACATAACAGTTCATCAACGAGTCTTATGAGATTTATGTTTTGACGATGCAAATGCCCTCAAAACAAGAGAAAACAAGGAAGAGGTCAACCCTGAGGGTTCACATCATTTGAGAACTTACAGTACTATTAATGACAATCAGCAAACGAAAATAAACTATGTAAAGAAAAAATTATGTCGGGAATTGAATGAATACAATTCCCTCATGCTAAGCTACACAAGTGTTTGCTGTGTGAGTTTGTGTGTGTGTGTGCACGCACGCGTGTGTAAGTGAATCTTTCACCCCAAAGGCTTAGATGGAAACTGATGGACAAGATAACGGGAGCGATGGGAGAATGAGGGGGAAGCATCAGGGTGTGAATGCTAATAGTCTCCTAGCGAAGACATCCACAGCATCTCTCCATCTCATCTCTTAACCTTGCCTGACTCCTCTTATTCCTCCCTCCCTCCTTTCCTCCTTGCCTTCTTTCTGTTCTCTCCCTTCATTTCACTTACTCGCTCTCTCTTCAACTTATCAGGTTTTTCTTCTCTTCCCTTTTCCCCTTCTTTCTCCCTCTTACTGTGCCCAAATTCTACCCCTTTTTTCTCTCTCTCCTCTTATCTACCTCATCTGCTCTCTTATTCCCGTGCCTCTCACACTTTTCTTTATCTCTCTCCAGAAACAAACACATTAGCAGAGATCAGAGAGGGAATCACATCATCTTTAAGTCCTGCACCCCCTACTGCTGCCCAGCAGGGCACTTTGCTGCACAATATTTGAATGTACATTTGCATTTGTGTGCATTTTAAGCATGTGCACGTTTATTTGTACCCCAAAATGCAGAGGCCACACATGCAAATGTGTGGGTTATATACAATCCTGTGCAGTGAGTGTGTGTGTGTGTGTGTGTGTGTGTGTGTGTGTGTGTGTGTGTGTGTGTGTGTGTGTGCCCTGAGAGGAGGCTGTACAGTACTCTCCCATGCTGCAGGCATTGAGTGGAGAGTGCAGGAATGTGCTTGCCACTGCAGTAAATGAGAAAAAAAGAGAAGAGAGTGAGAAAAAGAAGTGCTGTAAAAGTTGCTGAGGCACACAAAAGAAAGGAGAGAGACAGAAAGAATCTCTTATCCTTAATTAGAGTTTCCGCCTCTCCCTCTTCTTTCGGAGAACCAAAGCATGAACACCCCCCTCCCCCACCAGCACCCGCCTTCTACCCTTTTTAAAAACATTTTCTTTTTGCTCCCATCACAATTTTTTCATCGGTTCTAACCCCTTTTGTTTTTTCATCTCTTATGTTCCCTCTGTCATCCAATTTGTCTCTCAGAAGGACGGAGAGGCATAGCAGCTCTCTAACTATCTAACTGCTTTTTTTTTAATTAGCCTCCTCTGCATTTGTGTCTAAACTGAGCTTAACTGATAGCAGTTTCTAAATGTAATCCTTACAGTTATCTGTGTGATCCTTATCACACACTTGTGAGGATATTCTGTCTTCAATGTAGAAAGGAATAACTTGAACACAACACACATGCACACACACACACGCATTCTATGGCGGTCAATACTGTATGTCTCAAAATTTGTGTGCAACTATTAACTGAATGTGTCACACGCGCGTGCTTTGACGCCTGTGCAGCAAAGCAGCGCCTGATGTGTCATGTAGTTTCCCCATTGATTTATAATGGTCCCCATTCATGCACATGTTCATGCGTGATGACTGATGCACACTGGTAATCACACGATGCGGAGTGACTACATGTAACATTTATGCGTTTTTTTAGAATGCACGCATAAACGCACGCATGAAGACAATTGAACATTTTTGTCACGCCCTCACACGCACGCGAAAATGACGTGCACAAACTACGTCACGCGTAACAAGAAGCTGTGTACTGTAAGCGTGTGCACGTCCGTCTGTCACTGTTTGACAAATGTTGTTAAGCGTTCAAACCTACAGTCTATGGTTCAAACACACGTGTTCACATTTTCTGATAGACAACCGGAAGTTTATGTGCATCACGCACACCAGTCCGCGTACATGAACGCCTCACGTAGTTGTTATGTGTTCCATTTTCATCCAGTAGATGGTGCAATCGATCCAGTACAAGATACAGATATAGAATGAACCCCCCCCCCCCACACACACACACACACACACGTCATGACTCTGACATTGAATCTACGCCCCAGCTCTTGTCTGTGGAGCGTGGCAGCTGATGGCTCATTATGGTGGAGATATATAGGATCCTTTGGCACTTAGAGATTAACCTTGGAATGTTTTATTCTAAAAATCTTCAATGCATTGCTGCACATTTGATACATGCACACTCAATCATACACACATGCACACACATGGAATCAAAAACAAACAAAAGAAAACTTGGATGCACACAATATACTACCATTAAAAGTAATTGAAAAAAAGCATTTGAATTCCATTAAAACAACATGAACAAGTAGAGTAATATTAGCCTATAGCAGAGATAGCCATGTGACCAGAAGGTGAATGAATTGCGTTCAACCCAGCAAATGTGTTAAGTACACAAGCGTCAAAGAATACTACGGTAAATCTACTTTTTGATGATACTCACCCTCTGTAAATTGGTGGGAGGCTCTGAATATGTTTGCAACTGCATCTTAATGGAGGGCAGCACCTGTTGTCAGCTGCTATGGATTCCAACTGACACAGCAGTCGGGGTATGGCAGAAAATGTGAAAAATACCTACTCTGCATGCTCAGTATGTTTGAAACATCCCTACATGTTTTCCCACAGCATATAAATGCATTATTCTGTCTTAGTGCTCCCTCCTATGTCAAAAGTAGCAGTAGTGAATTTATTTACAGTATATAAACTGTGAAAGTTAAGAATAATTTGAACCTATAGTACATCAATGGAGAGCAGTGGATTATGCTGCGGAAAAGGGTTTAAATTTGCTATTTTGTAGATTTTTTTTATATATATAATGCATTATTATCTGAGCTTTAGAGGCACTGGAGTATTTTATCGCTATCTGGCTGCTGACTTAGCACATCTATTATACAGACAAAGCATGATCTTCTCATTCTCATTGGAAATAAACCAAATAAGGGTATTTTTGCAATCCCTTGTGGAATTTCTTTTACTTTACAACACTTTTTTTTTGTCTCACTGGGCCTTGACAGCTTAGGCTGTTAAGTACAGGTTTATTTCATTTAGCGTGTGACCCAAAGTGTAACCTTTCTGTAGTGTTGTGAAGTGGGAATAACTTTTTTGGTCCCAGTTGGTAAAAGAAAGTGTTCGACACGAAACAGCCATGACACTCACTGAGCTTAAAGGGATAGTTTGAATGTTTGACACGTTTGGGGGTTTGTATGAGGTAATCTTGTATACTCATATACCTGCAGTATATGTTGCCAGTTACTAGAAGCAGAGCGATGTGTTTCTGTGCACAGACCTTTTTAAAGACACCCACTGAAATTATCAAATATCCATGCAATATGCATTACATTTGGAATAGTTATCATTGCTTCATTAACATTGTAGTAATTAAACTGTTACTGACCTGACGAAGAGCTTATTGCTTGAAACGTTGTCATTGTCTCGTTTTTATGTAGTCCTCCAATAGATTTTTGTATACTTTGGGAGCATAATGTACAGTGTGGCGAGTCCCCGTCTTCTTCATGTCGTTTACCTCCCTGGACTCAGCACCTGGCTACACTCTGGATGTGTGTGAGCCTTTTTCTTTGTTCAAGTAATTAAACCTGTGCCAAAATAGTAAATCATCATTACTTAGTAACAAAACTGAAATATTCAAATGGTCATAACATGTTACCTGCTGCCCCTCCTGTTTCTAAACTTCACAGTAAGTGACAGTTAAGTCACTCACCATTAAATTGGCTCAGTAATGTCTTGAATGATTTACACTCCTCAGATTGTCTGATGTCACAAATCTAACAGTCTAACCCTTTAATTTACAGGTTGTTAATAATGAAGTAATTATGTAGTAACTATGTCATGATGTAAATAAATTACCAAGACATAACAGTTGATTGGGCTTTTAATTATGTAGAAATTGTGTTGTAATGTGATGAAACTTGTCAAGCAATAACAGTCCAGTTAAGTCTGAATAAATCCAATATGTGGTTGTTCTGAGAATTACTGTAAAAAGTGAAGTGGAATAATGAGGGTTGGTGGGTAATTATATTGGAATTGCTATATTAAGGTTAATGGAATAAGGATCAGGAAAGTTATTGGATAAGATTGTATGCACCATAGTAACCATGCTTTCTGGTCTATGACATCATACACCCAACTGGAAGAAGCTATTAAAGCAGCAGCTGAAAACAGAAAGGAAGCTGATAGATGTCAAGCCAGACAGTCTCAGGAAACCTCTGCAGTCAACACTGCACTTACCCAGGCCAAGGACAACCTGGAAAAATCACAATGCCAGTGAGAAGGAGAGAGATCCTATCTCCTGGGAGAAGAATACCAAGTAAAGTCCAGCCTCTGAGCAGCAATGATCCAGGTGAAAAAGAGGACCAGGACAAGAAAGGCTCCAGTGGCAAATGGAACAATCCTGCCTCCTGGAGTCTCTCAGGAGCATCAAGCAGTGCTTTGGACAGCAAGAACGGAGAGAGATGAAAATGTAGGGCAGTCAAGAAAGTCAGCTGAATGAGGTTCCCCAAAATAAAGAACAAGAGGAAATCCATGTAGAAATGATTCCTCCAGCTCTGTAGAAAAACCAGAAGAACCAGACATTATGCTGACTCCTCAAGGTGACTCCTAACCCTCTGTCTACAGTCTTCTCACCCAACACCCTCAACCCCTTTTCTGATTATTTTCTCCAAACTCCCCTCCCCATTTATGTACCCCCACCCCTTTGCCATTAGCCTCTGTTGTTACCCTCCTTATAAATGAATGAAAATATCTACAGTACCAATGTTTTCCCTTAACTGTCCTCCCCATTTATGTTGTTTTAAAAAAATCACAGCTACAATATTATATTTCAACATTTCTTTAAATGTGCTTCTTACTGATTTCTTTTTTATATATTTAGTTATTTCATCTTAAAATCTTACTCCTAAGAAAGCAATTAAAAGGTCTCTTTGAGTCTTGAAAAGATTTTCTATTGTCTCTCTAATGACAGGCAGCATTCAGTGGTTCTAAGTGAAGGCCTTGGAAAGTTCAGCTAAGCTTTACTTGAGAAACAGTGTGTTTGGAGCATGGAGTCCCGCTGCAAAGTTTGCACAGCTCCTCTGTGTAACTGTGACACTGACCCCTCAGTGCTGCTGCTGTCAATGCAGAATTGACGACCTCAGCCTCTGTGTTTATCTGAGAAGACATATGGCTGGGCCCATGTTCAGGTCACCTCTGTCTCCCTTGTTGGTTTTTGCGTTTGTGTGTGTGGGTGTGTATTTGACAGGTGCAATCACCTCTAATCACCACTTTTGAACCCAACTGTGGACCTAAGGTCTCTATTAATCACCATGACAACCAAGCAAGACAGGGGTGAACACGGTGGGACGAAGCCAGAGGGACAGACAGAGAGGCTGGCTGTTTCTGTTCCTCTGTCTGTCCCTTTGATTACCAAGGTCGTGTGTCTGTCTCTTTGAAAAGAAAATAATGACACATTTTACTCACTGTCTGTAAATGAATTACTCACTGATTGCTGATTAAAAAAATGTTTGGACACTCAACCATCAGTTTTTGTAACCCTGTGAGTAACAACGCAGACTTAATTAACAGTTTCTGTAGTAGATTACACTCAATCTAATGGACTAATGGCAGGTGTGGGGAACCACTGAGAGAAAGGGCAGGACAGATAAAAAAAGAAGGGGGAGGGAGAGGAAAGGCAGGGTTGCAGACAGAGAGGACAGGGTGGGTGTTAATAACTTGTCAAGTGTAATACGTCCGTAAGTGTTGAAGGCCTTTGTCGAAATCACATATTTTAGAGGCAGCAATTGAACTCTTCCCTACAATTACATTTATCAGCAATGTGTGAATCACTCTCCCTCTCTCTGCGTGAGTGGTTTCATTAACTCCCTATTTTCACTGTGCAAGATGTGTCACTATACTGTAGACTGAGTGCTTATTGAGTAGACCTGCCAGACTCTCTGTCTCCACTGAAATTGCTCATAGTGAACTATTTCTGGACCATTATGCAGAATAACTCAACTGTCGACGAATACAGTAAACTGATTTCATTTTCAAACCAAACTGTCATTTCTCCTGCACTACCTCAGGCGGAGAGAGACATACAGTGAATGGATAGAGACTCACACACACACACACACACACACACAAACACGGGATGATTCACTCAAAATTCTACATGTGGCTAAAAATGCTGGTGTGGGTGTACAGCTGAGCTGCTATGGAGGCACTCTGATAGGCAGGACTATTTTCTGTGTCAAAATTGGTACTTCAGTGTTGAAGTCCACTTTAAACAGGATAAGAGTTCATGATAATCAGTCTCCAAAATCTGAAAGAAACTTGCTTGTATCCTCACATGGAATGCAAGATCTACATGTCACTATGCAGACCATGGAATTCACTTCCATGGTCTGCACTAGTGACTGTGCGTGGGATCTAAATTATAGTGTAAAAGAAGGATTATGCAATACTACAACAGGAGCAGTACTTTACACCAATGGCCTCCACTCGTGGACCCTTAAAGCAATATAATACAAATGTCAACCCACTGTGAAACGTCTCCTTGTAAGCTGTTTTTAATTTGAAATTATCCAACAATTATCCAATAATTTGTGTAAAATTCACAGATTAGTAATCGTGATAAGAAAAATAAAAGTAATTGTCCAGTGTGTAGCAGACCAACAATCTGTGGCTGGCTTATTAATCCAAATTATTTATAAATCCAAAAACAACAACAACAACAACAACAACAACAACAACAACAACAACAACAACAACAACAACAACAAAAAGCACCTTTCAATATGGTGCAGTATCATCATCATCATCATCATCATCATCATCATCATCATCATCATCATCATCATCATCATCATCATCATCATCATCATCACAAATAAAGACCTCTCTACTAAATATATCCATGGTAAAATATTACAAAGAAAATATTCTCACTCATTTTTTACTGTTGTCTATATCCAATCACTACCTCAAAGAGAAACTATGCAGGATTTTCCTAACAAAATTAAAATATGAAAAAAAAAAAAAAGAATAACAACCCTATCCCTTATCCCTACTTGAGGAATTTCATTCAAATTTGCATAAAGACTAAACGGTCATTGAGAATACACATAATATCACAAAGTACAATTACATTTTGTTATAGTCTTCCTTAGCCTACATATAACTGTCCTAAAACATATACATCTTATCATATATATCCATGCATAGGCACAATGGTGTGAGCAAAAGGAAACACGGGGTAAGAGTTCACATTGTCACAGCATCAAGCAGCATTATATCACTTTGATAAGAGGTCATTTGAGGTGAAGACGACTTGGGTGGACCCATCTTTCTCCCTCACTCCCTTTCTCATACTCACAAATCTGTCAAGTCCCTGGGGTGGCTGCAGGTTTATGGGTGTAAAGACAGTGACATAGTGCTGACAACAACAGGATGATAAATTTGTCACCACAGATGTAAACTAACACCCCGCATTGCCACACCACTAGTCAACACCATGAAACAAGGCTCTGGAGTTCATCATATCCCTGCAGAAGACTTCATAACTCACTTCTAATGCTGGAACCACAAGACAGACAAAACTGATGTGCACCACTGTTTTAACTTTCCATATGTTGTTGCCCTCAAACTGCTGTATGACATTGATAGCAGAGGACCTAATGTCCCACAAATCCTCCCATCGTCTCACCTATGGCTGTTGGGAACTGTAATTAACTGTCTAGATAACTTACGTATTTCACTAAAATTGTCTTCCAGGTCCTGTGTGTTGCATGAATTCACCAAGTATCTGAGAATATAAGAGAAAGTAAATGTTAAATCTTTTCAACTCAAACAATAAATTACAAACATTTCACTGAAACTGTTCTATAGTAGTTAAAGTATTTAATTTAATAAGAATAAACATTAAACTTTAGTTCTGATGGTAAAACTTGATCTAAGCTCCTATTGATAAAGTAGATTACCAAAATATGAATATTAGGGAATACAGTACATTGTCATGTCTGGAACTGCAGTAAGTCCATGTCCATTTTCAAAATAACCTCTGGAAATAACTTCTGGTATTCCTAAAGGATCTGTTTTAAGGCATCTAGACTATTTCTTTCCTGTCTGATCAACAATGAAACCTTTTCCATTTAGTTCATGGACAACTGTGTGAAGGTAACTACATTACCCCAGGGTGTGTCTGACTAGCCTTTTGTTAACAGTGTGTCATGAACAGAGGGTCTCAGCATCTGTGGTCAGTATGCAGAAAGAGCACACGGATGCCCTTGCTTCCTGGTCCATCAAAATGATGGACAATGACAAAGTCTAAAGCCCCTTGTCACTCCTATAAATTCTGTAATATTCGCCTATCCAAGGCGTACCCAAAGTAAATTGAATGCTGTTCTTGAACTGTTTGGAGAATATGGATGGGCTTGGTCTCTTTTGAAAGGTATCACTCTGAAGTTTTTTCCCCAAACTGAAATAATCACTATAAGTGCTACTATCATTGAGTAATCTAAGTGGGAGCACACTGAATTAGAATGTTTTTATTCTCGCCTGAATTTTTTGTTGCAATCAGATGCCTGAAGATGAGTGTAGCTGAGAATTTTAGCTGGAAAACACAATGGGACTACAGCATGAAGCCTTACCTGGCCCCAGTTCAAATTTGATAACAATCCTGCTAAAAATGAGTATTTTACACATGTTTTTCTAAGTGTATATCTAGGCGTTTTCCTAAAGTTGCCATTGACAAACAATACATGCGCCAAAGTGCAGCTTTTGCAAAGTTACGCATGAAAATGGCGGTGCTGCCTTTTCCCAGGGACCGTGAATGCAGCACATCGTTCGTTTCGTAATTTCATTGGCTATTCAATGCTACAGTTGTCATCGGGATCGGTTTCTATTGGCTGAAGCCATTCAGCGCTGTCGGAGGGGATGTTCCTCATGAGACACAGCCACTCATTCGCTATTGCAGGCGGCAGCCGGGGAGAGGGAGCTTGTGATTGGTCGAGTGAGCTGTCAATCGAAAGGTCAGAGGGCAGCGCCATTTTGTAAAGTGAAATAAACATTGTTTTCATGTAAACGCCGGACTTATGAGGAGAAATAAACGGATTTACTGGATATACAATGCGTAATTTCATAAAATGCAGCAGCGGGATGAGGTTATCTACCGGTACAACCGTGTGTTTTGGACTAAATACTTTACTGGATTGGATTTACTGGACTTTTCTGAATGTAACGACACCAAGTTTGTGGGGAAACCCTGTGATCCTGAGCCTGCCCTGACACAAATCGTGAGTTATATCGGCTTTTTACGAACTTTGTTAGCATGTTTATAGTCTGATTCGAGTGTTGCTGTGATGATTATATTTAGGAATGGTCGGCATATCTTTAATCACAAGAGTTTTAGCTTTCCAACGATATGTGGCATGACTATTTCAAGTGACTGGTGACATCCTCTATGATAGGGCTGGGTATTGTTGAGAATCTCACGATTCGATTCGATTTCGATTCATTAGGTCACGATTCGATTCGATATCGATTCGATTCGATATTGATTGAAATGCTTCGATATCGATTCAGTATCAAGCAGAAATACACAAATAAGAGTACCAGATTTTTTTTTTTAATAATTATTTGTTTAGTTTCATGCCTTATGAACAGCCATAGTATAACTCATAGCATAACAAAATATGACACTGCTTTAACACTGAACTACAGTGCAGCTAAATTTAAATTAGGCTATGTGATACTTTCCTCTTGGAAAATAACTCATAACATTTTGAGTAATAAAACAATACAAAACAATATTATTAATAATAGTTGACTGCACAACTGAAAATATTGTAGCGACCCCGCAGTAATGTTCTTGTTATGATGTTTAAGTTCTGTGATTTCTGACTGACTGTCAATGTGTATGGTACGGGCAGGTGGGATGAGAAACTGAGGGGCTGGGGTGAGTGTGAGGAAGACAGAGTCCTGTCTGTGTGTAGAGTGAGTGAGGAGGAGCAGAGGAAGAAGTGAGAGCAGCTGTCAGATAAGTTCAGGGTTTCCCGCAGCGCTTTCCTGTTAAGGCGGCCGCCTTAACAACAAAGAGCTGCCGCCTAAACTAACGTCTTAAAAAAAAAGTAGCGATATTCGCCGCCGCCGCCGCCGCCGCCGCCGCCCCCCCCCCCCCCCGTCGGACGATGGCCGCATCCTCTCACACACATACACACCACAGAGAAGCACGCATGCATAACAGCAGCGCGTGTTGAAAGCGAAAGTTAATACGGCACGGCGCGGTGCGTCCCTCCCCCGACGATCGATCCCCGCTGCTGCTGCTACTCACTCCCATATTGTTATGGTTTGGTCTAGTGCGGCCCCCGTCCGTACAGCGCGAATCACACGAGGGTGTTGCTCGCAGCGCCCCCACTGGCCAGGGGCTTGAATCGATTCAGAAGATTGCTGAATCGATATTGAATTGCAGAGAAAAGAATTGCAATGCATTGCTGAATCGATATTTTTACCCAGCCCTACTCTATGACACCTCCCTGATTAAAACCCCCCCGGGGGCCCGCCGGCGGGCCGTCGGAATGGCAACAGGCTAACACAACATCTGCTATTGTAGGGAACATGAAGTGAGTGTCAAAAGGAGTATGTAGAGACCGGCACACGGACAGTATCTCACGGACAGAACTCTGGTTATTGTTTAATTTGATTTTAAAAACAAAAGAGTCACAGTCAGGATAAGAGCTGTATTTATGCCTGGTCTCCACTCTTTGCAAGATTGCTCTGTGCCTTATTGCTCTGGTATTAGTTGTTTGGCTGACCTTAAGTGAATTAAAATCACTGGACTATATTTTTTACTTATTTAATTGTTCTGCACTAGTTGTTTCTGCACACCCTGAGCTCTCACTGCTTTTTGGTATTTTCCTGACATTAACCCAGCTAACCCCAGTCCTACAGAGAAGCCCCACACAACACCTCCTCAGCTAACCTGTTTGCCCCTGGCTCAGCTATGTACTGGAACACTCTCCACTCCATAATTAAGATATTTCACCTCTTCTTCAGTTTGCAATAAAAGTAACTTGTCTGAGCTTATACCTCTGAGTCTGAGTCGAGCATTGGGTCCAACACAAAATCCCGATAAATTTAACACAAAATGAAAGAGTATTAAATACAAGCGTCTGGCTTTGTAGAGCTGCCACCATCTCTGACTTGATGCTTCTCACATTAAACTGCAGCCACTAATTTTATGATTAAAAGCTCTGCATACTACCTGAAAGGCTTAACTAAAGAACAAACTCTAACTCTGTTGATTTTGTTACATCCTTTGATGAAACATACTCATCCCTTAGTTTCTTGCCCAAACAGAGAATATCCTAGCCTCAGTAAGTTTCCCCCTAAAGTAGGAAAACAGAACATCATGGCATTTCTTTTTAACCTCCAGGGGATTTTTTGTGTTGTCTGTCACTATCTAATGGCTTTAATAAATGATTGATGATCCTTCCATCAATATTTATTGATCATCAAGAGAATGCAATGAGGCTTCCATGTGAAGGCTGATGAAAGATTAATCTTCCAATCAAAAACTGTTCTGAGTCTTATCTTCCCTTTGATAGAAAAAGGAAGGAAGTGTCCCATTATCTTTCAATGAAGCACACAG